>NC_063188.1:8575611-8886640 GCF_023159225.1 Perognathus longimembris pacificus | reverse complement strand
AAAAATATTATAGTATTAACCATAATTGAAATAAAATGTGAAGTCTTCATTATGGACATGAGGCCTTGTGTGGTCAAATTTCTTCTGGACTCTCAGAGGTCATCCATTAGCAGTATTCTAAGCCACAGTGGCTTTCTTGCTGCTCCTAAAAAACACAGGTCATGTCTCATCTTAAAGCTCGCCCAGCTTGCTTTTCCATCTGTCTGCAAACCTTTCCCCCCAATTTTCCATTAATATCCATCACACAAATCTCTCCCATCTTTCTTAAAATATAAGGTCCTCACAAATGACCACCTGTCTAAAATAAAATACATACTACTTGATAAATCTGTTAAGTTACTTTTGTTTTACAAATATCCTTCATGATTAAAATCAGTTAATTTTTTTACAGTTAATATTTTTAATGCTCTACAACATTTTATAAATATGCTTGTTATTGTGTTCATTCTTTTATGCTCCTGGGAATGCAACTGAAAATAAAGAAATGCAGTGGCTTTGCCTTAAGCATTATCTCAGTGTTTATGGTTATTCGTGGTATGTAGAAAGTGTGATAAATTAACTTATTGGTTTTATCCATTCTGTCATCCACAGGAGAATCATATACAGATGTCCTTATAGACTTATTGTGGATGGATAATTTTATAGTTAATTTTATGTGTCATCTTGACTGGGTCATGGAGTGTCTTGATAATTCAGCGAAGCATTATTTCTAAATGTGTCTAGGAGACTCTTTTCAGGTAAGATTAGCATTTAAATCAGCAAACTGAGTAATGAAGATTGTCTTTCCCAGTGTGTGTGGATATTTTTCAATCCTTTGAGGACATAAAGAAAAAAATTGAAAAAGACAAAGAGGAAGCTTATTTACTGCCTGTATGTTTCCTTATCTATGGTATGCACCGTCTCTTTTCCCTGGACTAGGACTAATACCATCAGTGCTGCTTATTCACAGGCCTTATGTTTCAAAGAATTATACTGCCAGCTTCCTATGGTCTCCATTTTGCACAAGGTGAATCATGGGACTTCTCAGTTTCCATAATCATTACACCTTTTCTCTGTGTTTGCATTTGTGTATGTATATTCATCCTTTTGGCTCTGTTTATCTGATTAATAAAGTTGAATTATACTCAATCCCTTAGTTTTCATTTATCTGTTCTCTTTTTCCAATGGGATGCTTGCTGATGCCATAGGAGCAGAGAGATGAAATATGAACTTGTGCTTGCCACATAATGGAGTATATGCTCTAGCTAGTTGCTTCTCTTGCAGCCTAAATGCCAGAATGAGACACATTGGGAAGCATACTCAAACTCAATCTGAAATGTGAATGAATTGTGCCCTAGCTGGTTTTACACATATGCTACTGAGCAAATAATGCATTTTATGTACCTCTGAGACATTATAGCTGTTTGTCATGCAGTATTAATGCAGCAAAAGCTGAGTTAGTCTCTAGGTGTTCAGCAAGTATTGCTAAATGAATAAATGGATATAAGCTGTTGACATCTGTTTTGTTATGTGATTAAAAAGCATTTTGTTAAATCACCATATATTTTATTTGGGGAACCATCATGTTACTATACCGAATATAGTATGGGGATATTGGACTAAATTACCTCTTCTTGCTGTCTGTGTGAATTCCCTATAAATAGTTCCATTTTAGCTAAATAGGATGATCTGAAAACTCTAGCAAAGGAAGTCATGTTCTCAAATATTACAGCTTGTCAAAGCTCTGGTTGGAGTTCCTAGTTAATAGAATTGATTAAAAATGAATAGTCTGAAATCCTCTTGAGGTTTTAAAGTGTGTGACACCATGCAAGAAACCCAAATCCTGGAACATTAATCCTTCCCCTATATTTGCACCAACACATTGTGGACTGTTTTGTAAGTGGAAATCCCATAAGCAAAAAACTTAAAATCCCAGCTATTACTGTAGAGGGAATATCATATATGAGAAGACAGACACAAGGACATTCCACTTCCCTGATTGTGAACCTCATTTCTGCGACAGGGCCTTCTCTTTATAAATGATGAGCAGCTTATGAACTGTTAGATGTGTTATTGTGGTTGTCTTGTTTTTCTCCATCATGCTGTATTAACATGATTAAGGTCACTGTAATATCACTGAACCCTGGATGACTAACGTATCACCTAGGGATCATGAAACTTGGAGTGAAATCCATTACCCAGGTGAGATTTTGAGTAGCCATCATGATGTTTCTACCAGGGAGGTATTCTAAAGCATAGAGAAAGTCAACATTTATTTTCGTTGTTTGATTGATCTAGAGATCAGGGTATGGCAGAGTGTTCAATAATGACAGTGTCAGCAGTAGCATCCTATAATATCTTAATATCTATTTCCCTTGGTGATTCCTGATGAGCTCTTCCACTCATGATTTTATTCTCATGATCTCCTCCTCTTCCTCCTCCTCCTCCCCCTCCCCCTTCCCCTCCCCGTCCCCTCCCCCTCCTCCCCCTCCTCCCCCTCTTCCCCCTCCTCCCCCTCCTCCTCCTCCTCCTCCTCCTCCCTCTCCTCCTCCCTCTCCTCCCTCTTCTTTTTTGCCTGTCCTGGTACTTGAACTCCGGGCCTGGACACTGTCCCTGGGCTTCTTTTGCTCAATGCTAGCACTCTACCGCTTAAGCCATAGCACTACTTCTGTTTTTTTTTTTTGTTTGTTTGTTTGTTTTTTGTTTTCAATGTGATTACTTGGAGATGAGTCTCACTGACTTTCCTGCCTAGGCTGGCTTTCAACAGTGATCCTCAGATCTCAGTCTCCTGAGTAACAGGATTACAGGCATGAGTCCCCAGGGCCCACCCTCATATATTCTTTATATAAGATTTCTGTGCTTTTCTCCTAGATTCTAATAGAATCTTATTTCCTAATTAAATGGTTTTCTGCCTTTATTAAAAGACTTAATTTCTGTGATTTTCAAATGCAAATACTAACTAAATGATTATTTACCTCATGGTGTTGACTTTAAGATTACACATAATATTAGCTGTAGTAGGTGCAGAATATAAAAATTTTTGGATTAACAGCATAATGCTACAGTAATGAATGGCTTAAGTATTTTAGTTGTATAAAATTATAAGGTTTTACTTTGTACTTATGCCATAAGTCCACTATGAATTCACCACTTCTTAGTGGTATGTCTTTATTGTATGAAAGAGGACAGTGGAACATCTTATTTCTGGAATACTGACAGCCATCATGGCTTGGAGAAAGAACTCAGAGTAAATCACTCTCCTTTTCTTTCCAGAAAAGATGCATATTTCTTCCACTGAGATCATATGGCCTGTTCTGAATCCAGTAGAAGAAGACTGAAGGAGTAGTTCTAGAGTATTTGGTGAACTGTTGTACAGTATAACACACATCTTTTCTTATTCCATATATCTTTATATAGGGACACAGACAGTTTTAAATTCTTTTGATGAATCAGATATCATTTCCTCTGTGTTCTGGAAGTTGGTTATAAGCAGGACCTAGACTTTTCTATTCATTTTAAAAGATTACTTATTTTTCATTACCACAGCTCAATTGTGCAAAAAATTACAAAGGATATATTATTGTGATGTGTTCATACATGTATATAATATTCTTGTTAATTTACTCCCTTTCCTTATTATTATCCACATCCCTTCATTTAAAAATTTTAATTTATTTGGTTATTTCATACATATGTATAAAGGACTTCAGTCATATACAGCACTCCTTTACTGTCTAGTTTTATAGAACTTTCCCAATCTCCAATTCATGATCTGACTATACATTTTTAAGGCTCCGTTCTAATATGAAGGAGAACATGAAATATTTTTTTTCTCACTTGGGTGTATTTCACTTAACATGATGATCACCATTTCCATCCATTTTCTTCCAAATGAAATAATTTCATTTAACTGCATGACAAAAATTATACACCTTTGTGTGCATATGCTACAGTTGTTTAATCCACTCATCAGTAATATGGGTTGGGAGTATGGCTTAGCAGTGGAGTGCTTGCCTAGCATGGATGCATCTCTGGGTTCGATCCCTCATCACCACATAAACAGAAAAAGCCTAAAGTGGCGCTGTGGCTCAAGTAGTAGAGTGCTAGCCTTGAGCAAAAAGAAGCCAGGTACAGTGCTCAGGCCCTGAGTTCAAGACCCAGGACTGGCAAAAAAAAAATACCACTTATCTCTAATAGACATATAGATCAATTCCATAGTTTAGCTCTTATGAATAGTAATAGTGTTAGTAAGTGTGAATACAATTCTACTATATGCTGACTTTCATCCCTTAGATCTATGTGTAGGAGATTCATATGAGAGTTCTGTTTTTACTTTTTCGAAGAAAAGTCCATACTATTTTCCATAGTGGCAGGGGTAACATGTATTTCTACTCACCAAGTGTAAAGGTCCGATTTCTCTTTGTCCTAATCCTCATTAGCATTTGCTATTTGTTTTTCTGATGAATGCCACTAATTTCGAATGAGTGACAGTGAATCTCAAGACATTTTGATTTTCATTTCTGTTTATTGTGTCTTGATTCTGGTAACAGGATTTTCCTTTATGGCGGAGAAGCTTTTTCATTTGATGGAGTCTGCTTTTCAGTTGTTACTCTTGTTTTTTTTGAGGTAATGGACTTCTGGTCAGAAAATAATTGCATATGTAATCTTCATTTTTTGCATATATTTTCTCCTACTAGTTTCTAAGTTTCTGAAATTTGTCTTATTTTTATCTCAGTGTTTTTTCTGTATTTTCTTGAGGTATAAAGTTTAAAAGTACATTATATATGATTTTAGACTATGTTTAGTGAAAGAGAGATTACTTATGACTATAAGTAGTAATTGAAATTTAGAGTAAAAGAAACATGACAGATATATACAAATGCAAATATTTTGTGTGTATGTATATCTATATAATCTGATGCACCATTTAATTTGCATCTTCAAAAACAGATTATAGGTTTAAATTTATTGGGGACCACCAGCAGTAAGAGGGAGCTGAGAAAAAAATAGTTAAACTGTGATGCAATCTCCACTATCTTAAACTCTTTGTTCAGTTTTACTGGGAGCTCTAAGAAAACACTGCTCATCAGAGATAGGAAGAAAACCTGTGATAGCCAGCGTGTCACATTTTTTTTTCAAATTTTTATTATCAAACTGATGTACATAGAGGTTACAGTTTCATACGTTAGGCATTGGATACATTTCTTGTACTGTTTGTTACCCCTCATGTTGGTTACTATGGATGATGTCTCAGAGACGGTGACTCTGAGGTTGAGGAAGACATTGTACATGATAGGACAGTTGCAGATTGTGAGACAAGCGTGGATATGGGCAGCAAATCCTTCCCTGAAGGAGGATCTGAATGTTTTATCTTGTGTATCCACATGTAGTTAGCAACTGTGGAAAGTTAGATTTACTTTTTAAAAATAGATGATCTGAAATAAACTATCGATTGAGTTTCGATTTTGGTTTCAAGAGATATTCATCTTGTAATGCTGGATGTGGCAACAGCATTGTGCTGTTTCATCGTCACTGGTTGTGAGAATTTAAACACAAAAAACAAGGCAAGACTGTCATCAAACAGCAGAATTAGGTAACAAAACAAGACATCTAATTTTAGTTTGACATAACTTTCACAGCCTAAATGACTGTCAAGCAGTTAGCTCCAAACACTTATTTTGTAGAACTCTGTGCAACACGACATACCAAGGTCTCAAGCCCATGAAGTGTATTTCACCTAAAATAGCCATGTGTTCTTCAACCTTGGATTCAATCAGCTACTCATAAAAATATTTGGAAGCATCACAAGGTCCAATAGCTATACCCTTATGAACACATAAGATGATGCTAAGTGAAATGAACTCCATGTTATGGAAACAATTGTTATATCACAGTTGTAACTACTTTCAACGTCCCATGTGTATCTGTAGCTTCTATTATTGATGATGTTCTTGTATCACCTTCCTGTGGTTTTACCTACTCTATCTCTGTAATCTTATCTGAGTATATTGGAAACCGTGTGTACTGGTATTGGATGCAGGAAATTGAAAGGGAATACCAAATTTGAGAGACACAGGGTAAAAAAAAGACAAACAACTACAAAAGCAATACTTGCAAAACTGTTTGGTGTAAGTGAACTGAATACCTCCGGGGGGGCGGGCAGGGGAAAGGGAAAGGGGGAGGAGGGAGGGGGGTATGAGGGACAAGGTAACAAACAGTATCCAATGCCTAACGTATGAAACTGTAACCTCTCTGTACATCAGTTTGATAATAAAAATTTGAAAAAAAAATTTTAAATTACATCTGTATTCAGCTTGTATACTTATCCTTGTCATTTTTCTCTAAATAACACAGGGTAATAAATATATGGAACATCCATTGCAAATATGTATTAGAAGTAGTCTACAGATAATTTAAGGTATATGGAAAGTGGGTAGGCTCTATGCAAATACACTGTTTTATCTAAGGGAAATGAGCATGCATGGAGTTTTTGTATCTGCAGGGGGCAATCTTCTACATATACCAAGGGATAACTCTGCATTAACGTTTGCCAGAGACAGAAAATAGGTGAAATCTTTTTATCTGCTAAAGACCACTTGAATAATTATAATACATTTCATGGACCATACAAAATAATCAATACAGGCAAACGATAGCAGGCAACCGATGACAAGTATGTAATCATCATATGTATCTCTCCTGCCACATACCAAATTATTTTGCAGATATTTTATGGCTCTTGGGGCAGATGTTTTCCCCACTCCATCCTTGCCTCTCATGCTATTGATATCTAAATAAAATATAATTGGATTATTTAAAAGTCATTTCACTTCATGAGTCTGGGCTTTCTCCACTACTATCTTGTTGAAGGTGGCCTTGTGTGGTCAGTATTTCTGATGCACAGTCCCCTGCTTGACTGTTTATATTTCAGCCTGTCAACATTCATTAAAGGAGGTGGAGAAAGATTTCCACGTCCTCAGCATCTTAGACCTATGTTCATATACTCAAAGTTAATGTCACTGTGTATCTCTCAGATTTTGTCAGGAAGGGCTTATTATATGAATTTTGAAATGCCGAAGAATCTATATGCCTACTGAAATTAATGTTTAGCAATCAAGATGTGCTTTACTCAACAATAATAAACCATCGAATAGTTCCTAAGCATAATTATAATAATTGAACTCCTTTAATAGATTCATTACTTTTGGCGATGTGGATTAAGAAAACGATATTATGAGCCAGAAGAAATAAATAGAAAAATATATTATATGCATTACATTATGTGTCAAGCAATGTTGGATTAAATACTTTATTTTATTGGAAAAAAATTCTATGCAAAAGAGATAAAATTGTACACTTTACCTCTCAGTGGTGAAATACTGAAGTAGATAATTATTTATTACTTCACTTAATATCACAGCAATGACTTTAATCATATCAGATTCACTAAAAGATAAGGTGACTATGAAATACACCATTATAAATCATAATTTAATTTTTATAATAATAAATAAGTTATTAATTAAATGAAGCAGTGTTCACGTTCTCGGAGAACATTTTAAATGTAAAAGAGTTAATTTTACTGATGTCACAATAGTATTAAAGGATTAACTGCGATGATGTTCAGCTAGGTAAAATAAGGAATTTTAATGCCATTTAAATAGGTTCACAGCATTTTTGTGGCTTTTAATTTGTGCTTTGAAAAACCTCACACAGCCTGTTTTGATAACATTATGGAAAGTGGTACATGGTTGCAGCTTTTATGCTCTTCTGAGAGAAGTAGAAGGAGGTCTTTCATTTGCAAATAAGCTTATGTATATAATTACCTATGTAACTAAAATATAAAATGGTGATATGCTTCAGTACATCAAGATGCATTCTTTAAGGCCCTAACACCTCAGAAACCCTTCTAAATATTGGAGAAATTGCAAATGTCAGACTCTTTTTTTTTTTTTACGGGGTTGAGTGGGGAGGGAGGGCGGCGCAGGGATTCACTTAAGGAATTACTATCTCTGGAGCAGGAATATTTCCTGATTGACATTGGTATACAATATGTTCTCAGGGATACTTTTAACGTGGTTACCTACTAATAGTGATGAAGGGGATTTCTCTATGGGGAAAACTTATTCGAAGGTATTGTCGAATGTTTGTATAAGACTGAGGTGATTTTGTATCAATTCAGGTTCCTTTTTTTCCCCAGTCCTGGGGCTTGAACAAAGGGCCTGAGCACTGTCCCTGGCTTCTTTTTGCTCAAAGGTAGCACTCTGCCACTTGAGCCACAGCGCCACTTCTGGTTTTTTCTATGTATGTGGTGCTGAGGAATCAAGCCCAGGGCTTCATGTATATGAGGCAATCAATCTATCACTAGGATAAATTCCCAGCCCCAGATTCCTTTATGTGGTTGGTATGTCATCAGGAAGACAACGTGGATTATCAAAGACCTTTAAGTACTGTACTTCATGCATGGAAAAAAGATCCTTTCAGGGAACTAATTTTGAAATTGTGGTGTATGTAGAAATACATATATTATATCTTTAAATTCATAATTATATATAAGCATAGGATTTATTTATTATAAGTCACTTTATCTGAGATATTTAGCAGATTTAGGTCATTGATGTATTTAAATTTTTCTATTGTAGAAACTATGTTGCATGTTCTGAAAAGAACAATATTCTAATGGAAACAATATACTTTCTTCATTTTAAATTAAAAAGTTTAATCTTAAGGATTTAGATGAACTGTCCTGAATTATTTTGATCTGAATTATTCATATGTTTAAAATGAGAGTTTTAATTTCATGTATTTAAACTCATTTGTGTGAATTATATTCCTTGATAAATGTGGTTTATGTTAATTTTATAATCAGAAATTGGAAATTATCCATGACACCATTATTAAAAATAGAAATGGAATTAATTCTTCCCTTTCTCCATGGACCTTTATAATTTTCACCTAATGCAATGGGACTTCCTAGTCTCCTGTTTAAAAAAGTGGGTTAATTAAGAACTAACATAAGAAATATATTAGTTTTATGATATTCATTATTTCTCATTTAATTTTATTTTTAATAATACATCACTTTCTCTTCTGGTTAACAAAGTAATGTATGTCAATTGTTCTAAATGTAGCAAACACATAAGACTACAAGAAAGAAAAATAAATACACTACTTCTGGCAACAGAATATGTAAAAAAGCCTGTTTATGTTTTCCTATTTATTTTCTTCTCTATATGTATCTAACTAAAATTTATCAGGATTTCATTCTGTGATGCTGTTTAGTGAATCCTTTATTGGATATAATATTTCATGAGACCATAATGTCTAACTTTATTGTTAATGGCTTCATCATTTCTATTGTAATGATTCCTTAGGTTTTGGTCAAAGAAGATGAGAGTAGGCTTGAGTAATTCAGAGAATGAAATTTATGGACATATATTATTTCTACTCACAAGCTATATTGGAAAAAATCACCAAAGGATACATATAATTGAAATAGAAGAACATCTGAATATCTTCTTTCTATTTATTTTGAGAATATGCCCAGAGATGACAGATGTAACAATTTACTAGATCTCTAGAGATCTGAACATAAGGGTTTCAATGTTTTTATCCCAATCTCTACTAGGAAGATGACACAAGTTCTCCCAAATATTACAAGTAACTTTAAAAAGAAATAATTTTACTAGTCAAGAAGCACTATTACCAAGACTTAAAAACCATAGGTCCTGAAACAATTACTTCTTTCACATTTATTTAAAATTACGTTATTTTCTTTTTATCTAGACTTGTACATTAGATTATACAAACTCCTTTCATCTATACCTTTATAGAAACTCGTAATTTTTTTTCCAAAGAAAAAGATTAAAAATATTTCTGGCTGTGAACAACAGTATGTGTGTGAATGTATCAACAGGATTTGTTTAACCAATTCTGTATTGCTGACCGTAAGCTATTACCAATGCTTTAACATAAACAATATTGTGATTAGACATACCTCAGAACAGACACCTCATATTGTTCAAGAAATAGTAGGTGTATGTTTTGAGATTTCTTGTGCACTGTTAGTCTTATTGCAAAGTCTTTTACTGGTTACCTTATGTAAATACATTTTACCCTGCTCAAGCTAGCCTGTTGAGTGGATTATCAACCTGAGCTCAACCAATCTCAGCGAAGGGGTGGGACCCACTACATTATGGATAAATAGGGCAGCATCCTGCCTGCTCTGTGTGCATGTGTGCCAGATTTTTGGGTGATGATGTACCCTTCTTTAGAAGTAAAATTTGCCTTGCTGAGCAAAAAAATTGGACGTAAGTACCAATTTGACAGTAATTATAATAAATGAACATGGATTAAACTCATGAGTTAGGAATATACAGCAAGGGGAGTATAAAGAACCTGAAATCATTTAAGTCCAGGGCACAAACACAAACCAGTCATATGGTTCCACTCTATTGCCTGATGGCATCTGTCTGTACTGATAATTTTGTATGAGTATCATCTCTTGTTATATAAACATCCAAATGTCCCTTGGCAAAAAAATAAAAAAAGATTACTACCTTTACTAGAACCAGGATGAGCAAGATATAATCTACAGATTAAGCTGAAAATAAATATTAATAAAATCATACACTATATGAACCCTGTCTGTAGTTGATTCTGCTTTATTGATTGGAAGGTACCACATGGCCCACAGACCTGAAAATATTAATTTTGTTGCCTCATGCGGACAAAGCTTCCACCAGCTGTTCTAAGACTATATAGAGCAACTCAATGATTGGATTAATTAAAAAATACGTATCCAGCAAGATGTTGCCTAAAGCGAACACATTCAGAACCAAAGAACAGAATGACTGAAGAAAAGACAAGAAAAGTTAAAATGAGCAAATGTGAACTGAAATAAAGCAGATGTGACATTTGTTTTCCAAGAACAAAAAGACCTTATCTCAAACAGTGTAATTCTTTAGAAAGGAAAATTCAGAGTTCAACAAAATAAACACCAGGATATGGGTACATGAAAGGAGTGAGGTGTGCTGGGCATTTACCCAAATGACACAAACAAGGCCACACTAAAACTACCTACACAATTATGTTCATTGCAGCATTGATTACTATAGCTAAGATATAGAATCAACCCAGATAATCCTTGGTGGATGAATGAGTTAAGAAAATGTAGCATATATACACCATAAATCACATCTTTTAAGAAATTATTCAGGGCTGGGGATATAGCCTAGCGGCAAGAGTGCCTGCCTCGGATACACGAGGCCCTAGGTTCGATTCCCCAGCACCACATATACAGAAAAACGGCCAGAAGCGGCGCTGTGGCTCAAGTGGCGGAGTGCTAGCCTTGAGCGGGAAGAAGCCAGGGACAGTGGCTCAGGCCCTGAGTCCAAGGCCCAGGACTGGCCAAAAAAAAAAAAAAACAAAGAAATTATTCAGTGTGAATGAAGGTAGCACCAATGTAATTCAATTATCTCTCAACAGTCCACCAACTGGAGAGCAAGTTTTCAACACAGGACACTTCCTGGGAACATTACATATGCACAGTGGGGAGTTTGTTAGACTTAAGCTAGAATCTGTGTGCAAACATTTACAAGCTGCATAAGAACGGGTCAAGAAAATGTGTTATATAGACGCAATGGAATTCTGTGTTTCCATCAGAAAGAATGCCATTGCCCCTGAAGACTTGGGAAAAATTATATTAACCGAAGCAAGCCAGACACAAAGAAACAGATTCCATAGTTTCCCTCATTTGTAATAATTACTATATGTCTAAGATAGTCCTAGCAGAGGATCACAATAGCTTAATAGCTATGCCCATATGATAATATAAAATAATCGAAATGAACATGAACTCCAAGTTATGGAAACAAAGGGGTTTTATTTTGTGTTTTTTTAATGTACTGTGTGAAGTTACTTTTTTTCTTTTTTCCCCCTTTCGTTTATCCCCTGTTGTCACTGCGTTTGATTTTGGTGCCCTGTGTCTTGTATATAAGTTTATCTCTTTTGGGGAAGAGAAGGGGAATAATGAAATGGCAAGACAAAGGAGAAAGGGTGAACCAATGCAACAACAATACTCACAAGACGCTTTACAACTTGTGGGGGGGGGGGCTGAAGCGGAGGGGATATGGGAGGAAAACAAGGAAGGAGGTAACAATGTTCGACAAAAGTGTACTCTTTACCTTACATGTGTAAGTGTATCCTTTCTGTACATCAACTTGACAATAAAGAAAAATTAAATTTAAATAAAAGAAAGAAGTGGAGTTATGTCAAGTGGAGGGAAGTAGATGAATGAAGAGAAGTGTGGGGGGTGCAATCAAGAATTCAATGTATATCCTACAAAATTAGGATGTTAGGGGAAGGGTTGGAAATGGGATGAACAGGTGAGAATGCTAAAAGGAGTGACATTGATCAAGATGCACTGTATTATAAATTGGTTTGATAAATGACAACCTCTTTGTATAATTACTTGAAGGTAATAACATATTTTAAAAGGATATTATATACCAGTAAAGAATAGATCAAATAAAAAATGTAGAGTAGTTAGTAATACAGCTTAGTCATGAATCAACTGACAGAACTATACCAAAAATAAGTAAATTGATAAATTTAGTTGGGAATTTTAGTAAACTCCTTTCAGACACTGGTAGCTTAGGCAGGTATTTATGGTTCCTACCATATCTGTGCTGATCTACACATGCTACATACCCAGCTTTTATGGTGAGAAGGAATCACATGAACTTTCTTCCCCAGGCTGGCCTTGAATCATTGTCCTCCTGATCTGTTCCTCGATAGTAGCTAAGACTACCAGCATGAGCCACTGCCTTGTTTAGGATTTGTAGAGACAGAAACCCATGATGTTGATTTTCCTGCTTCAGCCTCCAGTGTGCGGGGATTGCACTTAGCTTGTCCTTTAACTTTTCTATGCTGCTTTATATGGCATGCCCCATGTTTTAAGATTTTTATTTTATTTCTACTTACAGACATTTAATTTAGGTATAAACAGTATCTTCTTCCTCATTTGAATTTTTATATGTAGAAATGGATATTTTGGTTGTTTTCCAGTCTTTTCATGCTATAATTGAATTGCTTCAAGTATCATTAATATTAATGTTTTAATTTTCATCCACCAAGAAATTGCTTCCCTTTATTCTTAGCTATTATTCTTTTCAGACCAATGGACCATTGTAAACTAATCATTACTTTGAATACTCATGGATCTATTTATTCTCAGAATTTAGATAAGACTTTAAGGGTTCCTTAAGCATTGGGAATATTGTTTGCATCATGTGGTATTGTAGTTTCTGTGGCAGGTTATGAGACCTATGTTGAGGTACTAGTAGTATTTGTCTACTCTGAGTTATTTGCGTAGAAGACTCTAAACATCTTATAGTTTTCTTGGATAGAAGAATGGGAGACATGGAGATTTCCTCAACCATCATGTAGAGTACATTCCCCTCTTGTTTGCTTTCTCAGCAACTGTTGACCCCTGAGTTCTGCAATAGATAATCCACTTTTAATGTGAACCAGAAAATAGCAAAATTATCTCCTAATTTGCCAAGGAATAGTGGAACTTACATTTAATAGTCTTGGACCTCCACACGTTTCTGTCTTAGTTGTAGACTGGTAAGAAAAATAGATTTGTGATTGGATTTAAGTCAAAACACTAGAGACTTAGAGATAAATGTTAAGCTGGCATTTTCCCCCCACATGATGGTCTCATTTTTCTTCAATAGATCACCATGTAACCTTCAATTTATATATGCTTCAATTTCTATATGCTCCTAGGCAACAGAGCTGATTATTTGTAAAACATATGCAGTAGACTACCAAACCATTGATAGATTTCTGCCCAACCAAAATTGTAGAGATTTGACAGTACACATTGAGAACAAAAATTTTCTGACATTTTCTTTAAACCTAGACACTTTCAGTCATTGTTAGCCCGAGCATATAAACTTTTTTTTTGTTTACCCTCCTTGTAATTAGAGCAGGAATGTAATTTGGGGGAGGGCAGTACTAACATTTGAACCCAGGACCTCATGTTCACTTTGCTTTCTTGTTCTACTTGCTCTCTACCACTTGAGCCCTGCCTCCAGCTTAGATTTCAGCTGGTTATTCTTTGGAGCTGGAGCCTTATGGACTTTTCTGCCCTGGATGGCCTTGAATCATAGGTGTGACCTACCTGTGCCTAGTGAATAAAATCTTAAATTACAAGGAGATCACTGGAAATTAAATGGAGTGTTTTAAAACTTTTCAGGAAAAGGAAAGTGATTTTTAAGAGGCAGTACATGAGTTAGAACATATGGGAAGAAGAAGAAATTTCATTGAGAACTACTGAATATTGTACTTCATTTTCCCTGCCACATTTAATCCCTAAACTACCTAAAAGAATTGCACTTCTAGTAGTTACTATAGTGTAAGATCACATTTTCTGGGATTCAAAATTTGTTGTAACAAGTGGTTAGTAGTTACTATGCCTATAGATTTGGGATTTTCCATAGAATGATTATAAAATATGGAGCATATTTTATAACACTAGGCTCAGAAACATTAGTTATACGATACATTTTAGTTTCATGACAGTTTTGCAAGGTTTAGGATTAACCTTTATTATCTAAGTGATGAACAGGTAACAGTTTGATATGTTACCTGAATAACAATTTCATCCACAAAATGATCTTCCCTTTATGAAAAACTATTCTTGGAAGTAATGTAAGATAAAGAAATCTAATTTAAATGGACACTTTAGCCTGTAACACAGTACCAGAAAAGAGGCTCCATTCCTGTAGTGATCTGTTCTGACTTGCCACCCTGAAAACATTTAATCACAATTAAAAAGTTCTGGAAAATAAGTGAAGACCAGAAATCATTAAAAACCTATTGACTTTATTATTGTAATGTTCTTTTTTGCTTCTTTTAACTTTTCCAGTGGCCTAGTGTGCTTAAACACTGTATAAAATAAGCAAATGGGACAATTATTTGAAGTTCATAGGAATTCATCTAAAAAGAATGTTGTGCCTCTTATGATTTTATTAATCATTAAATGTGATACCTTTTGAATTCATTTTAATTACTTTTATGTATCAGGGACTGATCTAGTGTGTGATATGGGGAAATATTATCGGAACAGCAAATACTGCACCTTAGTTGATTTCCATTCAGAGGGTTGGTGAAGTGAAATTTGCAGTTTCAAGAAAACTCCAATGGGAGACACTGCAGATATGAAAGGTATAAAATGTGATGGCAAGAATTGAGACCATTGTTTTATAGGCAATGGTAGGTATTAAGTGAGTTTGAGTAAGAGAACTTTATGATCATATATGACTAAAAACATCACAGTTGAGGAATCATGGAAAGGAATGATATAACTGCCAATTACAAAAGTGTATAGAAATATGTGATACTGAAAGGCTGTGTTCATTTTATGATGTATTTTAGGGATGAGTTTAAGAACTTAGAACTGATTCACTATAGATGAGTTCATATGGAATTTAGTCAAATGTGGATTAAGCCATCACTATGATTATTTTCAAAATCTGATTTTAAAGAGGGTTTTATTTTTCCTTGACATGTTATTTCCTATAAATAGTATATTTCTTTCTCTTCCATTATTTATTTATTAGTATTTAATTATATCTTTAATGTGTTGCCATTTTCAACCTACATTCAGAAAATAATATCTCCCAGTGTATACACCTTGATGTATTATTTCATTCAAGCATTTCTTGAAGAGAAATAGAATCTGAGGTTCTCAGTATAAGACAGTTCCTCTGCATGTACTAGTACAACTTGTCTTCTCAACAAAATGAAACAGAGACTCACAGCTTAAGTGCCTCAATAAAGAAATTTATGCATATACCATGGGGTTTTATTCAGATACAAATAGTAATGAGAGACTTCCGGGAAGACGGCGGAGGAGCTGCAGAGCTCTAGCTGAGCTCCCTCTGACATCGCAGTTTTCTCACCTCATAGAAACTTTTACGCCTAGAAAGACAGCCAGAGTAAGTTCTAACAGTACAGGGATTCTGTCCAGGAAGGAAAAATCGACTTTGCTCATCTGAAAACACAGATTTGAGCTTTGAGCAGCGACCCGCCGCCACGCCAGTGCGGGCGCCGGCACAGCACCCGGCACAGCACCCCGCACCCCGCACGGCTAAAGCACACAGCATAGACCAGGGAGAAATACTCCAGACGGCGGCTGAGCACAGAAGACCTGAAATCGCATAGAAAGTGTGAGTATCCCACGAAAGATATTCTCACTCGCACCCACAGAGCAGCTTCTGGAAGGCAGCCCTTCCCCCACCGCCAGAGCAAAGCGCCATATTTGACAGTGGCATAGGGTCAGACCAGATTGTAACTAAAGCTGGCCTGGGGAAAGGGAGGTCAAAGGAGCCATCTTTGAAAAGGGCAAAAGGGACCAACAAGTGACAGCAAGCTCCGCCAAGGAGAACGCCCCCTGCCCAAGCGGGAAGCGCGTCCTGGGCCTCGGCTTAGCCAGAGGTGCCCCGCCCTGCACACCGGAATTTCTAAATTTAAAGCAATAGCGGCGAGCAGCTCTCGGCGGCACGGAAACACCAGACAGGGGAACAAACAGTTCCTGAGACAGTTAAACGGTTCCGTCACAGAGGAAGCCCAATTCCCAGCCCGAAATGGAGCTGCTTTCCATAGTCACGTCTGCCAAGGAGGCCGCCCCGCTCAGGAAGGAGGAGCCTCCCCCAGTCAAGCAACTCTCCGCCGGGTAAAACAGGCCAGAGATGGCCTGCCCTGCTGAGTTCATAGCCTATTCAAAGCCAGGCATTAAAGGCAGCGGCCCCAGAGTAGACAGAGGAGCCACGGTTCCCCAGACTGCTCACGTCCCCATCTACAGAGGACGCCCAAGGCCTACCTGCAAGCTGTGCGAACCACAGAGAGACCCAGGATTGCACCAACAGGGGAGAAGGGTCAGAATAGATCCACCCCCTGCAAACTGAAATCAAGTCAAACCCAGCCAATCAGGAAAATAGACGGCAGACCATGGCAAGGAAACCAGAGACTGGGGAAAGACCACCCAAACAAGAAGGACTCCATTTTTTTTTCTTTTCAAACATTTTTTGAACTTAAAAAAAAATTTTTTTTTCACTTCTGAAACATCGTTGTTTTTTTTTTTTTTTTCTTTTCCAGTTTTACCCGTTTGTTTTATCAAGATTTTTTCTTTTTTGTTTGTTTGGGTTGTTCCTTTTCTGGTTTTTTTCCTTTTTATTTTTTTTCTTTTTAAAATATTTTTCTCTGTTTTGTGTATCTGTTTTCCACTATTTTTACTTTATTTCTATCTTTGTGTTCTCTTTCTTTAAAAATTACTTTCCTATGAATAACACCTCCACTCTTTTCTGCTAACTCTCCATTGTCTATCATTTGAACCTTGTTCTTTCTACTGATTCTACTCTTCTCCACATTTCCACGTCACTGAAACTAAACCAAATCACCCCCCCCCCCAATACATTTTACTCTATTTTCTCTACTACCTCCATCTTAGGCTCCTGACTTACTGCCTGGACCTCCAGGTTCCATTGACTCCTGGTTATTGGATAGAGGGTATCCCAGCTTAATCCGAGTGAATCAAAGGGGTTCATAGAGAAAGCCAGTCCTAAAAGAATTTAATATAAAAACAAGAATTGCTTATAGGGTTGTAACAGTAAATAAGTAACTACTGATCACAAGGCCGAGGATTGGTTGCTATATTGAAATTGTATTCTTTAGGAACACCAAATCTAATTTTATAGACAGGTATACACCTCTGGACAGATTAACACGCCAAAAACTGAGCAAAGAAACCACAGAACTTAATAATTGCATAGACCAACTAGACTTAACCAACATCTACAGAATATTCCACCCAGCAACAACACAATACACATTCTTTTCGGCAGCACATGGAACATTCTCCAAAATAGATCATATCTTAGGGCACAAAGAAAATCTGTACAAATTCAGAAGTATCAAAACCATTCCCTGCATTCTCTCAGACCACAATGGAATAAAATTAGAGTTCAACTCAATCAGCCACCACAGAAAATACTACAATTCATGGAGACTAAACAACACACTGCTGAACCATCAGAGGGTCATTGAAGAAATTAAAATGGAAATTCAAATGTTTATGGAATTCAACCAAGTTGAGGACACAAAGTACCAGCTCCTTTGGGACAGAGCAAAGGCAGTACTCAGAGGGAAATTTATATCTCTGAGAGCATACTTCAACAAACTGGAGAAACACCAACTTAATAATTTAAAGAAGCACCTTAATTTCCTTGAGAGAGAACAACAAGCCAAACCCCAAGTCAATAGACGGAAGCAAATAATTAAAATCAAATCAGAATTAAATCAATTAGAGACGAAAAAAAACATCGAAAGAATCAACAAAACAAAGAGTTGGTTCTTTGAAAAAATCAACAAGATACACAGACCCCTGGCAAACCTGACCAAAAAATGAAGGCAGCACACGCAAATAAACAAGATAAGAGATGAAACAGGTAACATCACCACAGAAATAACCGAAATTCAGAAAATAATAAGGCACTATTTTGCAAAACTTTATGCCAACAAATTAGAGAACTTGGAAGAAATGGATGATTTCCTAGAAAAAATTCATATCCCCAAACTGAACCATGAAGATTTAAACCTTCTAAACAGACCCATATCCAGTATGGAAATAGAAACGGCAATAAATGATCTCCCATCCAAGAAAAGCCCAGGTCCAGACGGATTCACTGCAGAATTCTACAAGGCCTTCAAGACAGAACTCACACCAATATTTCTCAAACTCTTCAATGAAATTGAAAGAGAACATTCACTACCAGAATCATTCTGTGAAGCCAGTATAACCCTCATCCCAAAACCAGGCAGGGACTCATCACGGAAAGAGGACTATAGACCGATCTCCCTGATGAACATAGATGCAAAATTCTCAACAAAATTCTGGCCAATCGACTTCAACAGGTCATCAAATAAATCATACACCATGATCAAACTGGATTAATCCCAGGGACGCAAAGTTGGTTTAATATACACAAATCAGGCAATGTAATCCACCACATCAACCGGAGCAAGGTAAAGAACCACATGGTTTTATCTCTGGATGCGGAAAAAGCGTTCGATAAAATCCAGCACCCATTTATGCTAAAAGCCCTGGAAAAACTGGGATCCCAGAGAAAATTCCTGAATATAATTAAGGCAGTTTATGACAAACCAACAGCAAGCAAAGCTCTAAATGGTGAAAAACTAAAGCCATTCCCTTTAAAATCAGGAACAAGGCAGGGATGTCCACTCTCTCCCCTTCTCTTCAACATAGTACTAGAATTCCTAGCCAGAGCAATCAGGCAAGAAGAAAATATAAAGGGGATCCAAATAGGAAATGATGAAGTTAAACTTTCTCTCTTCGCAGATGACATGATCCTATACCCAAAAAATCCCATAGACTCTACCCCCAAGCTTCTAGAGCTGATCCAAAACTTTGACAAAGTTGCAGGATGTAAAATAAACCGTCAAAAATCAACGGCCTTTCTCTCTGCTAACTACCCGAAGACCGAGGCGGAAATCAGGAAAACAACTCCTTTTGCAATAGACCCCCAAAACATAAAATACCAAGGAATAACCTTTACCAAAGAAGTGAAAGACCTCTTTGATGAGAACTTTAAAAGCTTGAAAAATGAAATTAAGTCAGAACTAAGGAAATGGAAAAACCTCCCATGCTCCTGGACTGGGAGGATTAATATAATCAAAATGGCAATATTGCTAAAATCTATCTACAAATTCAATGCAATACCCATTAATATCCCAACACCATTTTTTAATGAAATAGAGGAAGCAATCCAGAAATTCATATGGAACAATAAAAGACCTAGGATAGCAAAAACAATCCTAACCAGAAGAACAGTGCTGGAGGAATTACAATACCCAACTTCAAGCTGTATTATAAAGCTATAGTAATAAAAACAGCTTGGTATTGGCACCGGAACAGGCCTGAAGACCAATGGAACAGAATTGAAGACCCGGAAATGAACCCACAGAACTATGCCTACTTAATCTTTGATAATGGAACTAAAACAATAGTTTGGAAGAAAGATAGCCTCTTTAACAAATGGTGCTGGCAAAACTGGCTCAACACATGCAACAAACTAAAACTAGATCCTTATGTATCACCCTGCACCAAAATCAATTCCAAATGGATTCAAGACCTAGAAATCAAAACAGACACCCTGAAAACACTAAAGGAAGGAGTAGGAGAAATACTTGAGCTCCTTGGTGCAGGACGGAACTTCCTTAACAAAGACCCAGACAGGCTACAAATCAAAGAAAATTTGGACAAATGGGACTGCATCAAACTGCAGAGCTTATGCATGGCAAAAGACATAGATCACAAGATAAACAGAAAGCCCACAGATTGGGAGAAGATCTTTACCAGCCATTCAACGGACAAAGGCCTCATCTCTAAAATATATGCAGAACTAAAAAAATTACCTTTTTCCAAAACAAAACCGCAAAGAACCAATAGCCCCCTCATCAAGTGGGCTAAAGACTTACAAAGAGACTTCTCTGATGAGGAAATGAGAAAGGCCAAGAGACATATGAAAAAGTGCTCTACATCACTGGCCATAAAAGAAATGCAAATCAAAACAATATTGAGATTCCCTCTTACCCTCGTAAGAATGTCCTATATCAAGAAAACTAACAATAACAATTGTTGGAGGGGATGTGGCCAAAAGGGAACCCTACTTCATTGTTGGTGGGAATCTAAACTGGTTCAGCCACTCTGGCAAGCAGTACGGAGATTCCTCAGAAGGCTAAATATAGAACTCCCCTATGACCCAGCAGCCCCACTTTTGGGTATCTATCCAAAAGACCACAAACAAAATCACAATAATGCCACCAGCACAACAATGTTCATCGCAGCACAATTTGTCATAGTTAGAATCTGGAACCAACCCAGATGCCCCTCAGTAGACAAATGGATCAGGAAAATGTGGTATATATACAAAATGGAATTTTATGCCTCTATCAGAAAGAATGACATTGCCCCATTTGTAAGGAAATGGAAGGAATTGGAAAAAATTATACTAAGTGAAGTGAGCCAGACCCATAGAAACATGGACTCTATGGTCTCTCTTATTGGGAATAATTAGTACAGGTTTAGGCAAGTCATAGCAGAGCATCACAAGAGCCCAATAGCTATACCCTTATGAACACATAACATGATGCTAAGTGAAATGAACTCCATGTTATGGAAACGATTGTTATATCACAGTTGTAACTACTTTCAACGTCCCATCTGTATCTGTAGCTTCTATTATTGATGATGTTCTTGTATCACCTTCCTGTGGTTGTACCTACACTATCTCTGTAATCTTATCTGAGTATATTTTAAACCGTGTATACTGGTATTAGAAGTAGGAAATTGAAAGGGAATACCAAAGTTGAGAGGCACAGGGTAAAGAAAAGACAAACAACTACAAAAGCAATACTTGCAAAACTGTTTGGTGTAAGTGAACTGAACACCTCAGGGTGAGAAAGGGAAAGGAGGAGGAGTGAGGGGGGTATGAGTCAAGGTAATAAACAGTACAAGAAATGTATCCAATGCGAACGTATGAAACTGTAACCTCTCTGTACATCAGTTTGATAATAAAAATTTGAAAAAAAAACCCAACAAAACAAAACAAAACAAAAAAATCCAAATAACAATGATATGTCATCTGCTGGAAAGTATAAGGAACTGAAAATGATTGTATTAAGGAATTGAAATCCATCAGACAATTCAAATTATTGCTCATATCTCAACTGCTGTGAAAAACGAGGAGAAACTCTATTTATGGCACAAAAAGTTTATTTGCAGCATGTTTTAAAATAAATTTTTTCTTACAGACACCTACCAACCTAATGTAAAGTGTTTACCTCTCCCTTGTCTGGTTTTAACTTTTTAAAGGTATTACTAAATACTCAGTAAAATGGCAAATTATTTCTGTACAGTTGGAAATTGTATGCACAAGGTGATAGGAGACTAAAACATCATTGAGGCTCACATCCCATTTCGCCCAACAAATGGACAATATTCATTAAGGTATAGGGGTATGGCTCCTAAGCTATCACAAGACAATAAGCCAGCACTCAGGTTTTTGCTTTTTTGAAGAATGGGTATCAGTTAACTCTTTGCACTATAATGTGTCACAATCATGCTACAAACCAATGGTAAGAGACAATAGATAATGATTTCTCTATGAGACACAGATAGCTGATCTAGATGAGAATTGCTTGAGTTTGCTCACATACTTGAGGATGATTATACTCCACATATCTGTCTTTCTCAGGCTGGCACCAATGTGTTACCCCAGGCATCTTTTAAAGGAAACAGTAGTGAGTAAAAGCAAGCAAGATGCTGCACTCAATAAATCTTGAAATCGAGACATTTAATTGGTACATTGCCATTTCTATCACATTCTACTGGCCAAAACAAGCAAAAAGGCATGTAGGTTGATGTGATAAAGAAATAAGATTTTGACTCTTATTAGAACCCAAGGTCATAGAATTAATAGATTGAAGAATGGGCAAAGTACAGTGGCTATTACTACTATCAATTCTAGGAAGCTGCTGCATGAATGCATACTAATTAAATATTTGCATAGAAAGTTGTAAAGTTTGTAGAAGAAAAAAATTGACAAAGGGAAATATATTCCACATACATTCATTACTACAGTTTTTGAACTCTTTTATGAATATATATTTCTTTTTTGTATGTGTGCTGGTCTTGGTGTCTGAGAGCTGTGCTCAAAACTAGCACTCTGCCACTTGAGTGCCATCTCTACTTTCTCCTTTTTTCTTTTCTCTTTATTGTTGTAAAGATGATGTACAGAGGGATTACAGTTACATAATTAAATGAATGAGTACAATTCTTGTTGAACATTATTACTCCCTCTCTCATTTTCTCCGACTTTCCCTCTCCACCTCTGTCCCCCAAATCCCTGAACCTCAAGTTGTAAAGTTCATTTCCAGCAGTGACTAGTGAGTATCGCTGCTGCATTGGTTCACTATTTGTCCTTTGTCTCACATTTTCTGTCATTCCCCTTCCCATCCTCAAATCAGATAAACTTATATACCATACAAAGGGTACCCAAATCCAAAACAATGACAACAGGGGATAAACCAAAAGAAAAAAAGAAATAACTGCATACAGTTCACTAAGAAAACACAAAACCTCTTGTTTCCATAACTTGGAGCTCATTTCACTCAGTATCATCCTAGATGATCATATGTACATAGCTATTGAGCTATTGTGATCCACTGCTAGAGCTATCCTAGACATATACTAATTATTACAAATGAGGGACACCAGGAAGCATACATTTGTTTGGGCCTGATTTACTTCACCTAACACAATTTTTTCCATGTCTTTCCATTTCTTTACAGATGGCACAATATTATTCCTTCTAGTGGATGAGTAAAGTCTCTCTGTGTATATGTAACTCATTTATTTCTTAATTTACTGTGCCCTTTTAGTTGTATATTTTACTAAATAAACAATATTTAGTTCTGTTAAGCATCCTGGCAATATCAATAAATAGTTACATATGTTTTTAGTTCCTCTTATTTAATTATTGTGCATTGCTACATACTAAATCACCCCAATATTTACATGTATGCTGTACCTTAGTTCCTCTGACTTAATTTCTTCTAACAGTAGCATTCATGATAAGGATAGAATAGTGAAGGAAATGTTCTTTTCCTTTATGTAAGGATTTCATAACTCATGTTGTGTATCACTTAGGAACTCTATTTCTTATTTCCTATTGATTGAGGGCCTCTGTCAATTTTGGAGGATGTGGGTTTCTCAGTAGATCAGCTCATAACATGCCACCTGCCTTCATTAATGTTAGCAAGTTGAAGGGCAAGAGAGGACAAATAAGATGGATCTTATTAGAAGAAAATCAACAAATTGAGGCCATACAAAAAGAGAGATGTATATAGTAAAGGTTCTTCAGAGACACAAAAATAGATTAAATAAATAATTGACAGATAAATGGATAACTGATTAGTAGAAAAATAATATGGTTTACTAATTATGGACATTATCTCATGAGACTATGGTAGCCCAAGAGACTCTTACCCTGTCACCATAAGTTGAGAGAGAGGAAGTACAATGGTATAATTCAGTCCGAGTCTGAAGAACTGAGAATTAGAGTAGCTAGTTCTTCAATTCCTAAGTTGATTCCAGAGTTCGAATCACTGGAGCTTTGATGTTCAAGGGCTGGAGGTGATGCCTAGTCTTTCTCAAGAAGAGACCTGCCTTTTTTATTATACTCAGACATTCAATAAATTACTCAATGCCCACTCATGCTGATAAGAGAAGATCTTACTCAACCAACTGATTTAAATGTTAATCTCTTCTGGAAACACACTCAAACACACTCACCAGTAACATTTTGTTTTGGCATTCCTTCGAGTTTGACTCATAAAATTAATCACAACAAGAAGTGTTTACAGAATGGTCTTAATTGTAGAGATGGAAATCATGGGAGACAATTCGAACTTAGCTAGCACAATTTTCAAATATATTATTACTGTATCTGGTCAAGTATTATGTAGTAATAATGTATTATTCAATTCATACTGTTTCAGGAATAGAGTTTTAGTATTTTTCTTAACATTGTTAAATTAATATTTATTATAGAATTATAAATATGGCCAACATGTTAATAAGTGTGGCAAAATGTGTTTATGATAATGATTCATAAGAATAATAAAACACTGGAATATTATAGGTAAATGATTTTCACAACCTTAGAAAAGAACCAAACATTTAAAAAATGTCTTTTCATTGATCTTTGCAAGTAAGAACCCTCTGTCCTGCCCCTTGACCGAGCAAACCAACCAAGAGCATCAGTGCTACTAGAGGCAGATGGACATTAAGGAGAAATCTTTGGACTATTAATCCAACTCCTCATCCTATCTCACCTCACTGGTTTCCAGAGAGAGGGGGAGAGAGAGAGAGAGTGAGAGCGAGAGAGTGAGAGCGAGAGAGCGAGAGCGATAGCGAGCGAGGGAGAGACAGAGAGACAGAGAGAGAGAGAAAGTGAGAGAGACAGAGAGAGACAGAGAGAACTGACAGAGACAAGTGGGGACAGTAATTCATAGTTCTTCAAGGTCATGGAGCTAACTTAGTCATACAGCCAGGAAACATGTTATTTTCTTAGTCTAAGAACATTTGATGTGAAGTAGCCATTAAAAGTAATTATTAACTCTAAAGAGATTAAGGACTTCACAAAATTCTGTGTAGAGACTGTAGAAAATGAGAAAGAAATATTAAGATGAAGTCTTCAAACAGGTCTTGATTTGTAATCAGGCTTTACCTTATACTGACTGTGTGACCCTGGGCAGGCTGCTTCAGTTTTCTAAGTCTTGATTTTATTATGTGAATTAGAGATAATATTAGTTCTGAATTCACAGAGCACCCATTAAGAATGAAGAAAAATGGTAGCGCTTATAAATCTATAGTTAGGTTGATATAAAGTTAAGTCCTGAGATATGTTAAACTATTTGTATTCCTGATTTGATAGTTCCCAGTGCCTAAGATGAGAATTCTATTTTTTTCAGCAGTTGCTGTTTTCTTTTACATTTCCAATTATGTCTATAATCTTAACATATAGTAAACAATATGGAATCAGTGTCTGTAAAATATTAATGCATTTGTAACTGATTTTTTAAAATAATTGGCACAATATTTGTGCACAATTGTATTATATACTAAGATAATTTGATGTATATGATGCAATAGTCAGGTCAAGCTAATTAACATGTCTATCTCTTCAACTGTTCCCATATGTTGGAAAACTTTGGTGTCTTCTAGTTACATGGCTGTATTTTCTTTTCTTTAACTTTTTCTTAAAATCTCTTAATATTTTATTACCACATCAATATCAACTGTAAAAAGTGATGATAGAAGTCCCTAAAGAGTAGCATTTTAAGTACAACAAACACTGAATTATGTGTTGTTCATGCTTCAAAGCCAACTTCACATTAAACACCTCTGCCTTTGCTCTTCATTTTCTAGCGAGAAAGATCTCTGTGTTTTCCACTAATCAAAGGTGCTAGCTTTCCTTTAAAAAACATTCTCCCCTGACTTAGGTAACACAGAGAAGAAATTACCAAGAGGGAAAAACTGCTATAATTCTTTTCTGCTTGCTTATATCCCAGAGTGCAAAGCTGTTGACTAGTGTGAAATTCTCTAATTGTATTTCTTCAATCAGAAGTTTCAAGAGGTCTTGTTTTTGCTCATTGATTTTACTTAACCATTTCCCGTCTAGTGCCTAACACTACCTATAGTCCATTGCTCTTATCCGTGCTCTACCCTAAAGAGGGTATTAGGATATAAAAAGAATAAAGCAACAACACCTTGCTCTTCCAATTTTATACTATTATCAAAAGTAACTTTACATTAGACATATATAATCACATCTTGTTCTTGAATATAGAATTTAAAATTTACTTATAAAGATATATCTTATAGCAAAACAAATGTTAAGTATATATACCAAAGCATAGAAATTACAGTTCTGATACACATTATAGAAATTCCACCTGGAAAATGAAAGCATATTTCTAAGAAAGAACCAATGACAGTGCTTCTTAAAATAATAAAACAAATCAACTTTGTGTCTTTAAAAGGAATCATGACCATTTTAATGTACAGTGTTAGGTACATAGTAGCATCTCAATAAGCATTTTGTATAGAGTTAATAGAATATTGCAACATTATCTACAGAAGGAAAATAACAATACACATTTATACATACTGAAAACAAATATCCTTTATAAGTGTATTGATTGATGAATGAAATGCTATTTACCGTATATTTTTCAGTAATCTATTGCATCCCTTAGTACATACCACAAAAGTTCTATATACCCCATGAAAAAGCAACCTATTAGAATCTATTGAGTTTTATCTGGGTTGTTTGATAGAGTAAAGAAATAGGAGATTTTCTTCAGATTTGGTGCCTAACAGAAAACAGGAACAATTTTATGACTCACTATGTTTTTGTATGACTCACTATCTTCTTCACAAAGAGATTGTGGCAGAACAAATGAAAATATCTGATAATAGAAAAACAATTAGAAACTCATATTACCTGGACAGGGGATTATTTTGTAATTCTTTCAGACTTAGGTACCTTGAGATGAGAGAGTTATTCTGTATTAGGAGCTTTTAAGGATAATTACAAGAAAAAGGAGGAAACAAGGCTGTTGGAGAAGGATACTTGCTGACAGAAACATCCATCTGATGATGAATGTCATTGTTAGATGAAGGCTACAATCCAAGAAATATTGAATCTCTAATAGTGAGAGAAACAGTCAACATATTGTTTTCTAGAGCATTTAGAATGTAGAGAGCATCTAGAATGTAGTCCTTGTGTGTGATTTAATTTTTAATTTAATATTTAGTTTTTAATTTAAATTTGAGTTAATCCCATATGCACATTTTTGATTTCTTACTGTCAAAATAGTAAACATATTTTTAGCTATTAAATCTATGGAAAACCTTTAGCAGCAAAAAAACACATAATAGAACGTGATATATAATAAAAAACACATAGTAGGAAAATATCTGAAATGTCTTCTCAGGCCTTTAAAAATATCTACTAGAGCTTCAAATTGAATGATCCATCATGTCAAAATATGCTTTACTTTAAACATGCAGGATTGGCTTATCATTTGCAAAGCATTCTAAGCATTTAACAATTTTAACAAACTATGGATGAAAACTATGAAAATCTCCATAGAGAAAATTATTGTGGCAATATTAACAACATATTCATCATAAACGTTCTTAACATATTAAAGAAGAGGTGGAAACTTCCTCTGACACAGAAATTACATCTATTTTTGTGGTATTGGGGTTTGAACTGATGGCTTCACACTATCTATGCTGGCATTCTTCCACTTAAGCTTTTTACAGGTGGCTCCAAATTGTTATCCTCTGGATCTCAGTCTTCTGAGTTCGCTATGATTACAGGAATGAGATACAGGTGCTCAACTAAGTAGACTCCATTCTCACAAATGATCTTTACCATAATTTTGATGTTTTCTGACATTATATTCAGTGCTTACTGGCAAAGACAATGGGAGTGGATAGGTAGATGATAGATTAGATAGGTAGATTTGAAAATAACAATCACATTATATTTATTAGTCACGGAATATAAAATTGGGTACATATGCCATCTAAGTAATCCACAAAAAAATGCTACTAAAACCATAAAGAGAATTTAAAGCATTGACAGAATCAAAGTTTAGCCCTGATAGGGAAAGGATAGAGAGAGGTATTGGGATGGGAGAAAATAGGATTTGAAATATATACACATAAACATACATATGTAACGATGGCATAATGAAACCCACTAAATATTGTTTGAAAAAGTCAGGTGGGTATTTAGAGGATATAATGAACAAGATGAATTTGCTCAATGAACATCATACAACAAAACATCATCATCCTATTAATGATTCCTAACTTTAAAAGGTTCTTATGTACAAAATTCAGTATATTAAATGACATAAAATGTATGAGGACAAGTAGACCAAAGTGTATGTAAGATAGAAACACTTAAACTTATAGAACACTACTGAAAGTCTGATCAATACCAAGTAAATGAGCAGTGATAACCATTTACATGGTTGAAAAACTCAATATTATTAATATGCAAATGTACCCCCAAGTTGACCAATACTATCTCCAGTAAGATATAGCAAAACATTTATGGAAATCAAAAGAACCTAACCAAAACCATTCTTTACAAGATGGAGTTTGAGGGCTTATACTACATGATTTTAAGAATTAATATGAAACTGTAACAACAATATGACCTTCCCATAAGGACAGACAGAATTAGTGATAGAGAGCAAGTGCTCCAAAAAGAGATAAGGAAAAATAGAGATATTTGTAGCACTCAAAATAAGAGAAATTTCTGAATTAGAGCACCAACTTTGTTAAGAAATCAAAAGAGAAACAATGAATTGTATTTTGTAAAACTTAATGGGTTTGGCTCTTACTTAAAAATAGGAGAATCTATCAGAATACACTTATGTGAAAGAGGACTTGTCACCTCATCAAAGAAGATATAAATTCCCTAATACTTATGTTGTAATATACTCAGGCCTTTATAATCATGGAAACACGTACTGTAATTATAATGAAATACCATTTCACACCTACAAGCATTGATAAATATCCAACAATTACAATTGCAAGTACTATTGAGGTGGTAGTGCGATTTTTTTGGAAAGATATTTGCATATTTTATAAAGACAGGCTTACACTTTACCGTACAGGGACTTACAAGAAGAATGTATTTTATGTTCAGAGCAATTTCATTCGTATCATCCATGCACTTAAATTTCTACCAACTGGTGAATGGACAATAAGTTTATGTTCATAAAACAGAATACTAATGAGTAATCCAGAGGAAAGGCTACTGTTAAAACCTACTGTTCAACATATATACAATACCCAGGATACCAAAATCATTTTCAGTGACATAAGGGGTAAAACCGTAAGGAAAAGAAAAACGCATAATTTCACATGGTATGTTGAAAATAACAGCATTGATAAACTACTTGTTTCCATAACTTGGAGTTCATTTAGTTTAGCATCATCTTATGTGTTCATATGGACATAGCTATTGAGCTATTGTGATCTGCGAGGACTATCTTAGATGTGTACGAATTATTCCCTATGAGGGAAACCACAGAGTCTTTGTTTCTTTGGGTCTGGCTCACTTCACTTAAAATGATTTTTTTCCAATTCTTTCCATTTCCTTACGAATGGGACAATGCCATTCTTTCTGACAGAAGTATAGAATCCCATTGTGTATATGTATCACATTTTCTTGATCCATTCATCTACTGAAGGGCATCTGGGTTGGTTCCATATTTTAGCTATGGTAAATAATGCTGCGATACACAGTTGGACTGGTAGGTCCTTTGGGTAAATGCCCAAAAGTGGGGTTTCTGGATCATAAGTAGCTCTATGTTTAGCCTTTTCAGGAACTTTGACACTGCTTTCCAGTGTGGTTTTACCACTGATGTCACTGTAACTGATTTTGGTAGCCTGGATATTGTATATACATTTATTGGAACTAGGGAAGGGAAGAGGAACATTAAAATGGAGAGCCAAAGGGCAAAAAGGCGAATCAATGCAACAGCAATATTTACAAGAAAATATGTTGTAAACCACCTGTACAAGTAAGGGGCAGGGGAGGGAATTGAGGAGGAGGGAAGGTGAGAGAAAAAAGACGGAGGAAGTAATAAATTTGATAAGAAATGTACTGACTGCCTTACATATGAAACTTTAACCCCTCTGTACATCGCTTTGACAATAAATAAAAACAGAATTTCAAAAAACCGCTGTTGGGTGAAGAACAAATACAAAATGGTAAGTGAAAGAGGATAGACAGAAAAGGTTATGTCTTTATGATCATATTTAAGAGATTCTGGTAATGCCAGTGTATCAGTAATTACCTCTGTGAGTACAGTGGGTTTATTACAGATAGAAGAAAACTTTATAGACTGAAGAAAATATTATATTTATGGGTGAACAGAAAAATTCATGCTTTTATAATTGCATTATATTATAAAATATGACACAGGTAATTTTCTAATGTGCATATGTGTATATGTGCCAATCTTGTTATATATTTCTAAGAGGTAGAGAATGGAGTGGTAGAATGTATATTAGCCTGTCATGACAGATTATGTTTGAGCTATTGAAATGGGGTCAGGGAATTTAACTTTTGTCTATTTACTTTTCATATTTTCAAAAAAGTAGTTATGTATTACTTTTAGTATTTTTCATAACTATATACTACTGTAGAAGGTGAAGGTGTTTCATCATGATAGTTCCATATATACATATAAATAAACTTTGTTAATCTGTACCTCCTCTATTACTCTTATCCCTCTTCCTGAAACGATTCCTTTTTAAGCCTTTAAATGAATTCCTAAATGCATTTTTCTACACCTTTGTCATATGTGCATGCCATGTAGTTTCAACACATAATGTGTTACCCTTATATTAAAACAACTGAAGAAAATGGTTCAAAAAGCAAGTTTTACTTGTTCACCTTCCCCCAGATTCATGCCATGTGCTCCAGTTTAGATTTTGTAATATAGGTTTTTAAAGTTTTTTTGAACAACTATTTTAAATAGCTATCAAGAACATTTGGTTTTCTGCAATCCTGGTGAATTGCAATTGCTCAAGCGTTATCCTGGTTGAGCTTCCCATTGCACGTATGGTACTGCAGTCCTTCCAGGTCTCTGTGTTCCAAATTCTGCTGTCATTTTTATATGACCTAGTTAATAGGCCTATTATTTCTCTTCTGTACCATATCACATTTATATATTGGAATTATGCCTATTCCACAAGTCTTGGTTGAAGTACCACATAGACACTGGCTTACTCTCAGCTCTTATATAACTTCTTGCTCTTCTGAAACCTTTTACACGTGAAAAACAGGGAAGAAAATGTAACAAAGCAGAAATAGGATTTGAACACAGAATGTGGCATCTAGAATTAAAATTCTAGCTCTTATTTACTAGGTTTGTAAACTCAGGCATGAAACTTGAACTCACTGAGCCTCAGTTTCCTTATCAACAAAATAGGCAATAACCACTACTTATAGTTATTTTGAAGACTTTACTAGTGAATATATGGAGAAAAATATCACAGGTTACTTAAAATACAGCACATAAATATTTCTTTAAAATAAAGTTCATATTATTTAATAGATCGAGTCCTTTGATAACCAAGGTTATGTTTTGTCTAACTCCACTATAAATCTATTCTAGATCTAATTGCAATTTAATTTTGCTTATTCCATAGTAGAACTGAGTCAATATGGATTGAATTAAAGCTTATCAATGAGGTATAACTAAAAAATTTATCTTAATCTATAGCTAGATTTCAAATGTTCACTTGGCCACCGTTAAATTCTCTAACTTTCACATATATTCTTCTTGGTTTGGGTGGTGACCAATGCATATTTCAGGAATACATTCCACTGAATTTTCCTTCAAGATTTCACTATTTGGTGGCAATATATCTGATGTGTGAAAAGACTCTAAGCAGTATCCCACACTTCTTTGATCACACATGATTTTTCATTCACACCATTGCTCTTAGAGCTACCATGAAGAGAACAGAAAGGTAGTAGTGTGATAAACCTGTGACAAGTTTTATTGGGAATATAAGTTGGTTAATTTCTTGGTGCAACTTTTTCTTCCTCTGTGATTACTCATTTAAAAGTTGGAAAACTTCAGAATTGTACTTTTCTACTTGAAGGAAGATTGAAATGAAGGAGTAATACGAAAGATGTAATTATAATGTGCCAAAATAAGATCATTACAAGTTGTTCTCTTTTTAAGAATTTATTTTGGATGACATTTAAGTTAAACTGTATTTAATTCAAATACAAAGAAGGAAGCCCACATCACTAACTAACTTTGCCAATCAACTTGTCAATAGACTAATTATCAAAAACTTTAACAAGACAGAGTTGCCCCTTTGCAATTATTATACCTCAGCCTCAGGCATGAAGATAATCATTTTCTTCTAGTTGTCAACCTTGTGACTTGAATTTATCAGTGTACTCCTCTACAATGCTACCAGGCTCTAATAATGAGAGAACTTGTGAATTTTGGTAGCTAGCTAGATTTTGTAACTACAACAGATGCAAATTCACTAAGGGCATATCTTCCCATACAACTCCTGTCCATTACTGTAAGCAAGAAAACCACCATGTGAACGTAATCATATTAAATATCATTTAACAGCAATTTCCTAGCTTTGGACTTTAAATATGGTATTGTTATTTTTCAAAACAGTTAGGGATAAGTATTACTGTTTATTTCATAAATAAAAATGACATTCAGAAAAGTTAATTAACAACCAAAATTGTATAGTAAGGAGGTACACAACTTAAAACTTGTTCTGGTTAATGACCTCATTGTCTAATAATAAATTCAAATGCTTCAATAGCATTGGTTCTCTTTCAAGAAACTTTTCATCAAAACATGTTATATACTCTGTAGTATAATTGAAAGGTGATGAACGGATAAAATGTGGTACATATATACAATGGAATACTATTCAGCCACAATGAAGGTTGGAATTTTATAACTTATCGGAAGATTGATGGAAATAAAAATAAAAATTTCGAGTGAGATAAACCAAGCCCAAAGACAAATTTCGCATGTTTTCACTTGTATGCAATGTGCATAACTAATAAAAATGTGACATGCTAGAAATAATAGACCATTGACCTGCATTTTATAGCAACCTGGGAATATTCAAAATCAGAAGCTGAAAAGCACGATAGGGAAAGTTATGCTACAATATACAAACAAAATACAACAAAACAAAATGAAAACATTAACACTTTATAATGTTGTTGAAAACATATGGGCTATACTTCTGTTCATTTATATTCTAGAATCTATGATGTAGAACTAAGACATTGCCAATTCAACTCTGTGGTAGACAAAATACAGGACATGAAGAACCATGCTTTTGATTACCAATTTCTGCAAGTCACTCTAGTTACTTTTCATGGGACAAAACAATCATGTGGCTAATCCTGACAACAAAAGGATGGGAAAGTTAAATGAGAATCATGAATATTTAATTTCAATGTAAGATCTCCTAGGATACTTCCCCTTAGCCACACTTACAGACAATATAATTCATACCCCTAATTGGCCCTTGTTAGTTAGTATGAGACTAAGTTATTAGGATTTTAGATTTTCTTGTATTTTTTGTGAATACTAGCCTATCAAAATGAATATGCATGTTTTTCTAACAGATTTATGACCTAGAAATAAGAATATATACTTATGACAGAAAGGATGAAATGTATATACTATCACTAACTTAGTAGTGAAGGTTTGACAGAAATGTTCCACTCTAATAAACCTGATCTCAAAGAAGTAGCCAGAAGAATTGTGGCTATTAGGGGTTGAAGTGGTGGTTGAAGCGATTTTAAAGACGTAAAATTTTAGTAAACTTATATAACATGGTGACTATAATAATAATTTATTGTATTTTCTAGCATGCTGTTTTCTCACTACCAAACAATAATTTTGGTAAATCATTCATATTCTAAGTAGCTAAATTTAATAATTCCACAATGCATAAATACTTCAACACATTATGTTGGATATGATAAATACACACAATTTGATCTGTCAATAAAACTTAAAGCAAAAAGCAAGACCTATCCATGTATTCTGGGAAAGTAAGCTAAAGACAGTTTTGCATCGTCAGCATGCACTGTGTTACCTGAGAGCAGCACCCAGGCAGTAAGGGTCCTCTAAGTATTTCATCTTGTTTCACAAAGAATCAGAATATGCAATGGAAACAGTAATAGATCCTTATTCCTCAAAGTGGGACAAGATAGTATCTTCAAGATACTTGACATTAGAAAAGCCTCTTGGTTGTGATTCAGGGATGACATTGAAGTGTTTTGCATGAATCAGCCATTAAGACCAAGATGGGAGATACATGTTAGGAGAATAAGACTGACACCTGGATTATGTCACATTTGCATGTCATATGCAAATGAAGTGTGATTATAGAAAATGACATTATATTTTTTGTCAGTGAAGCATTAGGAACAGACATATTCATATTAGAAATATCAGCTATAACAATACAAATGTAGCCTTGCTTCACAGCCATCTGCATTCCAATATGCTTTCTGAATTGAAGAAGAAGGACTGGAGTTATAACGTAAGCGCTAAGACTTAAGCACACCTAGCATCTGATCTCTATTCTACAGAAAAGCCATTTAGGATATTTTGCATGTGTAAACATCATTTATATCATGGGAAATAAAAATTGAGAATCACTGACAAGGACAGTTGTTCTGTTTGAGATCATGAATATTTTGCCACTGACTTAAATACAGATCCTAGAGACTGACCTCTATAATACATTCTATCACAAAGTTGAATTCACCTTAAATTCAACTTCGTTCCTCACCATTCATTACATGTTACTTTGTTTTTAAATTCTTGTAGTAATAGGACTTAAATTCATTTCAAACATCAAGGATAATTAGAAAATGACTGTAAAAATAGGCAGTAAAGAAATATCGGCAATGAATTGCTTCTTCTACATTGATCCTCCACAGTATATTTTAAGCAACAACATATCATTACTTTGAAAAAAACTCAATTTTTTTTTATGTTGATTAAAATAAAACTCAGATTTCTAATAAAGCTGTACATGATTTGGCCCCTATAACTCCTTTAACACTAATGCTCATTATTTTACTCCTTAGTCACCCTACTTTAATCATAATAATCAAATTTGTGGTTCCTGTAACCCACAGCACATTTCTGGGTTTTGCATTATTCTGTCTGAATGGTTCTCCAAGATTTCAATTATGCATCTTCATTTTCTTAAGGTCTCTTCTGAGAAGTTACTTTTTAGAAAGGCTACACCTGTTTAATAGTGACACAAAAATTGTATATGAACTTTTGTAAAAAAGAAAGAAAGAAAGAAAGAAAGAAAGAAAGAAAGGAAGGAAGGAAGAAAGAAAAGATTACAACATATTGTCTTATAAGTATTGCTGTTGCATTGGTTTGCCTTTTACCCTTTGTCTCGCCATTTTAGAGTTCCCCTTCCCGTTCCTAGTTCAGACAGACATATATAAAGTACCCAGGGTAACAGAATCCAATACAATAACAACAGGGGCTAAATCATAGGGAAGGTGAACAGAATAAAAAAGAAATAATTTCACATAAATACATTGGAAAAAACATCAATGATAAACCACTTATATGTTGTAAACTAACTGTACAACTTGTGAGGCGGGATTGGGGAGGAGGGAAGGTGGGAGAAAAATGAGGGAAGAGGTAACAAGTTGGACAAGAAATGTACTTACTGCCTTATGTATGTAACAGTAACCCCTCTGTACTTCACCTTGACAATAAACATTTTTAAAGAAGAAAGAAGGAAAAGACAAGTAAAGTAATATATTTTTATCAGATTTATCTTAGTATGGTACCTGGAACATGGACACTTTCTAGAAAGATTTGAAGACTGAACAGATACTAATCTGAAATTAGAATGGCTGCCTTCATTATTAGAACTCATTGATGTATAGATAGAAGGATGAACTGTCACAGAGTAGCATGGGGAAGTGGTTAACTTCTTCTTTATAAAATAGATATCACTTATATAATTTATAAAATAGATACCTCTTGTTTGTCACACTGTGGCAAAGCTTATTAAATTTCCAACTGCAGTGCAATTCCGATTACATTAATGGTATAGTCATTAGTAGAGGCAATATGGTATGAAGGCAAAATCATTTACTTACTTAAAATCTGTTTTGTATTAATTCCTTGTTGGGGTCATGTAGGACAAATTCTTGACCTGCATGAGCCTTAGAATCATCACCTGAAGGATGATAAAAACACTAAAATCGACTTCTAAAGGTTGTTGTGAGAAATAAATGAACACACACCACACACACACACATGCACACACACACACACACATTAGGGGCTTGCACATAGTATGCATTCAGGAATTAATATTACAAGTGGAAATTTATAGCATTGAATATCTAAGACTTTACAATAAAGCATTATAATTCACTGAAGCCAATACATTTTAGCAGACAGTGCTATAAATGGAAGACACATTTAGGATTATGGATTATTGTTGTTTTTAAGGTATCATGTTTTAATTGAAATACTCAAAGAGAGAGTAACTTTTGGTGATCTACCGAATACATATATACATTTATCAGGCAGGAATCCAGTCCCCATAATCAGAAATATGCTAATTGCTGTTTGCTTTAGCTATACATTATCCACTGCAAAACTTCTGTAGCCAGATGCCAAGGCATCAGGAATGAGGGAGCCTAAGATACACCAATATTCATTAGAATTTCCACCAGATGCTTCCTGAATAAACATATGTAAGGTAAAATTACTACATAATTGTCATGTAAATTTTGCCCAGGACAAATTCTTGAGTTCTATTCTTCGTAAATCAGTGGTTGATGACAAACTCTACTGGTATAAAAATCCTGGGACTACAACTGACTTTATTGATATCACTAATATGCATGAAATGGAGATTTCTAAGAGAAAATCATTTATTCATGTTTCCACTTTTTTTGGGGGGGTCAAATAGGATTTTGAACATTTGACTGGCAATGAAATGTTAGAAAGCATTCGTGTGAGTGGGAAAATGGTCTTGTAACTGAAATCTGATTTACATGTTATTTTATTCTCTAAGAGCTAGGAGAGAGATTGCAGCTCAGATGGACACACATTGCAATTCAAGTGCTAGGTCCCCAGAGAAAGGAGATTAGAGTCTCAGTATCAGTTAATTTTGGAACTTCAATGTATAAAGCACACATACAATAGTGTTTATAACAACAGCATTTACCTACTATCTCTACTCTTGTTGATTGAATGACCAATTCCTGCTGTTACTTTGGTAGAAATTACTGCTTTGGGTCCCTATGGGGATGAGCTGTAATTTACTCAGTAGAGTGGATTTACAAAATTTATCAGCATTGCCAAAATGACAGTATCTCTTTTAAAACTCACTGAGTGGATGGCACATATAGCCTTTTCAGTTCCATTATGAAGTCATATTATTTAATTATACATACAGTTAGCTTTTTTTATACCTTCAGTGACAATAATTTCTCCTTTGTACTTAAGCAATACTATTTCCTTTTTTCAATTTTTGACCTTTGAGCACATGAGCAGAACCTCATCCAGAACAGATTGCCAGGGGATGCTTTTCACAGGCAATAATAAAGATTACTGCTCAAACTGATCCTTTTAGGATTAGCTGGAAAGAATATTCCCAGCACACATGCATAGAGGCATAGGAGCAAGAGAGAAAAAGGTCTGGGAAACCATAGAGTTCACTATTTGTGTCTATTTAAATGCCAGAGAGCAAGAGCTGAGATAGATCTTGTAATCCTTTGAAAATTATGTTAACGAAAGTTGAATGGCCTCTTAAAATTTTTTTTGAATTAATCTGGAAGGTTATGGTAACCCTTTATAGATTTTGAATAGGAAAGTACCATGAGCAACTTTTTTATTTGATGGATGGGTCAGGGGACAGATGTGGGAAGAGAAAGAAATGACTATAAGTAAGTTTCATGCTTTTAAAATACAGCCTTTCAAGATAAAAAGATCATTATAAAGTCAAGTGAATGCAAGTTTGAAATCTTCTGCCTCAAAATGAGAACTTTAGCAGTGGTAAAATACATGTTCATTAGAAAAAGAGCTAGAGAAATTCTTATTTCTTGTTTTCTATAGTTTTGAAGCTCTTGTTTTACATGTAAAGAGCTTATCATTTCCCAATATTTTATTGTACATTTTCTTAATGAATGCTAGTCTCTGCATGAATTATATATCATATCTCACAATGTGGCTTGCATCAGCTCTTTTTTTTCCATCCAGTCAAGAAAGAGAATATTTCAGCACTAATGTGATCTGTAACTCTATGGTGAGCCAATCTTCATATTTCCCATTATTTAAGAATAAAAGGGTATAATTTGTGTAATTAAATAAAGAAAACCATTTTCTTTGTTCGTCTTGTTACAGCCCAAAGAACCTGAGAGAGATCAGGATTTTTAGCAAGACAGCAATTCAAATGCTTTGTTTCTGTGAACACTGACCACTGCCTTTTAATGTAGAAACAGCCTCGGAGGACATTTTCTATCAAAGCAGATCAGTGACTATATTTCTCAGTGTAGTGCACAATATCATCTAACTCTTCAGCATTATTTTAATAGATGCTTGTACAATATTCCTAAGAGCTTATATTTGAAACCAGAATCAAATCATGGTTTGTTGGTGACATTTCATTATTAAGACAAAAGGTGATTTGAAGATGAGATTAAGATGTAGAACATATTAATTTGATTTCATCTATATATAATATAAGATAATGCTATATTTTAATATTTCATTCATAATGAGAAATTGTCATAGATTTCACTCCCAATATTACTTGCATGTAGGGAGTAAGTTAATTAAAATATCAAAAATGGGTCTTCACATTAGGTTAGAAATGAGTTTACAGAATTTTCCCTATGCTTGTAAAACTATGAAGAAATATGTATTAAAATTTTCTTTTTCTCCTCATTCTACAATATTTTATTCATTTTAAAATCTGGTCCACACTATACTAGAAAATTCTTACACAATGTTAAGGAAATCAAACATAATTGTCATGGATCTTTAAGCAAATTATTAACAAAATTATTAGTATCTTACTTCTATTATAACTACTACCAATAATAACTACTAGTACAATTTAAAGCATGTGATTTCAATTGAGTGTTAATTTCACTGAGGTCACAAATATGGCTATTTGGTACATATTAGAAAGAAAGGTTGCAGGCTGGTCCAGGAAAAGTTGATTGAAAGAATGTTACTTGGCCTGTGGCTCACTAGGCCCCAGTTCATTGAAGCGCATAGATATGTGAAAGCACTGGAGTTAATGGAAACCTTATATACAATCAGTCTATAGCAGGAGGCAAGGATTTGATCATATCATGCAAACCCTTTGTGGATCATATTAGGAAGTTTTGCATTATGTAAAGAAGATGGGCCACAGATTAATTGAGGCACAAAATTGTCCTGTCCTTTTGTTGTGGCATTAAAATTAAACACTCTAATGGGAAAAGTGAACTGAAGGGTCCAGAATAGAAGATAGGAGATAATTTCATGTTATTAAGACTAGATGTGTGAGAGTAGAGACTAAGGGGAAGACAGATTTAAAAGGTGTGAAGGAAGTAGCCTTATTTTGCCACTTAGTAACTTACCACAGGGATTCCATTTCAACATGAGATTTGACAGGGACAAATCCCCATCCACACTGTGGCAGTAGCCAGTCCAAGATTCAGTTCTACCAGCTCCAGCTTTCTTCTCTGGACTTGACTACACTCTTGTCATTTCAAGGCCCTTGTGTAATCTGCTTCTTCCTCAATGCAGATGAGGCACTCATTCCCAACCATTTTCTTAGATGTGCTATCCATCCCTTCAGCCTCTCTGATCATGGAGCCTGCTGCTTACTCTGCCTCATTGAACACTACCATCTCTTCAGCCTTGGCCCCCTAATTTCCAGTGGTCCAAGGCTCACACTCAATGTGGACACCATCCCAAGAGGGGGGCAAAAGAATTGGTGCACTGTTGTTGTGGTTGTTGTTTTTAAGCCAAAGGGTGGTGGAAAAGATAGAGAATGAAAACATACATTTCAATTTTTTAATCAATGCATTGTTTCTTTCAATGTAGTCCTCTGTGAGACTGGACCTTGAGGTCAAGTTTAAAGCCAAGTTTATGGTCACAATGAGATGGGACCAGTGGGGTCTTAAGGAAAGATATTGGGATAGCTGTATGCTGTACCTCTGTCTCATAGCTCAGCAGCATAGCTCCTCTCCATGGAATCAGTTTTCTTTGTAACAACTTGAAAGGATTTTATAATGATATCAGCAAAATATCTTCCATCAGATACATAGAATTAGAAAAATGTTTGCTGAGAGCATTACTTCTGGGGTAATTACCTACCATGTTCTAGTTGCAACTTTTTGTAAGATGAGCATGTAAAGTTTAGTGAATGTCTGTAGTATCTTTCAAATTGCATTAAAGATAAAAAATAGCCCTTGCTGAAATTTACACTGATGTATATAAAATCCTTTAAATGACAAGTCTGTCTTGTTTATCCAGAGATAAAAATAACTTTTTCCCCCACAAAACTAGCCATTTTTTGAAGAGATTAAAATTCCTATTAGCATTTTAGAAAATATACTCAGTTCTTTAAATTAGGCTGCAATATTTGACTGTGCAAAAACAAGGACAAAACTGATTGACATGGGAGCAGGGTTAAAACATGAGATTCTTATTCAGTACAGGCCATCTTGTGAGCGGGGAAGTGCACGCTCAGGAGGGGTCAAAGATCTCACAGTTGTACATTTTCATTCCTACTGAAGGAGAGCTATTTCATGATTTTGAAAGAGTTTGTAGTCTTTACTTATGTTTCTACATTTGTACAGTAACCTCTAAGGCATTCATCTTAGTGTATTCTGAATGTTCCCAGTGGTTCTGGTGGCCAACATTGCACTCGGACTTGTGACAAGGTCACTTTCCTAGTGACAGCTACTCTGTTCCCATTCTCCTCTGACCATCTGACCTGAAGATTTGCAAACCACATTTTCAAACCTGTTCCCCAGTTCAGTCAGATAATGTGCACCATTATTTGCTTTTTAAATTCAACTCAATGTAAAATTATTACCAGTGATTTTATATTCTACCAAATAACATTTTTATGTTACCAGCCTAATCAGAAAACCCCAATTCAATCAAATTTTCTCAGTGCTGAGCTGCAAAATGTCCTCTTATTCCATCTTTTAATCTCTACCTTGAGAGAAATATGCAGCAAAGCTCTATAGGTAGCAGTTAATCTCGTAGTGATTTTTTTCCATCAAAAAATTAGTTTCCAAAAATTTAGAAACTCACTTCAGGACCTAAAAATGCAGTGGCCTTTAATAAGGAAAGACTCTTTATCTTTAATAAGGAAAGACTCTTTTCCCTTTGGAAAGAAATGACACCGGCAAGTGCTGAGCATTTGTTACACATTATGTGATGGGCTGGACATTTTCACTGATCTTAGTAAGTAAATACCTCTCACTGGAATTCCATAGATCTTCTATAACTACTTTGAGATAGCTACTGTGCTCCACTTTTACATGTAAGAACATGCACTTACAGAAGTTCAGAGATTTTTTTTTTTCTTAAAGTCACACAATCTTCAAGGGGAAAAGGTATTTTTGTTTTGAATCTGTCTGTATGATTACAGCCTATGCTCTTTATATCTTAGGCATGATGCTTTCCGGTTACTAGTTAAACTTTGTAACTTCACCAAATGTCAGCTCTTGAGATTCATTTTGTTTCTTTCTCAAGACATCATTCTTTTTATTGTTCAACTGCTATCTGCCTTCAGTTGAACAATGGGTGCAGATTAAGACCAGAGACATCAACCACAAACATTCACCTGTTCTGTCCCTTGTGATTTTTTTTAGCACAAGAAATAACTCAAAACCATGCTCATTATACTGCAAAATAATTCTCTGCTTCTCAATGGACTAAAATCTTTTGAAGTAACTCAGAAGCAAGTCAATAAAATTAGAGGAGAAAATCTATTCTTAACAAATTTATTATTTAAAAAATTTAAGTATATGATAAGTGTTCCTGACAGATGGTGCCACAATACTAGCTTCCTGGGAGGGTAAGGATGGGAAAATCGTGTTTCAAGGCCAGTTTGGACAGAAAAAATTATGCAGCTCCTCCTCAATTAATATGTCCCTCATTCTAGTTACTTGGGAGGCTGAGATTGGATGGATTATAGTTGTAGGCCATCCCACTTAAGCCCATAAAATTCCCTTTATATGGAGAGGACCTAAAACTGTGAACTTCTGATCCAAGCAACTCTTAGAAACCTAAAATAGATCAGTGGTCAGTTTGTGTGAGGAAGAGAGACTTGTATTTCCAGGAGAGCTGAAAATGTGGCATAATGGTAGAATACTTGCCTAGCTAGTGCGAGGCCCCAAATTCAGACTCCAGTACTCCTGAAAAACAAATAGAAAATGATGACTGTTTTCTGTGTTGCCCAGGCTTACTCTGAAATCTTAGGTTCAAGCAATCCTCTTGCCTCAGCTTGCCAGATTGAGTACCTTGGAACATTCCTGGAAATTTTGTTTAAACAGCTAGGGATGACATTAGTAAACCAGCAAAACCCAGAAACCTAAGTTCCTGTAGCTGGAAGAAAGTTTAGAGATCATTACCAAAGAAGAGAAATGAGTTTCACCTTAACATTGTTGAATACTGAGATCTACTAGTGGTTACCTAGATTGCTGAGTTGAGAACTGGGAGCTTTTTATCTGGGTTTAGGTGAATAGGTAAAGTGAACAATATGGAGTATTTTCCATGGCTGGATGAGGAACAAATGAAAGCATCTTTTCTTGAAATGTAACTTTTTTCAATTTTATTTCAACTGCTTTCAATTTCAAGATGGTTAAATTGAGCTCAGGCAAAACTGACTTACTGAATATTCAATAACCCCATGGTGGCATGTCAGAACTAGAAACCAAGCCTTCTTTCTGCTTAACAATATAATGCTGTTTTCACTATACTGTCCAGTCTTAAGTCTGACTGATTCTTAGTTTGAATGTGAATCCTAGCATATTATTATTATTATTATTATTATTATTATTATTTGCCAGTTCTGGGGCTTGTCACTCTGGGCCTGAGCACTGTCTCTGGCTTCTTTTTGCTCAAGGCTAGCACTCTACCACTTGAGCCACAGCGCCCCTTCTGGCTTTTTCTATATATGTGGTGCTGAGGAATCGAACCCCTGGCTTCATGTATAGGAGGCAAGCACTCTACCTCTAGGCCATATTCCCAGCCCAATCTTGGGATATTGTATTACTTCTTTGCTAATGAGTTCAAGATCAACAAACTCCTCAGACATCTTGAAGCTTTTTTTATATGTCTGGAGTAATGGTCAAAGTTTGCTTCAGGGCTAGGGATATAGCCTAGTGGCAAGAGTGCCTGCCTCGGATACACAAGGCCCTAGGTTCGATTCCCCAGCACCACATATGCAGAAAACGGCCAGAAGCGGCGCTGTGGCTCAAGCGGCAGAGTGCTAGCCTTGAGCGGGAAGAAGCCAGGGACAGTGCTCAGGCCCTGAGTCCAAGGCACAGGACTGGCCAAAAAAAAAAGTTTGCTTCAGCAACCACAACACTGCTTACCTTTGTAAATGTAAGAATAAATTGACAATAAATGTATGTTTTCAGGGATTGAAACACAGTATCACATCTGGTCTTGGGGTTTATGTGCATGTATTGACAAATTAATATCGTCCAGTATTACCTTGTGTGGAACTTCACAGCTTTTGAGGGCTTCTTGGGATTGGACTCAGAGTTTTATACATGGTACCATGTTATTTCATTGTTATCCCAGGGGTAAACTATAATGGCTTCTTACAGAGCCATACAATTTGAGTGGATCCATACTTCACAACTTGGTGTAGCTTTTCCCCTTCTTTTTGTGGTAATCATATATCTCTTGTTGCTGTAACTTTGCCAGGGCATATCTGTAATTATGATGATAATCTCCTTCTAACCTATTCAAGTATGGCCTTTTCTTCTGTGAAACTTCCCGTGGTAAGTCTAAAGAGAAGCTGATTACAGCTGTACCTCAGTCTGAGCATATAAACAGTTGTTTTCCTTTCTAACATTTCTTCATAGTGAAAAATGAATGCATTGAATTAGAGTTACATCATGCTTAATTTTCATGCAATTGTTTATGCATTTTGAGCTGAATTCAGCTATTTTGAGCTTTCAAGCTCACAAACAGTACATTATTGTCTCTACAAAAGCTCTTTTCTTCAAGCAATTTTTGTCTTTGGCTGGGAAAATGCTCAGCTAAATATATTATTTAGCTGTAGATGAATTAAAGGCTTACCCTACTGTAGTTCAAACCAATCTCCCAATACAAGTGAGAAATAATGGCTTAGGTATTATTTTTTCCATGATGAGATTTACTATCTTTTTCATGGCTTCATTGTCTCTTCTTGTTCTTTTAAATAGCATACATAGTTGAGTGACAATTGTGTGGTCTAAGTCTTGTTAACACAAACTTGTTTAGTTTCATCTTCTTAATTCACTTTCTTGAGAATTTAAGAGGGACACCATTTTCTTAGTTTCTTAGGGCTGTAGTAAAACAAAAACTACCATAAATTCTCTAACATAAAAGAACATAAATGTATTAATATATAGCTGTGAAGGGTAGAAATCTTAGGTTGTCAACCAGGCTAAAATAAACATTTCTGTAGGCATACATTCTTTTATGAAGGCTCTAGGGCAAAAATTTATTTTCTTGACTTTTTCTAGTTATAACTTCCCATCCTCTTTAATTTTATAGATCCTTTTTGTATTGGAAGATGGAAATATCTAATGTGCTTGCTTTTATGATACTACATCTCTGATTCTGACAATGTATATATGAAGTCATATGTCTGCTTTCCAACACTGAATAAATGTTATCAGGAATATCTGGATTCAGAATACTCATAAATTTTCAAGGCTCCACTTACTATAGGCATATGGAAACAGGCTTCCTTGACTACACATTTAATTATTTTAAGTTGAGTGAAAATGCTTTCAACTGAAACGCATATATCACTTGTCTTAGCATTGCCATTAAGTAATATTCAGAACTTGGCAAAAACATCTTCCATTGACATTGGCAAAATCATTTCCCACCTATTAGCTTTACACATGTCATTGTGCCAATGAACCCATTAAATATGATTAGAATCTTCGGTGATAAAAGTTAGAATTGCTTGTCAGTAATCCTTGAATGAACAAAAATTTGAAGAAAACATTATAGGTACATTATATCAAAGAGGGGAATTTCATTTAATGATATATAAGTTTTTCTGACTTGTAGTGTGTTATATTTTCTAAATACATTATGAAAGTGATAATTTCTGAATATTCATTGTGATTCATTTTGTCCTACTTAATCACTGACTCTATTGTGAGGAAAATATACCTCTATTTTGTTTTAGTCCCTTCTACATAACAAAGGAATCACGATATAAGGATTATTGCAGATATGCTAAAGGTTTCCCATTGTAGCGGCACTAAATCAAGCATTCATTTGGTGATTATTGATTGCTGGCTTAACTGCCTCATTCACAATTTAGATGAGAGGGAGATAGAGAAAAAAAATACCATAATGTTGTAATACCTGGCTGCTTCTTTCTGAAGCTTATTGTTCTCTATATAGAAAATCCAAGAATTTCTTGGGTGGTGTTTTTAATGAGCAAAACCACCAGAAAGTTGTCAAAGCCCTATGAGTTTGCCCATTCACTAAATATCCATAAAAAGAAAAAAATCCCATTGAGCCCCTTAGTTGGGCTGATTTTCTTAACATAGTTATATTTGCTCAAGCAGACATCATAACAAATCTACTGCACTTACTAAACCATGGGAATCATTGACTTAGCTTTTAATAAAAAAATTTTCCCCAAACATATTAGTATACTGGTAGAACAAACAAATGGTCACCATATATTTCTGAAGGGAAAGCGTCATTCTGCTAATTATCTAAATATGAGTCCAGAGAGCTTACACAGTATCTACTTTGTACCTTAGTGCCTACTTTCAGAAATAATGTGTTGTGTCGTCTGACTCTGGAGGAATAAACACAAGCTTGATTTTATTCAGGAAAAGTTACTTTAGGAGGACTGCAGCCTCCAAAGGCAGATCTTGGTACTGTTGGCCACATTTTTCTTCTACTGGCTTTGTGTAAGCTGTTATAGCAATTAAATGGTTAGAAATAAATATTGTTTCAATTATTCTATCTCTTAGAAATAAATATTGTTTCAATTATTCTATCTCTTGACATCAATGTCTGCAAGGAAGCTTGAACTGAGGAAGGCCAGACATTCACTATATTAGTTCTTTTTCCTAATTGAATGCAATCAATTTAGTCCCAGCAGCCTACAGTATAGATTATTTTCTCTAGCACTACTGGACCCAAAAGCTCAGTAAAACAGAAAGGCAAAAATTCTATTGGTGTTTTTAATACTGATATTAACTTCATTATTACTGCAGAATAAATGTTCTTCAAAGCTTAAGACTGTGCAAACATAAAAACAATGAAAACTTCTTTAAATAAGGATAAAGTTAAATTCAAATGGTAAATAATCAATAGAGATGTAATTTTGTGCTGAGGAAGAGTTGATTTATATATAAATATACTTTATAAGACAATATAAAAATATGATTTTCCCAATACAAAAATGGGCAAGGATTTGTGAGGTAACTTTAATGGAACAATGAAACTCAGTTTGCAAGAGAGTAGGGAGATGAGGGTGAGAGATGGAAGGGGTTTAGTCTGATTAGAATACACTGCATGTTATGTGGAAATTAAACCCCTATGTACAACTAACTGATGTTAACACAAATGTGGAAAAGACAAAAATCTATGTGCCCAATAAATGTAAGAAAGCACTCCAACTTTACTGCTATAATGGAATTGATTATAGGCATTACTTGGCACATTTTTTGTCATTGTTTTTGCTGTGAATGATATCAAAGAATAAAGATGTCATCCATTTAGCATATGTAACAAACACTTACCATGTGACAGAGATGACAGAGTACTGACACCCATCAGTACTGTACTGGTCAAGTCTTTGTTTCTGGTGTCTGGATGTATCTTTTGGTAACATATGTTGTTATCTACTTATAAAAATTCCTTCAGAAAGCAAGCAAAGAAATAAAAGTTCCAAGTGCACTAAAGTCAACCATAAATAAATTCCAAGTGCTAAAGTCAGAGTCACAACCTCAAATATCTCTAGAGGTCAAGTAGCTTGTCTATGGAAATGTATCAGGCTGGTGACTTGGAGTATGAATGCCAGTCTTAAGATAGTAATATAGATACTGTGGTTCCAAAAAAGTGCTACCTTATAAGAAATTATTCAGTGTTGCCAGATCTATTGAAGCAGCAAAAAGCAAGTCACTATAATACATGAGAGCATCTAATTTTTACTTTACAGAAACATCACAAAATGTAAAAGTAAAGGCATCTGCCTTAGGCTTGTAGAATATAAATTCATCTGGCAGTTGAGCATCTAGCGTGTAAACTTGTTTATATCCTATATTTTAAGCCTAAGAAGATAGTCTGAATGATGCTTGGGGAGAACTTTTGAGGCTGTATGGTTTGAAGAACTCAAGATAAAAGTAGCTCCAACCAGGAAAATTGGCATTTGGGGGCTGAGAAAATACATAGCTTAATGAGTTTTGATGTCAAAGCAGTTTTAGTGACCTGACAAGCTGTTCCTCATGAAGGCTTAGTGTTAGATGAAGAAAATGGAAACATAGTTTTGTGGTTTGGAGATCAGTGCAGGCAGAGCCTCACCATTGGAGATCTCAAAAAACAAACTGTAGCTTCAGTTCCTAAGAAGTGTTGGAGAAGCACCCTTCAACAATGTCATTGAGGAACATGAAAGTCATGTTGTTTGTCCAGAATAGGCTTATTGTCCAATAACACCTTCATTGTCTGATCTAAATTATGACATAAAGTTTGGATTTGATTTTATTTAAAAAACAATTAATCAAAGGAAATAGATGAGTATAACATTCTGTAACAGCTGTAAGAAGAAATCAAGAAATTTAAATTAAAACAATGTATTAATTTAAATGAAATTTTGCTAAAGATGAAAAGTAAGTAAGACAGCATTTTCTAGTATTGTAAGTGAAGTGACCCTGACAATTCTCAATGGCAATATCGCCATGGCAGTAATATTGGCATGATCCAAGGAAATAGCACTTCAGAGTAGACATAGTTAAAGAGAAGTAGGGGGATCTCATGAGTGTGATTCCTGTGAACCTACATGGAAGACAGGAAGAGGTGACAGAAATAATTTTACCCGAGCAGAATGACACTTAAAAGAGATTTTTCTCACGGGGACAATCTCTATGACCTTAAGGTCAGTGTGGCCTCCGAAGCAGCACCATGACATTTAGACTGAGTATTAAAATCTTCACACTGGCCTGTCACAAGCTTACACCTTGGCAAAAAGACAACACGTTTGACATAGTCATTCTCTGTGTGAAGCTTGCTGCAGGGTCTCTTGCAAAAGCCTGTACCATATGCTTTGCTTTTGTTAATGCTTCTGTTAGTTAGTTTAAAACAGTTAAAATTTCAGAGCTAAAGCATAGCTTTGTAAGTTATATATGAATTCAGAGACATTTATAGCCAATTCCTACGCTGATTTTCTGAATAAAGTTGCAAGGTATAAAAATGTAGCTTTTATAGAATTCTAGAATAAGTTAAGCTTGATTATGAGTATATATATGGTTATCTTCAAATTCAGTGAATGTATTCCCAGATTGTAGAGTGAAATTTGTCAGGTTTCATAGAATTGAAAAAAAAAGTCACACATCTGGATGAATGATATATAGTTGTGACAGAAACACTCTTCTATTCAATCCCTAGAGTGAATAGCATGATTTGTTCCATCAGGAAATTTGTGGTAGTTTCATTTCTACTTCTTTATATTAAATGCAACTCTGTATTGATTTCCAAGCACATCATAATGAGTTCTTCAACATCTTGTTTTTTTTCCTGGTTATTTAAAGTATCTGATTGGAGTAAATATGAAAAGAAACAAAAATCGTTGAAAGTAGACATTTTTATAGTAGTACAATTTTGAATGACTGTGAAGCAGCTTCCATGTCTAATGTTGGCAAATTAGTCGTTGAAGTACATTTATCACCTTGACTTTTCTTTTATTGTAAACATTTTATTAGCGCATATTAACTGGCCTTAGTAGTGGGATACATATACACATACATATATACGTACAGGTATAATTTATCTATGTGTATATTTATATATAAATATAAGTACAGATAATGAAAACAAATATATATTCACACATGTTACATTATTCAGTGATGGATTTTTCTTTTTCCTTTGTTATTTTCCTTCTGTTTTCATTAAAAATACAAAATGTTAAAGAGCATGTCAAGATCTTCTTAGAAGTCAATACACAGTTGGTTTTAATATCTGTGTTTGTGTGTGTTTATAAATGTGTATGTATTTTACTGATTATATTTACTATTTCTTATTATCCAGTGATGGTATTCTTTATCCTCTAGAGAATTTTTATTTTTACCAGATCTCTATTAACATAAGTCAGTTGTACAAAGGAGTTTCTTTTTGGCTTGTTCATTTATGGACACAGTCGACCTTAATCAGATTCATCCTCTCTGTCACTGTCACTGTGACTCTGTCACATTCTGATTTTCTTTCCTCTCTTCCCAAACTAATCTCATCAAGCTTTATTGTTCCATTTTCAAAAGATACATAAAGTATTTTGAACATATTCTCCCTCTTTCATCCTGTGTATTAGTCCTGCCCACTGTCACTAGAAACTGCATCCAAGAGAGTAAGTAGTTCCTTTACATACCTGCCCTTCAGTTTACATATGAGTGTTAATTGTCCAGTAGGGATTGATCATGATGTTTCACACATGCATATGGAGACATTAATCAGATAGATCGGTCCTACACCCCTGTTATTTAATATCTTTCCATTTTTGTTTTTGCTATCTTCATTCACAGATGTAATGTATTTCAGTATTATCCATTTTGCAAGTATTTCCATTTCCTTACAACTATAACAACATCATTCTTTCTGATGGAAGCATAGAATTCGATTGTGTACGTATACCATATTTATACTATATTTTCGTTATCCATTTGTACAGAGGGGCAGCTTGGTGGGTTCCATATTTTGGCTATGGTAAATAATACTGCACTGAACATGGTTATTCTGGTAGCTTTAGTGTGGCCATGTTTGTGGTCTGTTGAATAAATGCCCAGGAGTGGGAATGCTGGGTCATAAGGGAGCTCTTTCTTAAGTTTTTTGAAGAACTTCCATACTGCTTTCCAGGGTAGTTGAACAAGTTTATATTGACACTAACAGTGTAGGAGCATTCCCTTTTGGTCACATTTCCACAGGCATCTGGTATTGTTAATTTTCTTGATAATGACCATTCTAACTAGGGTGAGATGAAATCTCAATGTTGTTTCAATTTGAATTTATTTTATAGTCAGAAATGTTGAACATTTCTTTATGTGTGTATTGACCATTCTTGGTTTTTCTGAGAAGTATCTCCTTAAGTCTTTGCCCACTTATTAATGGATTGTTTCTTTGAGGATTTGTTTTTAAGAGGTTTAATTGTTTTGAGTTCTAGGTGTATTTTAAATATGAGGTTGGTGTCTGATGCATACCTAGTGAAGATCTCCAACTTGTGGGCTTTCTATTTCTCTTGCTAGTTATGTCCTTTGGTATGCAGAATCTCCTTAGTTTGATGTAATCCTATTTATCCAGTCTTTCTTTGATTTGTTGTGATTCTGTATGTTTACTTACGAATTTTCAACCTGTGTGAAGGAGCCTTAGTGTTTCTCCTCTCTATTGCTGTAATATTGTCTGGGTATCTGGTCTTTCATTTGGACCTTTGATCCATTTGGACTTAATTCTGGTGCATGGTGGTATATGACGATCTAACTTCAGTTTTCTGCATGTATATAGCCAATTCTGCTAGTACCATTTGTTGGAGAAGCTGTCTTTCTTCCATTCTGTGTTTTTGGGTCCCTTATAGGTGTGTAGGTTCATTTCTGACTCGTCAATTCTATTCCATTTGTGGTTGGGCTTATTCATGTGCGAGTGTGAAGCTGTTTTTATTACTATGGCTTTGTAATAGAGTTTGAAGTTTGGTATTGATATTTCTCCAGCATTGTTCTTTTTGATAAGGATTGGTTTTGCTGTTCCGGGGTCTTTCACTGTTCCATGGGAATTTTTGTATTGCTGATATGAATGTTGTTGGAATTTTGATAGGTATTATATTGAATTTATAGATAGCTTTTTGGCAGTTCTGCCATTTATATGATGTTTATCCATCCAATCCAGAAGCATGTAAGGTTTTTCCATTTCTTTAAATCTGCTTTAATTACCTTTTTCAGATTTTGAAAGTTTTCATCATAGAGGTCCTCCACATCTTTGGTTAAGTTAATTTCTAAATGTTTTTCTTTTTTCTTTTCTTTCTTTGAGGCTGTTACAAATGGAGTTGCTTTCCTGATTTCACTCTCCCGCTTCTCATTATTGACATATAGCAAACCCACTGCTTTTTATGGGTTAAATTTATATCCTGCTACTTTGCCAAAGTTTAGGCTCTTGTCCTTGCTTCTGTTGATGTGAGGAATTACATTAATTGACTTGCATATACTGAACTAGCTTTGCATCCTTGGAATGAATCCTGTTTCATCATAGTGTATGATTTTTTTTTTTTTTGGCCAGTCCTGGGCCTCGGACTCAGGGCCTGAGCACTGTCCCTGGCTTCCTTTTTGCTCAAGGCTAGCACTCTGCCACTTGAGCCACAGCGCCACTTCTGGCCGTTTTCTGTATACGTGGTGCTGGGGAATCGAACCCAGGGCCTCATGTATATGAGGCAAGCTCTCTTGCCACTAGGCCATATCCCCAGCCCCTGATTTTTTTTTTATTAGTAGTTGAATACAGATGGCTACAATTTTATTGAGAAGTTTTCCATCTACAGTCGATAGTCCTTTGTCCTTTTCAAAAATGGTGCAGCTTCTCTGGCAAGAGTTTCCATCCAGGTCCTTTGACAGTCTCTTTGCCACTTTCAGAAATGGTGTTGTTCTTGGATATGGGGAGGGGCTAATCTCTGGAAGGGAGGGGCAATGTCTTTCGTGGGTTGTTCACAGTTCCCGGTTATGCTTTGAACTCACAGTTCCAGGCTATGCTTTGGACCGTCTGCGATGTGGTGAATTGTCTCTGCCTTTGATGGTGACCAGCTGGGCTGTGGGCTCCTGTTCCTGATTTCTCCCTCTAAGGCTGTTTAAATTCCACAGTGAAAGTACAGGCACAGCCTACGGCCTGGCCCACTACTGCCACCACCTCCAGCACTATTACGGGCACGTGCTGGCTTCTGGATTCTTATGCAATCGGTTTATAGTTTTCTTTTTTGCTGTATTTTGTATAATTGTAACTAACTTGCCATGACTCTCCAGATGTGGAGTGCCTGATGGGACCCTAAGACTCTGCTTCTTCAGAAAGAGCTTTTACTGTTTCCTGTTTGTTGCCTTTCCTTCATCTTTTCCTCTGCCCTGGATATTTAAATTTAAGTAAATGAACTACCAGAGTACTGTAAATGATAGAAATATAGTAATAGTTGCCAATATATGAACTTTTAATATATTCCTGCTACTCTGCTACACTGTTTTTTATTGAGTCACTGTGATACTTTCCTTCTTGTCGTCCCCACAGACATTTTACAAACACCTCTATTAACATATTATTATACCATAAAATTCACCCATTTGAATATATGTCCAAAGGATGGAAGAAATACAAATATGCAAGAATTGATGAATGAATGAACTGTAACAATAATATTACTTAGCCAACAAAAGAAATGAAGAACTAAAGCATACTACAAAATGCATTTTTTTACAGTATTGACTCACTCTTGCTAGGTAGGCATTCTATCACTGAGTGATTCTACCATCCCCTTTTGATTCCTGTTTATTTGGTTTTGTTGAGATAGTTTCTTATTTGATGCTTCTGCTGGCCTGGATTGTGATCCACATATTTGTGCCTCCTCTCTGATATGAGAAATGTGCACCAGCCACTGTGCTTCCCTTGTAGCCTGAATCACAAGCACATAACACCATGTGTCCAGTCATTGATAGAGATGGAGTGTTTGAATTTGTGCGCTTGAACTATAATCCATGACCCAATCTCCTAAATACCTACAATTGCAGACTTGACCCATCACATTCTCCTATATATTTTTTACAACTTTTGTGTGGATTTATATTTTCATTTATATCGAGTGTATGATTGGGAATGGAATTGCTGTGTCATGGGATAACTCCATTTGTAGCTTTTTGAAGCAATATCAAATGCTTTTCTTTCTCATTACCAGACTATGTGAGTTATACTTTCTCTACATGTTTGTCAAAATTTGTGATTTTGATATTTTGCTCCTCTATCGGTTATTAAGTACTGTCTTTATGGTTTTGATTTACTTTTCACTGATAGCTAATGATGTCATGCATCTTTTAATGCATCACTTGGACATTTGTATTGCATAGAAAGATGTTCATTTTTACTTCTTTCTGTTTTATACTTGAGTTGTACGTAAATTTTATTCTGGATACAAATCCTTTATTAGGTTTAGAGCTTGTATATAGTTTCTCCCATTTCGTGGATTTTTGTGCTTTACATCATTCTTTCAACAGACTTACGAAGAATGTAACATTTACTGATCTTCCTTTTTTGCAAATGAGAAAACAGATTCAAAATTTCAAAGTACTGACTGATTCAAAATACTAATGTGAGATAATTCCAGAACATGAGCTTAGATCTCTAATGGGACCTCAATTAGTGCTTTCTGTCTCCTCTCCTGGTGCTCATACTGTAAGCATTGATAAGTGAAATGGAGCCTTAGAAATGCATTGCCTTGCTTATCCTTCATTCTCCAACATTCTTGTAGATAAACACTGAAAAGAAAACCAGTTTGTCAAAACTCTTCAAATTTTTTCTCTGGGGACTGTGTGGTTCCCAGAAGGAAGCTATAGCCACAAAACCCCTGAGGCAGGTTGAATTGATACATTTATAAGCATAGGGAACTGTTCTTTTAAAAGACTATGACAAAGAGGAACCTTTTAATGTGAACCAGATGCAGCCATGATTTTGATGAAATGTTTCCTGGTAACCATAAGGAGGTGGGAACATCTGCCCACTGATGAGCTCCCTGGAGTTTTAGCAGGTGAATTTATGTAGGGAGCACAGATCCAAATGCTTCTTCCTGAGGAGAGAAGTTAGAGGAGCAACAAAATTCCACTATTCTTTTTTTTTCTTTGCCATTTAAGAAATCTGAGTGGATGTTTTCCTATGAGTTAAGACTGCTTCCCTCAACCTCTCTGCTTTCTCAGCTCTATATTTACAGGTGCACTGTACTGTTGGCCACACGTACATGAGCATATTTGGTTGTCTAAGAAGAGTGGTCAGCTCCATATGCCTATGACCAAGACTGTGTTAGCCATGTTTCCGTTCTTGTATCAAAATACCAGAGAAATTCAACTTATATGGTTTTGGTTTGTTTTGGTTTATAATTTCAGAGGAATCAGTCCATGGTCCTGTGGTGAGGCAAAATCATTATGGAAGGGAAAAAATGGAAGAGCAGAGCTTCTCACCTCCTGGTATTGCTGATGCAGAGAAAAGGAAGGGACTACTGAGCCAATATACTCTTCAAGAGTATGCCCCCAAAGCCCTATTGCTTCCAATTAAGTCTTCTTTCCTAAAGATTCCATCACTTCTCAAATTTTCCAGCTCTATTAACTGAGAATCCATCTTTGAATACGTAGGCTTTGGGGGAACATTTATTATCCAAATCATAACAGTCATACATTTACTTAGGCTTATTCTCATTTTATTGTTGAGTTTATGTCTTCTTAATTTTTCCTTTTACCACATAAAACACACAATGGTAAAATGTTTATCTTAGTTTTTGGAGGCCTTTTTTATTTCCGTGGTAGTATTAGTTTTGCAAAAGAAAAATAGTTTTTATGTTTGATATTCCCCTATTTTCATTTAATCTTTCTTTCTTATGTCTTTGTGTATATAAAAACTCATTGCTTAAAGAAGTTCTGTATACATCTGATACATACATACATGTATGTGTGTACACATGTATACCTATGTGTATATGCATGCATATGTGTAGATATTTATGTATATGTGTGTTTATGTGTGTATCAAAAAGTGAAATGTATTTATTCAACAGATATATTTGTGACCACATACTACACATCAGGCGCCACACGTCTTAGTAGACTCCATCTTTCCTTTGCATTTATTATATATAGCTGTGTGAATTCTCTTAGTGGATTGTGAGCAAGAATGGTGAACACTTCCAAGTCTTGTCAATAATTGATCACATGTATGGTTCTCTGTGTTCTTGTTCTCTGTTCTGTTTACTTAGAGATGAATACTGCATCAGGACTCTGAAGAGAGGTGTTATTTTCACCCTTACTTCCCTTGGGTTGTGACAAGGATAAAGTACAGGTAAGCATATGGTTTGAATGTGATTCTTTAAAATGAAGCAGTTTCCAGTGTTATAGAATTAAGGTCTGTAAGCTTTAAGACATTTAGGACATTAGGGTTCTTCCTTGGTGAATGAGATCAACATCCTTGTGAATGTTGTCACATACTGCATTTATCTGTCTTGATTTGCTGCTTCTGCTATAAGGATACATCGTTTCTCTTTTCCGGAGACTGCAATAACATACCATCTTGGGTGGCAGACATGGTAGCTACTTTGGTGCACAGATAGGAGGATTATAGTTCAAGACCAGCCTGGGTAAAATGTTAGTCAGCCTGTTATCTCAATAAACCCAGTGTAGCCTCTAATCTCTGCTTGTCAATAGGTAAAAATAGGAGAATGAGGGTCCTAAGGATATCCAAGTAAAAGTATTTGATGCTACCTGAAAAAAATCAAACTAAGAGCAAAAAGTCTGGGGTTGTTGTTCAGGTGGTAAAGTACTTGCCTAGTGAGCACAGGGCTGAATTCATTCTCTACTAACAATCTTTTGTTATTCAGTTGTGGGACTTGGACTGAGCTTTTTAAAACTCTCCAGTCTAGCACTCTAAAACTCTGAGCTACAGCACCATTTCCAAAAGCTTGGGATTTTTTTTTTTTTTTTTTTTTTGCTGATTGCGGAGCTTGAACTCAGGGCTTGAGATCAGTCCCTGAGCCTCTCTGTGCTCAAGGCTAGTGCTCTACCACTTGAGCCACACAGCATTTCTTCCAAGGCTGAGTTCAATCTTTACTGTCACAAAGAACAAAAGAGAAGGAGAGAAAGGGGTAGGAAGAGAAAGAAGAGAAAGAGAAGGAAGAAGAGGAAGATAAAAAGGAAGAGGGAAAGAAAACAAAAGGGAAAGGGAAAAGGAAAATAAGGTAAGGAGAAGCAAAAAAAAAAAACCAGAATAAAATCTGCTATCTTGGAAACATACCAGAAAACTTTTTATAATCAATACATACTTGCAAAAAAGTATTTTTAAATTTAAAAACATACTACTTGTAGTCAGACCTTTACAAACATCCATGACACTCTTGTGGCATAGATTCAATTATTGCATTAGGATAGACCTATAAACATGAGGATAGTATCTTGGTATAAAGGACACTGTAAGAAGAAACCAAATCTATATGAGTGGATAGATAAATTTCCTTGTGGTCTACCTAGTCCTTCCCCAAACACATAATTTGAAAAAGATCCTAGTATTAGAAAGAAGTGAGAAACCTTCATCTAGACTACAAATTAAATAAAATTACATAAACTTGAAAGTATTTTAGATACAACAGGAAATGATAAATATTACAGAGTGGCTATGGAGAGTGGCTTGAAAGTTTACTTTCTCTAAGCAGAGTATATAAAACTCCTTGCCGAGCCTTAATGGTTCATGCCTGTAATCCTTGCTACCCAGGAGGCTGTGATTGAGGGTCGGCGTTTGAACCAGAAAAGTCCTTGTGAAACTCTATCTCCAATTAATAAAACACACACACACACACACACACACACACACCCCAAAACACAGGAGTGAAGCTGTAGCTCAAAGTGGTAAAAGTGCTAGCCTTGAGCAAAAGAGCCAAAGGACAGCACCCGGGGCCTAGAGTTCAAGCCCCACAATCAGGGGAAAAAAATCAAACCATAAACCTCCTCCTTGACCCTGCCCCCTCCTCACTTGAGGCTAGGTGGCTTTGTGACGTCTAATTTCTCCAGAATTTCCATTGGCTGCTGGAGTTTACTGCTAGCCAATCAAAGCTGAAGGGCGTGGCTTCCCATTGTCGGGAGACGCTTAAGAAGAGAGGACAGCAGTCCTGAAACCAGTCCAGCCACAGTGGCTGATGCCGCTTTGATATGGCGAAAAAGACTGTCTCAGCTGCTCGAAAGCGCAGAACCAGTGCTGGAAAACGCCGGAATGTGGCTGTGAAAAGAAAGAAGAAACAGAAGCCTAGAAGGAAGACCAAAATTTCCGAAAAGGTCAGATAATCCCACCCATGTGACTTTTTTTTTTTTTTTTTTCCGATTTTTCTCCCATGTCATCCAAGACTCCTACCTTGTCCTTATCTGGCATAAAACTCTTCAACATACATCCATTATCTTAATGCTCTCCACTTTATTTCCTATTTTCTTTTCCTTTTTTTTTTTTTCTAAAACCATGTCTTACTGAGCTCATTTTCTTTCCTTAACAGGCGAGGAACCGCAAAATGATGAAAAAGGCAGCTGAGGTTCTTCGGTCAAGCTTACAAAAGCGTCGGAATGGTAAGAGACCAACTATCCTGGTGTTCTACTACAGGCGGGATAAAAAGGAAGAAATTAAGAAGAAAGGAAAGACAACCAAGAATAGGAAGACATCTCCACGTAGAAAAAATGCTTAACCGATCACGATGTGTTTGGCCAAAGCTGTGATAAACAAGTCTCCTGTGTACTAAGGGCATGTACCCAATAATTGGGTAATGATCAATAAACCATCAGCAAATACCCAATAATTGTTTGTTTATGTCATTGCTTAGCGCTTTGATGGTGCGGAAGTAGGGGTGAAGGGTTGGGAAAGTAACTGAGACGGGAGAGACATGGTAGATTTAAAAATGAGGATGGACTTACATGTCAAATGTAAATAAGAACAGGAAGAGGGCTAGAAACTGGAAGACTAACACTATTAATGTTCAAAGTCATTCTTGAGTAATATTAAATAATTCCTGTGATTTTGAAAAATAATTTGTTCAAGTAGTCTTTTTCATGTTAGGAATTTGTTGGTTTTAACATTTTTCTCTTTTTTAAAAATCTATATTAAACATGATTTTTTAAATAAAAAAAAAAGATTTCCTGTCATCTGAGATCTGTGCTGGTTAATTTCTTGCTCATCTGTCGGTAAGATTCCTTAAAATATCTTCTGCAGTGCTGGCTTGGTAATCTATAGCTTTATTTTGTGTCTTAATGTGGAAGACACATAAATAAATAAATAAATTTAAATAAAATAAAAATGTGCTGAATATATTATTTTTTGGTATTTACTTACATTTAAACAAAAATCTAACAGAAGGTTATATCTGTTTGGGATTTTAAATGCTTCCTAATTTGGATGTTCATTTTTTCCCCTGAAATTTGGTATTTAGTCCCTATCTCAGCTCACTGTCTTTAATTCCTGATAGTCTTTATTACTTAGTCTATGATAAGTCTTACCTTGTGCTAGTTATTTGGTTTCCTTAGATTTTTAATTTTTAATATTTCAGGTTTATTTAATTAGAACATTCTAGTTTCCTTGCTAAAATTCTGATCCACATTGCTGACATACTCATTTAGACCCTGAATTATCTTCCGTAATTATCTCTGAGAATTTTAAATTATCAATTACCTGTCATTTCAACCATGTCAGTATTTACAATTAAGTTATCAAGGAGCTATGGACTTTGTGAGGACTCAAAACCATTTGCTTTTTTATTTGTTTTGTTCCTTTTTTGTGATGAATAACTCTTACTCAAAGTTTTCTTAATGAATAGCCTTTCCATTCCATAAAGGCTCAATTCTCAGTATCACTTAGAGAAAATAAAGCAAATTACGATAAAGAAACCATACTGTTCTCATCGATACTGTATGTGGTATGACAGCCATTCTACTTACTAGTCATTTGTCAGTTTCAGAGATGCAACAAATTTAGAAACTTCCCTTGTTTGTGTCCCAAAAGCCACTATTGGCCACAATAGGGTTTGAAGCTATTGGGTCAGGCACCTTACCTCTTGTTCCAAACCTTTCCAGTTTGTGGCCTGGGTGGGTAGCAAATACTCAAGCCCAGGTGTGGCTCTTGAGTGTGAAGGGGAATGAAGGAAAGAAAAAGAATTGAGATCTATACTGGATGGTGTACTGTCCTGAAAACTCTCAAATCCAGCAGAGCAGTCTATCACCCCACAGTAGAATGGAATCAATAAAAAATAGACTGATACAACAGACCTAGTTTCAAAAATCTGTCTTTCCTGGCAACAGGAATACATCTTTAGGGGCTAACAAAGATGTACTGCTTGGAGCAATCAGTCAGTGACTTTATTCATAGGTGAAAAGGTTTTCCTCTTCATCACTACATTGTCTATGATCTAAGTGCTCTTCTGTTCCTAGTGGGTTCATATCTCCCTCTAGCCATTATTGCCTCACATGACTCTGTATCATCTATACACTGTGTGAAAGTATCCTCAAGATCATTGACTTACAATAGTGCCATACTTTCAGGTCTCTAGAATTGCTCAATCCCAAATGAAAGGCCCAATCTTCAAATACTGTCTCTCAAATGATGCCATCACAAGCAAGCTCCCTGTAATATGGAGAAGGATAAAAATCAGTTCCAACTCCTGTGCTGGCCTGCCACATAGGATTACTTGCTGTTATACCACATCCTTTCCTGGAATAAAGGCTTACAAGAAGCATGAATGTATTCAGTACCAAGACCTGGCATTTTTGCCACCAGAACTACTTAGCCTATTGGTTATAACTTTGTTGAAACTCCAGACCACTTCCTACTTTCCTTTGTCTAAGTTGGGTTATTTGGGCTCTAGATTTCTTAAATGTGAGGTTTTCTTGACACCTTAAGTAATTGCAGTAACTACAGGTACCTCATAATGACTGGTTATATATGGCATATGATGGATGTGTAAAGTTCCATTGTGTATACACACCACATTTTCTTGACTTATTCATCCATTGAGAGGCATCTCTGCTGATTCCATACCTTGGCAATGGTGAGTAGTGCTGCAATGAAAATGGTTGTGCTGGTGGCTTTACCTAATTTTCAATCTTTTGAATAAATGCCCAAGAATAGAATTAGTGGATCATAGCATAATTCTATGTTTAGCTTTTGGAGGAACCTTCATACTGCTTTCCAGAGGGTTTCAACAAGATTAAATCCCTACCAACAATATTCTAGGGTTCCCTTTTGCCCCAATCCTCACTGGCATCTGCTACTGTTTGTATTCTTGATGTTGGCCATTCTAACTGGTATCATCTTGGATAACCAAGAGCTGTAAAATGGGTTGTGTTTATATAATAGTGAACCATATGTGTATATATATTCACATGTAATAATTTATGAATTGTCTTTTAAGAAATGCATCCTGCACATTGCTTTTATTGTGCATAAACTTCAATAATTTTCACATCACCTAACAGGGACTTAATTCTCTTTTTAAAGTAGTTATGCAAAATGTGATGGCTTGAATCAAAGACAATATATTGAAATATTAGTTCAGAATGATTAAAGTTTTCTTTGATTTTCTACACACCATGTATTAGTCATCTTGGGGGTATGTAAAACATAATGTGTACTATTTTTTTAGGGGTTCATGGTAATAATGTGTATTCTAAAGAATATAAATGTATCACATAGTTTTGGTGGTGAGAAATCCAACACCATGAAGCCTCATTGTAGTTCTAGGCTTTATTATTTTCTTAGTTCATGTACAGTGTCAGGGCCCTTTTCCCCCAGCGCTCTCCTGGACAGCGGGAGAGGTGGGGAAGCATGCCCCGACTGAGGCGGGCCAAGAAAAGGCGAAGGGTCGACGGACCGCCCGTACCCAGCCCCCCTTTTACCAGAGGACAATCAGACAGCCCGGGAGACGGTCTCGCACAATCTTACTTTATTTGGGAGGGGCTTTGGCCTTTGAAGTGGCAGGAAGGGGAGGGGTGTAGGCGCACCTAGCTAGGGACTGAGGGGAGGCCTGAGCTGTCCGTCAAGGGTGGAGGGCCGAGGGACCAATCCTAAGAGATGGCCTGATTCTATGTCACAGCCCAAAGGACCGCCTCCGGGTCCACCACCAGGAGCCATCTTGGCCACACGTGGTCCCAAGGCTGGGAGATGGGGCCAACTAGAACCGCCTTTCTGGTTCCGCTTAATAGCCACACATGACCCTGGGGCTGGAAGGCAGGCAGGGCCAGCTGGGTGTGCCCCACATCTCCCCGTCTTTGTTTTTATTAGCAGGTGGATGCCCTACTTGAGAGTGTGCCTGTCTTAGGTTGCCCCCTCTGGAGATCTTACCCGTCATTGGCCAGCCCAGTGGAATAACTAGGCGGGGGAGAAATTGACACTCAAGAGGAGGCCCTGTTATTTTTACCTCACACCTCTACATCCTGGTAGGCTGCACATTCTGGTAGGAGCCATGGCCAACCTCATAGGGTTCCCAATCAGCTAAAAGCAGCACATTGCTGAAAGACCACCATTAACTGGACAGCTCTGGCTCATTGCTTAAGAAATAGGGGAAGCCTATTTACCCTAGCAAGGGTCAAGTGTGAACACAGAGGCAAATGTAACACAGAGGCAAATGCAAACACAAGGCAAATGTGAACACAAGGCAAATGTAAACACAAGGATCATGGGGAATCTCTCCCACAAGGGGGAAGAGGTGAGGGAGCCACCCATTTAGCTCAGTCTAGAGAAAATTGGAGTTCAGTCTGTTTCGGAGTCGCTCAGGATAAAGCAGGCAGAGTCCCCCTTCTTTGACTGTGAGGTAGAAACAGGCAGTGTCCTCCTTCTTTGGTGGTGAGCAGGTACAGGTCCTGGTGATTCTGGAGGTCCAAGGCAGCCAAGGTGCTAGCAACTTAACACATCATAAACATTGAAGCAAGGTGCCAAGCCCTTCAACACCTATTCCTCCCCACAACAGGAACCCCTAAGCTCAGCAATGGGGGAAGGGCCAAAGGGAAACAACAGTGCAACTACATTCCAGTTCTTTGGCAAGGCTGTAGGCAATACATTGCCACAGAGAAACATTGCACCATAAAAGACGTTGAGGTAGAGTCCACCAAGGCAAGTAGGGCCGGATAACTGGAAGGAAGGGAGGCTGGCTGCCTCCATTGTTGTCCACAATTGCTAATACACACAGAAGGTTTCCTGTATTTCCAGGAAGGAGCAGGAAGAAATCCACCATGATCTTTTTCATTCCTAGAAAGAACAAACAAGGGAGCATACCTCAAGAGGTGGTGCTCTTGGGTAGTTATTCTGGTGAACAGTATTTTAGGTCTCTAGCAGGTATCCAAATTGGGCTTGGTTCCCCAATTGGGAAAACGCATCCAAAGCCCCTTCCCACTCTAATAAGCGGGTCAGGACCTCACCATGATCCAGTAAGGGGGTCCTTCCATCGGACTTCCACCTTTAAATAAGGTGTCTGATTTGACCAATTCCTCTGAAAAGCCGTCAGAGGTTGGTTTTTGGAGAAATTTAAAATATTTAATGTAAGCATGGCTGTCCTTAACTGGTCATGGGGGCTGCCTCCGCCTTTTGTTTTTATTAATTGTTCCTTTAGGGTCTTCTTATGCCTCTCGATTATGGCTTGACCCATTGGATTGTACGGTATTTCAGTGGTGTGTTTAATATTTTATATTTGAAAATTTTTTGTAATGTTTGCTTATAAAGCAAGGCCCATTGTCTGTCTTTACCTGTAAGGGTAGCCCCAGGATGGCAAAACATTGTAGAAAATGGCTTTCAGCATGCTGGGCTCTTTACCCTGAATGGGCAGTTGCCCAACAAGCATGTGAGTGGGTGTCTATGGATATAAATATATTTTTTAATTTTCCAAAGGGAGCATAGTGGGTCACATCAGTTTGCCAGATAATATTAGGCTTAAGGCCTCTGGTGTTAACTCCAGGAGATTGAAGAGGCAGGACCTGCAGAAATGGCATACATGATTTGCATGTTCTTATGATCTTTTTTAAGTCCTTTATAGGAACCAGGGGGAATTTTTTATGTAACCCCCTCCAATTCAAATGTGTAAGCTCATGGAGTCCTTGAGCCATTTGAAAATTTTGAGGCTGTGCAGTGGCTGTGGCTACAATAGTCTCATTAGTGGCCAGGTGATCAGTCATTTGGTTACCGCGTGCCAGATTCCCAGGCAGTTCCTGGTATCCTCAGAGATGCTGTAAAAAGATAGGCTCAGCCCATTCCTTTAGTAAAGACTGGATTTGGATCATTAAGGGAGTGATTAGATTTTTATCTAGTTTAATGTATGAGGACACTAGGGTTGCTAACAAATTAACTACATACAAACTATCAGAAAACAGGTTCATTGGCTGCTGAACCGAGGGGACGGAGAAGGCAAACTTCTCACAGTCCTGTGGGTCAAGAGGAATGGAAAAGACGCAATCCTTTATGTCTATTACAATAAGAGTCAGATCCAGAGGAATGGAGGGGATCCACGGCAGCCCTTGTAAAGGGGTGCCTGTGGGAATCATCCACTCATTAATTTTTCTTAGGTCCTGTAACATTCTCCATTTACCTGAAGCCTTTTGTATAACGAATACAGGACTCTTCCAAGGACTTAACGAGGGCCTAATATGTCCTAGGGCTAGTTGTTCTGATATTATTTCTTTCAATCTTTCTAGTTTGTTTAGGGGGAGTGGCTACTGTTTCACCCATACGGGGCCCCCGGGAGCCATCAAATGGCAAGGACAATAGGAACAGTGGCCTCTAGGATTGGGGGTGAGGCCTCATAAGAGGAATGGGAGCCCCCTGCCCCGAGGACTCAGAAGGAGGAACTCCCTGATAGTTGCTAAGGTTACCTGACAGGCCATGATCTGTGGTGATAAAGGCCTCAGCTTCCTCCAAAATATCCTGTCCCAGCAGATTAGCTGTTAGGCCAGATGCCACCAGGGGGCGTACTTCTACCTACTACCATCTACATCCCTCCAGGCAAGCCAGTCCCTGGTTTCTTCAGACCTAGTATCACCCCCCACCCCCAACAATGGAGTCCCAGGGATCAGCTTCCATTGTGGGGGAACTTCCTCTTTTCTTAATATAGTCCTGTCTGCTCCGGTGTCAATCAAGCATCGGAAACTTTTCCCTGCTAAAGATGTCCATCTTTGGCTTAACTCCCAGGACTATTGGGACTGTCCAGTGGACCCTAGACTGGTCACTAGACTGGTTGCCTCCTTTGGGTGATGGGGCTGAAGGGTGCCCCACTACCACTTTAAAGGCTTTCCCTCAACATCAAATCTGGACCTGCAATCCTTTTGCCAATGAAGTCCCTTCTTGCACCAGGGACAAGGTATTCTAGGTAGCCCCTTAGCCTGGCCTGCGGGTTGTCCTTGCGAGGCACCAGGTCTTATTCTGTCCGTAGGACACTCTCTCTTATAGTGGCCCTGGTGGTCACACCAATCACAGACCCCTTTGTTTTCCCTGCAGGTAGGGGCAAGGGAGGGCACCTCGGTAAGCGAAGCCATCAGCGACTGTGTCTGGTGAGCCTGAATACTGACATCCTTGCTGGCAACTATCCACCTTTCCATAGATTTATTCTTCATTCCTGCGCAGGCCAGTTTGTGGTCTGTGGTCATTCCCTCCCACACCAAAATCTTAGCAAGCTGGTCCCGCAGGGGCCCAGGAGGGAACTTTCTTTGGAGGCTCCTTTCCACCCTGTCGATAAAGTAATTCCTGATATCAGGGGCTCCTAGGCGCCCTCCTCTAACCTTTCCCAAACCGCCAATCCCAGAGCCTGCACCTGCTCTTGATAGGGGGCAGGAAGAGTAGCCTGTTAGAGGCCTGTAGTGTACTGACTACTGGACCCTGACAACATTTCAAAAGTTATGGGGACTGGGGGATCAGCAGCTTGATTTCTCGCAACCTGAGCATGGCACTCATCACTAAAAAAAGCACACCACTTTAGGTACAGTGGGCTAGGGAGTACGGCGTTAGCTAAACTGCTGCAAAGTTGATAAGCCAGGCCATGGAGGAGGGTTTCAGGCCAGGGAGAAATAGGTCCATCCTCGGAAACTGCCTTTCTGAGTTCCTTAAGATCCCAGGGGTACCACCGGGCTGGCCTAATGCGTCCTGGGTTAACATTCACTGGGAAGGCCATCCATGGTAAACGTGAGCCGCGGCTAGGAGAGGGCGGCTCAGTAGGCTCTCCCAGATCCAAGCAAAATGGTGGGGAGCCTCTGATGGAGGAGGGGTGATGAGGCGGCAGAGGCCGCCCCCCTCCTTGCTTGTCTTCCACGTGTCCCGGGGCCGAGGTGCTTGGCTCGGAACCCAGGGGAACGGGCCAAGGCTCGTCTATGGGCTCATTGGAGTGAGGCGTTGAGCCCCTTTCCTCCTGGGCAGCCGGAGGGCTGTTTCCCTCCCATCCAAGTTGTTCCCCTGCAGATCCTTCCTGGGCCCAGTTGCTCCCCCTTAGGGGGCCTGGGGAAAAGCAATCCTTAAGGGCTGAGAGGATTGGGAAGACTCCGAGAGGGAGCTCCTCTCCCAAGTCGAATTCCCTCCTTTCCACTTCCTGCTCTACGAGATCCCAAGTAGCCCAGTTAAAGAGATTGGCATTTGCCAGCCAAGGGGCGGCGCGTCAAGGCCTCCCAGATCCTTGTGGCCTAGGAGTTTGAGATGTCTAGTCCTATGCTCTGGAGCATGAATCTCGGCACCCTGAATGCCAGATCACCACGCTGACTTTGAGATTGCCCCATCCTTTCCGGGGATACCCTTACCTCGTGGAACTTGCTTGACTTGGCTCGCCAATTGCTTCACTTCTAAACCTATGCTTCCTCGTGCCCCATGTTGGGCACAAGCTGTCAGGGCCCTTTGCCCCCAGCGCTCTTCTGGACAGTGGGAGAGATGGGGAAGCTCACCCTGACTGAGGCGGGCCAAGAAAAGGTGAAGGGTCGACGGACCACCCGCACCCAGCACCCCCTCACCAGAGGACAATCAGACAGCCTGGGAGACAGTCTCGCACAATCTCATTTTATTTGGGAGAAGCTTCAGCCTTTAAAGAGGCAGGAAGGGGAGGGGTGTAGTGCACCTAGCTTGGGACTGAGGGGAGGACTGAGCTGTCCATCAAGGGTGGAGGGCCCAGGGACCAATCCTAAGAGGCGGCCTAATTCTACGTCACAGCCCACAGGACCGCCTCCAGGTTCACCACCAGGTGCCATCTTGGCCACACATGGTCCCAAGGCTGGGAGGCGGGGCCAGCTAGAACCACCTTTCCGGGTTCTGAATAATAGCCACATGTGACCCCGGGCTGGGAGGCAGGCGGGGCCAGCCGGGCGTGCCCGACAGTACAGGACTCTTATTGCTGTGTATTCATATGAAAAATATGAAAAATAAGCTCTCCACTTCCCTTCTAATAAGGATATTAGTGTTATTATATTAGAACCACATTTATCCTTAATTCTTTAGAAACCATATTTCAACTACAACCACATAGACATAAAAGCTTCAACATACATATTTTGAGGATAAAGAAACATTTGCTATACAGAGATACATCCACAGAATTATTTTAAACATGATGCAAACAAATGCACTACAAAAACAAGACTTCAGACAAAATCTATAAAGCGGTTATTTGTGGAGAGAGATATGTCAATCTGGGAAGTACAAATATTTTTCTTATCCACATTTGTGCATAGATAAAGAAATTTTATGTAAAAATTACATTAATGATAAGCCATACCTTTGGTTTATTTGTTGACAGACACTATGTAATAATTACTCTGCCTGCATTACCTCATTTTTTTTGTCAAGAACCATCATGAGGCATATAGGTATGTATATATATGTATGTGTATAAAACTACATATAACTATATATCTATTATATATACAATTATATCTATCAACTATATATACAATTATATCTATCTGTATTCTCTCTATCTCTATATATCTATTATTTGTTGATCATCTATCTAATCTGTAGCTTACTTCAAGCTATAGATGTGGAATCTGAGACTCACTGAGGCAAGATATTTTGATCAAGGTCACGTAGGTAACAAATGGTAAGCCTAAGACAGAACCTTAATGATCACTCATTTTTGTAGGTTCCCATTAGTGACAGCAACAGAAAACACTCTTAGTAGGTAATAAGCATATGACATAAATTAATGCATTTAATTCTACAATAGCTTTCTAACACTCTTACAAGGTAATAGGCATATGACATGAATTAATGCATTTAATTCTACATGAGCTTTATAATGTGCACACAATATGATTTCTCCATTTTGTACATGAGCAAACAGAGACAGTGACAAATAAGTAAAAGTTACCACACTAACATTCAAATCCTAAAGTAGCTAGAGTATAAATTTGCCTTTAACTTATTAAAGATTTCCTTCCTGCAGATCTACAGACAGGAGTGTTAGTTTGCTTCTTCACATAATGGGATGCCTTATCTTTGAGGAAAAAAAATGGTCCTCATTGGCAGGATTAAAAATTAGCAATCCTCCTGTAGGAAAATGTCAGAGAAATTGCATGTTTCTCTTTTATACTGAATAAAGCAAGGACAAAGTGAAATTTCATTATTTTTTATTTAGACTCTAAAGCATTCTCAGTGACCTCTCTGCAACTTTCTGTACTAATTCAGTGATAGTAAATAGTGTGTCAACTATTGAGAAACACTCCTAAATTGTTCTATATCATAAGCAATAAATACTCCTCACCTACATATGACTTAGAAGTGACAAAAATTTAAAAAAGGAAAACCCTGTAATCTTTTTGTTCTTTAATCAGTCATGAATAATGTTAATTTGAGACCTTTTGGAAGGAGAGGCCTAGTTTTTGTCAAACAGCAATCACAACAAGCATTACCCTTTTGCAGCTTGACAGAAAAGTTAAAAAATTCTGTCATGTCCCAGTTTTTTAGGACTTGATAAAGGTTAATAAAACAAGATTTTAGAAAGAAGTGCTTCTACATTTCCCATGCTCTTAAAGGACAATTCTCATTAATTCTCACATTCCAAAGTGGAACTTGCCCTTATTTTCTACACTGCATGGGCCAATAAACCATAGATAGTGTGTTCAGTTCTGACGACTAATAAGAGAAAAGATGCCCTTTAAAAAATCTTAGCTAGTGTCAGTAAATAGAAGGGAAGATGAGAGTCTCAGGAGAAGGGAACATCTGCTTCAGGGAATCATAAACATTACATTAGAATGGGCTATGGTTTACTTAGAACTACTTAGATAACTAAGCAGTAATTTCTTTTTTTAAAGTCATTTTCCACAAATGGCAGGAAATTTCCTCATAGATGAGGCAAGAGTATATTCTTTATCAATCTCTGTATGTTCATTGTCTCACTCTTCAACAAAGTAAACTTGGATCATAGTGTTGTTTAAAGAAGTATTTTTATTTTTGAGAGACTTTGACAATAGGCAGCATGGCAATTATCATTGTCCATATAATGTATGTGCGCCCACAGCTTACAGACAATGAAAATTGGAATACACCACAATCAGTTATTTTCAGTGATTATAGTCCTCTAACTTGATTTCTTTAGTATTTAAATTTTTTTTTACAATTCTAGACCCAGGCCCATGTGCATGCCAGGCAGCTGCTCCATCACATCACATTTCCAGCCACATGATATATTGTTTTAGTTTATTTATTTATTTTGCCAGTCCTGGGGCTTGAACTCAGGACCTGAGCACTGTCCCTGGTTTCTTTTTGCTCAAGGCTAGCACTCTACCACTTGAGCCACAGCGCCACTTCTGGCCGCTTTCTATATATGTGGTGCTGGGGAATCGAACCCAGGGCTTCATGTATATGAGGCAAGCACTCTACCACTTAGCTACATTCCCAGCCCCCTAACTTAATTTCTTTGAACCTATTTTTCCAAATTTAAAATATTTCTATAATGTCTATGCTTTACATTACTGAGAATTAAAGGATATATTTTCTATAAATGCTTAGCAGTTTTCATACTACTTATAAAGTTCATGTAAAATGCTATTATTTTGTGTAAGTATAGTAATAATTATCTAAAAATAATTAGTTCAATAGTCTTTCAAATGCAGCTTTAACAGTACTCACCCCAGTAACTCATTCCAAAAGGATTTTACATGTAATCTTTGCTGAAAATTTAAACAAGCACAGGGATGGCTGGGTGTCTGACTGATTTATACCTGAACTGATTACAATGCAGACATATTTGATAGGAAGCCACAGGAAGTAGCCTAAATGGTGTTCTGATGGTTCATTTTATCATAAAGTTAGATATTTACTTAGGAAAATAATGTTTAATATAAACTCCTAAGGGAGAGCAAGTAACAAAAATAGAATCAGGATATATAAACAATCTGAAAAATGGATAGAATATATCCAATTGAAATTTAGTTAAATTGATGAGAATCTTCATAGTTGAAAGAAAAAATTAATGGATGCATCCATATCAGTGGCAGCACTTGTAAAAGAAATCTGATTTAATGTCAATGCTAAACTCAATGTGAGTCACAGTACAGTATAATTTGTCTCATTTTCCCAGGGAACTAATGCTGTCTTTGGCTACATATATAATGTCTAAATTGAGATAGAGAATAAACTTTGCTGAATAGTAATTAACAGTCTACTAACATTGAGGAGTGAAAATGTCTAGGAGGAATAATGAAAAACGAACGCTAATTAGAGTAAAATGATTTTCTCAAATGGTAGAAAGAAATGAGTATGTCTTAACCTAGAGACAGAAGACTTAATATTTGTTCATTAAAATGTTCATTATTGTTCATTAATGAAAGAATTGTTCATTAATGAAAGAGTGATGATACTTTTTTGTAAGGACTGGATGAAACAAAATTACTGAGCAAAGATATAGACAAAAGAGGATACAGACTGGGTAAAATTAAGTGAAGTGTTACTCAATTTAGATTTCAGTGAAGACATTCTAAAGACATGAGATTTCAGTAACATACTGTAAGGTGAATAAATGGAATAAAACTTTTCCAAGAACAAGTCTTACTGATGTATTCAATAAATAGAATGTAAGAAATGGGAGTAAGAGGTTTTTTCTTTGTTTATTTTTATGGTCTTTACTTTTTGTCTTATTTGTTTATCTGTCTTTGGGAGGATAAGCAGAGTACAGAAATGGAGGTACAAAAGGTGAACAAATGTAGCAGTGGTACTCACTAGACATGGTCTTGAAAATCAACTATACAACTTGTGGATAGGGATGGGGGTATTATGAAAGAGAGCAAGGGAAGGGGTAATATTGTCCAAAAAGATATGTACTCTTTACCTGACTTATGTAACTGTAACCCCTCTATATATCACCTTTATAATAACAATAAAAATGTAGGCAAATATGTATGATTTTTAGGTAAAAGAGATTATATGCACATCTAAAATTACATATATCTGTATGTGTGTGTGTGACATATATAGAGAGAGCTAAAGACAGATATAGAGAGATAAGAGAGAGAGAGAAAGGCAGACAGACAAAAAGAGACATAGGGCATGAACTGAGCAACATGATTCTGGGACACAGGGGTAAGCTAACTCTATTATGTGGACAGGTAGTGGGTGGGATATGTCATTACAGAGACAGTGTGGGGATTTCATCTGCACCAGGAGAACTGCAGACTTCTGTTCAATATCCAAGGGATTTAATTTCCATAGGTAAAAGTAGAGGCTGAAGGGAAGGGCGAGAACAAGAATAAAAGACACTGTGGTGAGGGGAAAAGGCCTGTGAGTGATTGCTAAAGAGAAAAACTTTCAGACATTATTTTAAAATCAGTTTTCCCAGCCACAAGTAGAATGTTGGAGCTAAACCTCCAGGTGTTTCAAAACACATCTTGTCAGGCTTAAAACTATGAAAGACAAGTGAAAATGTATTTCATCCATGTGGTTACCAAGTTTCTTGCTTATAGTTTACCATCAGAAACTAATGTGGACTGTTCAGGAATGTGGTCTCATAGTGTGTTAACCCAGACATCATGGTTATCAGAATAATATCCACTAGCCTGTGCATTCTCTTTTTACAGAAGAATTGATCCACATAAAACACAAACAAAGAAACTAAGAAGAATATTTCATGCCATTGTACTGGTTAACTGATGGTAAATTCCATTTCAAGTTGGTAAATCAATTGTGAATCACAATCCTAAAATCTAAAATCTAAGATGGATCATAGTTGTTTCATATAAGGGAAAAGTAATAGTGAGCAGAGGGAAATTATGCAGAGTCTACTTTGTAGCTTCTAACAAATATTTCACACGGTGGAAATCAGGAAGTTTAAGGGGAACATAAATAACCTATATAAAAAAAACCCACACCCTTCTGTCATACAGCAGCATGGCCACCTGTCATGACCACCTGATTGTAGAGGAAATTGATACTGACAGTTGGAAAATACACATATTTCTAAAACTGATGAAGGGTAAAACACTTGCTCTATAACATGTTGTCTCCAGAATTGGTTGATTTTACTTGTCAAAACACAGGACACTCACTAGTTTAATAATCTGAGAATTGTCTTTTTGTAAAATTAACTGTTTTTCAAAATTATAACAGATATTGAGCATTGAAGCTGCACTTATGTCAAGTATATGATTGTGAAATTCATCTCATCAGTAATAAAAGTGCATGTCTGGCCATACATGAATGTGTAATGAGAAAAATTTAAAACTGCCCAGGATTGACCTGTAGGACTTTCATTTTCCCACATGGCTTATCAAAGTTTATTATGTAAATCCAAATTTGGGGTCCTTTGAAGCACTCAATGTGCACATGAAAATGTTTAGCAAAATCTTAAGAAATGTAAATGATATGCTTCAAATACATATTACAACCTTTAGAGCCTTTTATTTCCCTGCCACTTTATGTTGCTACTGTAGTCAATTTGGTCCAGCATATTTTGTAGGTTAATACACAGCAGTTACACAGAACAAAAATTTTGCTGTGCTGATGTAACTGTTTTTTATCAACATTGTAAGTATTTCTTGGCTATATTGTATTCCCAATTTGCAATGTCAGAGGAGAGTTCCATATTCATTTCCTCTTCTTCTCTATTCCTTCCACCAAGCTGAATGGGAGGGTGGGTTCTCAGTATTATTAGCGTTGTATGTGTTCAATGTGGTCTTTTGAGTTTAAATGTAGATCCAGTACACAGAAGTAAAATTCATGGGAGAGTTCTCAGTGGGATCATTAAATAAACCATTTTCATTTATCAGATTGTAAGTATAAATGTGGCATGGAGGTAGGAGTTCTATCTCACCCTGTTCAGGAAAGAATTAGCTGCATGCTCTCACCTGGAGGACATGGTTTGCACCAAGGGCTCTGTAAGTCAAGCTTGTCCTGGGCCTAGGTAGATAGACTTGGGCAGAGTAGACACTTTAAGTCTATTTTACAGATAATGAGTATTTCCTGAGTTAATGCCATAATGTGCTTCTCAATAGAGGAATGTGTTAGTTGTCAAAGACAACTTCTTTCTACTTGGATATTGGTTTGAATTTGAGGCAAATATTCTTTAGAGTAATATTTAGCAACGGGTATAACATTTTTATATTCTATTCCTTGAAAACAATGATGTTAAATAAAGCTTTGTAAATCACAGCCTCTTATTTTCACCATTACTTTGAAAAATACTTGTCCTTATTTGTGGATTCACATGCTTAAAATATGTTAGTAATAAAGGAAAGTAGAAAAGGAAGGCAACAAATATATGCACAAAAGGATATCTTCTTTTTTTGTGCCAGTTCTGGGGCCTGGACTCAAGGCCTGGGCACTGACCTTAGCTTCTTTTTGCTCAACGCTAGCACTCTACCTCTTGAGCTACTTCACCACTTCCAGCCTTATCTGTTTATGTGGTGCTGAGGAATTGAACCTAGGGCTTCATGCATGCTAGGCAAGCACTCTACCGCTAAGCCACCTTCCCAGTCCCCAAAGCATATCTTCTTGTTGAGGCTAGATCAAAGAACTACAGGAATTTTTCCAACCTGCTATGGGTTCTTGTATATCCAGATTGATATTGTGAGGAATAATAGAAAAACTCCTTATTCCTGGTCCATGAGGATATTTTAAGCTAATAGTGCTGATGAGCAGAAGCAGCAACAGTGATTGGGGCCCTTTACAGGCAGTAGATCTGCAAATATCTTAAGTTCCATACTACTAGAGTGGCTGTATGAAGATCGTGATGTTAAAGTCCCTTTGTAACCTAGTCAGGGACCTGAGGTAAGAGGGGTCTTTCCACTGGCTGATCCCATCTAGGTACTGTCAGTTTTATTTCCTCTGCTGCTACTCAGTATTTTCTGTTACTGCTGCCTGTCCCTTGCCACCCTGGGCTACTCAGCTTTGGTCATGCTAAGATTGCTTTCACCTTAGGCTGCTCAGCTCCTGTTAGTACTGAAGGCCTGCCAGCTTTCTGCTACTCCTACTGTTTTTCTCACTACCAATGCTGCTTCTCCTAATTTCCTTCCTATTGCCAACTGATCAAAGTTAGAAAAACGATTGCAGAGAAAGACTTCATTGGAAACTTACGGTGTTGCACTAAGGTTGGGCAATGCAGGAGTGTCCGCAATTTCGCACAGTGAATTGAGCATCCTGCTTTTACAGCCATAAAGAGGAGGGGATAAAGATGTCTACACCAATCATAGCACTACTCTCATATGCCCAACCATGATGCAGTTGGTTCCTTATGTAAGTAAAAACTGTGGTTAAACTAATCACAGGTGTTCTGTTGGGCCCAAAAGCCCTGACTCTGTCCTAAATGTAAGTTGTCCTTTTGGCAGCAAAATTCCAATGCAAACTGCCTACTTGGACAGTGCCTCTGGGAGCTGGACTGGTGCTTTCAATGTTACATGAGACCAACTGCCTTCTGGGTTGGCAGTCTTTGCTAAAAGAGGAAGCCATGAAGAAGAGTCTAGCACCTATCACTTACTGAGTTAAGTGTTAGTGTTTCTCAAATTTTCAATATAATTAAAGGAAGAATCAACTTTTACAATATTTCATACATAAATGTATATTAGCTGGAGAGTTTTAATAGAATTCAAAGTATTCTAACAATACTTAATTGCTGCCTAGTGCTCCAAGGAATTACAGGTCCCCATAATATGTTTTACGAATGCTTTTCAAGGATATAACCATCTTCTTAATGCTGACCTCAAAGCTAGCATGCCATCCCAAAGAACTCAGTTTCTATTAATAACCAATCACAGTTAATTTGTACAGAGTTAGCTAAGCATCTTTTTCACTCTTCATCACCTCTTAATGTAATGAAGTTTTATAAGATGGCCAATTTTCTTCTTCTATATCCCAATCTTCAAGGTTAATTTAAGTGAAATGTTATTCAAATGTATGCATACATAAGATAAAACACAAATTATGCTGCCTTTGCTAAGTAGCTGAGAGCCTTGCATCAATTTTGTGAAATTTATTATATTCATCACTAGATTTTAAATTATAATTTTTGATGTGTTTAGCTCATACCTGGTACTTGAGTTACATACTTGAAAACCAAAGATGAACTAAACAAGTATATCTGCCTCAAGGCAACTTACATTTCAATTTGAAAACATAGACATATAGACTGTTAAAATAATGGGAAAAAAAGTACTTAACCGGGATACTCAGTTCATGGAGATCATATCAAGTCTAGTTTTGAGTTAGTATCTTATTAAATCCCTCACATTAGGAGAAGATCTTTACTGGCCATACAAGAGACAAGGGCCTCATATCTAAAATATACTTAGAACTCAAAAAATTAAGTTGTCCCCAAACAAATTCTGAAAGAAACAACTACCTCCTCAACAAATGGGATAGACTTAAAGAGAGACTTCTCTAAAGAGGAAAGGAGAATGGCCAAGAGACACATGATGAAGAAATGCTCAGCATCACCGGCCATAAAAGAAAGGCAAATCAAAACAACACTAATTCCACCTCACCCCAGTAAGAATGGCCATTATCAAGAAAACTAATAACAATAGATGCTGACTGGGATGTGGCCAAAAGGGAACCCTTCTACATTGTTGGTGGGGGTGTAAACTTGTTCAACCACTCTGGAAAGCAGTGTGGAGGTTCCTCAAAAGGCTAAACATAGAGCTCCCCTATCACCCAGCAACCCCACTTCTGGGCATTTATGAAAAGGATTACAAGCAAAATCACACTAAAGCTACCAGCGCAACTATGTTTATTGCAGCACAATTTACCATCGCTAAAATATGGAACCAACCCAGATGACCCTCAGTAGATGAATGGATCAAGACAACATGGTACATATACACAGTGGAATTCCATGCATCTATTAGACAGAATGACTTAGTCCCATTTGTGAGGAAATGGACTTAGAAAAAAACCATACTAAGTGGAGTGAGCCAGACCCCCCCCCAAAAATAAACTCTATGGTTTCACTCATTGGAAACAATTAGTACTTTTCTAGGATAGTCCAAGCAGAGTAGCACAGTAGCTCAATAGCCATGTATATATGATCACATAAGATGATCCTAAGTAAAATGAATTACAAGATTTGGAAATAAGTGAATTATCTTTGATGTTGTTGTTTCCAATGTACCCTATGAAATTATGTCTTTTTCTTTTGTCTTTCTTCCTCATGTTTATACCTCTGTTGTCACTTTAATTGACTTTGGTACACTGGCTATAGTAGGTATGTTTATTGGAACTAGGGAAGGGGAACACCAAAAAGGAGAGATGGAAGGTCAAAGGCGAACCAATGTAACAGCAATACTTAAAAGATTATATGCTTTAAACCAACTGTACATCTCAGGGGAGGGTGGGGAGGGAACTGGAAAGCAGAGAAGGTGGGAGAAAAATCAAGGAGGAGGTAACAAGTTTAATAAGAAATGTACTCACTGCTTTACGTATGTAACTGTAACCCCTCTGTACATTACTTTGACAATAAAAAAATGACAAAAAATAAAAGTTTAATACAAGACTATGTTATAATAAGATTAAAATTATTTTGCATATTGCAAGAAGAATTCACTGGATAGAGGGAAGAAAGTATGTTTTAGGTATCTGTGTAAGGATTGAAGTAGTGGCTTAGAATACTGGCTACAGAAATATATATGCATGAATTCAAGACATATTTGTAGACACATCTGTTATGGGACTATTATAATTAGATGCTTAGTTCTGTTTATAACTTTGTAGACTGGGTTTCATTCAAGAGAGAATCTGTCTTATTGATCACTGAACTTTTCCAGTTGAGCATACTTGTTGGAAATATTTTTTTTCAATACCTTGGGGACTTGGTACATGAAAGGCATTCATTAAATCTTCAAATAGATGGCAAATTTGTTAGTGTATAATTATTCTTTTTTGCATTTAAATTAATATTTTTCCTCATTTAAGAAAGTTTTTTTTTAGTTTTGGTATACAATAATAGGGTGAATATAATCACATTACCTTTCTTTTTTCCCTTCAAGATCTTATAAACTTCAATAGCATACTTTCATTATTTTTCTTTGTGTTAGAAGAAAAACAATCTTTTCTTTCCTCATATGGCAGTTCTTCCTTATACAGATAATTTCTGTTGCCTCCCTCTGGATTTTCTTTAGCTCTTTTATGTCTTGTTTGAGATGTGATAACACAGTATTCCTGGTGTGAACTCACCACAATCCTGCATGTCAGTTGAATGCTGGATTTTGTGTTTTCTCTACATTTTATCTAATAAAACTGAATATTTCCTAGACAATGTTTTTCTAGAAAATAGAGCCCAAAGACACACAACTTTTCTCAGAGTAAAAATATAATAATTCATCGCTTGACATAAAATAGTGCGATTATTTTTGCTTGCCCTTGTCCATGGTGAAACTTATCTATCATTTTCTTCTCTTTTCTATAGCTTCATGTAATTTTCTTGCATTTTGTCTCTGGCAGATTGAGATCTCAGTACCTGCAGAAGAGATTAGTGTCGATTACATTCTTTCCTTAAAATCACTTATAAAACTGTCATATTAGGCTGACCCTTTGGCGATTTCTCCATTTGTAGTTTCTGTCCAAACCAATTTTCCCTTACTCTTTTGTTTCTTGTCTGTAAGGCAAAAATCTGTTCATGACAAAAATAGTGCACTCAACTTAGAGTAAGTTCAGTTGAGGATTTTATAAAGGTATTTTGAAAATGAAGATCTGTTCTATTTTCTTCACATTGTTAATTATCCAAGGAGAACTTAATCTGATAAACTAAATATAATTATTTTTGCAGAAAATGCATTGTGTTTTGTTGATGATCTCGTGACATGTAAATCTATCTTTGGTAATCTCACCTGATAGGTATACAAAACTTAGACTCCACACTAGATAAAACTCATCTTGTAGATGCCTTCTTTCAGCATTTCTAATGACTCTTTATATTTATGGGCAATAAATCTATAATCTTAACCTGTTATACTTTAATTTTTTTTGCCAGTCCTAGGGCCTGGACTCAGGGCCTGAGCACTGTCCCTGGCTTCCTTTTGCTCAGGGCTAGCTAGCATTCTACCACTTGAGCCACTTTCAGCTTCTTCTGTGTATGTGGTGCTGTGGAATCAAACCCAGGGTTTCATGGATGCTAGGCAAGCACTCTACCACTAAACCACATTCCCAGCCTACTTTAAATTATTCGTGTGCTGGTATTGCAGCTTGAATTCAGAGCCATATGTTCTCATTAATTTTTTCTTTTGTTCGGTGGTGGAGCTATACTACTTGAGGCTTTCCTCAATTGCTGGCTTTTTTCCAAGTTATCTGGAAAAAAGAATCGCTTGGAGGCTGGCTTTGAACCCCAATAGTCAGCTAACAATCTTCTAAGTAGCTAGGATTACAGGCATAAACAACACTAACCTGCATAGTCTTAAATTTTGAGCCAGCTTATAAATTCTATAGCATCTTACGATTTTTTTTTAATTGAAAATCATCAGCAACACCACATTTTCTCAATCGTAAGATTTCTTCTTTGATATTTTCAGGATGATTCACATACATTTAATGAACATTTAAAAATAATTATGCTTATGGTTGGAATCTGAAATATTCCCCCGTAGTCTAATGGTTTTAACAACTTGATCTCTACCTGGTGGTGCAGAGTTTGAAAGCAGTAGAAAGTAACACCTTCATGGAAGATGCAGGTCACTGGGAACACTCCTTTGAAGAGCCTTTCACTCCTATCTCCTTCTCCTTCTGATTCTTGACGGCCATGAGGCGATCGGCCACTGCTTCATGCTCTTTCTACCATGATGTTTTCTCTCACTACAGATGCAGAAACAATGCAGCCATTTTACCATGGATGTAACCCCTGAAAACAATGAGCCAAATGAATACTACTTCCTTCAAATTGTTTCTTATGTATTTATATATTTGTGACAGTGAAAAAGCCTAACACAGTTACGAAATGTGAAATGTTCAGGAACCACAGTGAAGGCAGCAGGTCAAAATCTTTACCTTTGAATGTAAGATTCTTTTCAGATTGAAATCAGTGAATGGTGTGCTGTGTGGCTTTAAATACTGTGAATAAAAAATAGAGTTAAAAGGACAGAAAGTAAAAGGGATACCATTTAATATAGCGAGAACTTAGAAAATATCTTCCTGAAAATATAACATTTGAGCATGAGCTTTATGATGTGTGACAGTGAGTGATATGCACAAGTCCTATGATTATCTGCAGGGAGTTCCAGTTAGATGGAAGAATAAGTGCATAGGCTTTGAGATAGGTATATGTTCAACAAGTTCAAAAAATAAAATTCCAATACTGTAGGAATGCAATTGGTTAAGAGAGGTAGGGTGAAATGCAACAGCAATACTTAAAAATTCATTAGGTGTAAACCAACTGTACAACTCATGGGGGGAGAGAGAAATGGGGAGGGGGAAAATGAGGGAGAAGGTAACAAGTTGGATAAGAAATGTACTCACTGCTTTACATATGAAACTGTAAGTGCTCTGTACCTTACTTTGACAGTAAATAGGACAAAAAAGAGAAGTAGGGTGAGCATATCAGAACCAGATCATATAAGGATTACAAAATGGAGAATTTTGGATTTAACAAAAACAAAGCAATATGATGTATTTGAACATAGTGGACCAGAACATCACTTATCCCTTAAGTTCGGTGTGTATAACATAGAATAATTCAGAGGACAGTAGAAGACAAATTGGGAAGCTTTTATGGCAGGTAATTCATATTATAATTCTGATCATTTGTATCTGATTGGTGACGGAAAAATCAAGTTCTCAATACATTTTGAAGATATGCCTGGATAGGCTGATAGACTGAATGTGGAGTGTGAGAGAAAGAGAGAAGTTAGAAAAGAGTCCAAGTTTTTAGCAAAAAAGAGTCCAAGTTTATAGTATAAGCATTCGCAATTGTTTAATAAAATGAGAAATATTGTACAGAATGAAATATGAAATCAGCAAGGGTTAGGAAGGCAGCAAGTTTAGACCATATTATCTTACAGTAGCCGGCCAGAGATTTAAATAGAGATTTCAGTCAGAATACTTGACATACACAGTGGTATTTATGAGAGCATCCTGGGCTACAATTTTACATTTGGGAGTTGAGAGCTGTCAAAATGCAAATTGCATTTAAAGTTAGGGGACTTGTTGAAGCTGCCTCAGGAGTAAGGAGTGACTATACACAGAAGAGAGAACAGGTGTCTAGAATGTGTCCTGGGTACTCAATTATTTTGTTTTTTCCTAAAGAATCCAACAATAATTTTAGAATAACCAGTCAGTGAGATTAAACGGTAACTGACAAACTAGTGTTCCAAATAACAAATGATGGTAGTGTTTCAAGAAAAATGGTTTAAATCAGTTATATCAAACACAACTGACAGTTGAGTATGATGAACAATGGGACTTTACTATTGAATTTGGCAAAATAAAACTTGGTCTCCTCAGAAAGAATTGTTTGTGTTATTATGGAAACCAAAGCTCAACTAAAGTCTACTTAAAGAATAATTACAGACAAAGAATTTTGAAAAGCACTTTGAAAATGTTTTGCTCTAAAAAGGAAATGGATGGAGGGAATTACAGAGTAAAAGATTAGAAAAAAAGATTGAATGCAATGGGTTGATGTGAAGGAAGGTCATCAGGGGCAATGGACTGGTAGTTCCAGTGTGAATAAAGAATTGCTATATTCAGGACAGGAGAAGTATGGGCAAGAACAAGAAGAGGTATATGAACTTTATGTATTGTAAAAATTACATTTAAGATAATGACTAACTTCAAGAAATGAACATATGCATTTGTCACTGAGGTGAGATGGACAAAGAGATTTTTGGCTTTCTAAGGGAATTACACTATTTGAGATGATCCTTGAATCTACTGTATTTTAGTTAGTATGCTTGCATACCACACAATGTATTTACTTATGAGTTTGTAAGCTAAATCTAGCTTCGAAATATAAGGGAAAACATGTCCTTATAGACCTTACTTCATTTAATATAGTTTTCTAAGTCTTTTCATTTGACTTTCAAATGACACAATATCATTCTTTCTGATGGACGAGAAAAATTTTATTGTGTGTATACCACATTTTCTTGATCCATTCATCCATTGAGGGGCATTGGGTATGATTCAATACCTTGGCAATAATGAATAGTGCTGCAATAAAAATGGTTGTGCTGGTAGCTTTACAGTATCCTGGTGTGTTTTTTCTCTAATTTGTTAAGTATGGATTATTTTCTGATAGGAGATCTAGCTCACCACAAACTAACACTTCAAACTATCACTTTAGAATCACTGACATAAAGGGTGAGCCAATTTATCAGAGATACTCACTAGAAACTCTGTTGGAAATAAACTATACAATTGTGAGGGGAGGATAAACCTGGAAGAAAATGAGGGATAGGTGACACTGTTCAAAAGGAAATGTACTCATTACTTGATTTATGTAACCGTAATCCCTCTGTATATCCCCTCTACAATAAAATTTAAATAAAAAATTTAAGATTACTATTACAGGCTAAGATGAGGTAAAATTTTTATTTTTCCCATCTGAAAGAAGGATTAAAAACATTATTAATATTAAAGTCAGATAAATTGTTTTTAAAGACAGCCCTTGTTCAATGCATATATTTATAATGTTAAATTAGTTCATTCAGCAAACAACTTTTACTTTCAAGGAACTTAAAGATTAATAGAAGAAGATATGAGACTTCAAAATAATAATTATGTGAAAAATTCCACAGTAATTAAAATATGAAGCAATGAGAATGGTTAAAAGTGGGAGAGAATGAGAATTAGGAAAGATTTTCCTAGGAAAATTATTTTTAACCTGATTAAATAATGCATTTTCCAATTAAATTACTGGAGTAGATTATTGCTCCTATTCTGACTCAGGCCTCAATTGATGAAGACTTGATAACTACAAGTTTATTGATCTCTTTATTTTTTTACTGATATATTTAAATGTCCCACCTTCCTATATATTTTCTTACAGTCCTTTACTTTTTCCATCTTTGTTAAGTAGAAAAAAATGGCATGGAGAATCCAGGTAGGATTATATAGCCATATCCAAATTGATATAGATATATATACAGACCTACATAAAGATGTGGAGATAGATGTGTAGATTTGTGTGTGTTTATCTGTATGTAACTGTATATGCTAATATTTTACCATTCCCACTCCACTGATTTGATCACTTCATGGAATTGTTGGGTTCTGTCATGGACGTTGCTCATTTTCTCAGCCATAGGGCTGTCCACTAGTCAGTAACTTCTCTGAGAATCATCTCTTTCTTTATCCTCTCTTAGTGTTCAAGGATAGAAAGTTCACAGTGATCCTCTGCAAATTTAATGACTTCTTCCACTGAATGTTTTGGGACACAAACATTAAACAATTCAATTAGTTTTCACACTTGTGTAAATATTGCTAAAGAAGAAAAAAATCCACTTTGATGGAAAGAAATCAATAGAAGGAAAACATAAGGATCAAGTATTTTCATTAGCATGCTAACACACTTTATAGTTTTTTAAAATGCATTAACACACTTTTGTTTGTTATTAGCATTTTGTTTGCCATTATCGCTTTACTGATAATGAATTCAACACCTAGAGATGGAAATACATAGCCTGAAGTCAACCCTCCCCAATAAAATCTGTTTCAATTTCTGATTATAATGATAAGGTATCACTCTCAATTTTTTTGGCTTGCCCTATCCTGGTTTCTTCTTCTGTTCCCTGGGAGCCTGCTTATTTGCAGTTCAACAAGGCTCCTGCAATTTCGATTTGCTTTCTCCAGCTGTTCCTGCTGTTTAAGAGCTGGAGAATCAAAGCTCAGTTTAAATCCTGCTACTTTAGCCATGGAAACCTTTATCATTTTAACTGGAGCCTTAAATATAGTCAAGCCCCATTCCTTCTCAGTGGAAAAAGTGCTGGAGCAAGAGCCTCATGTGGTTCAAGTGGCTTAACAGAGGATAGTTTACACTCCCAAAGGATGTGCCCGCAGTGTCTTAGTGGGAAAACCTTTCTGGCCAAGTAGTGTATGCTGTATCAGTGCATCTTATACACTCCTCTGCTTGCTGCAGTAATGCCAGCTTTAAAGATTGAGCTGAATACAAGTTTCTATAGAATTTATAAAGCCAAGTAATTCTTCCAGATTTTTAGCAAAGTCATAATTAGGTAGCTGTCCTTTATGGTTATTCACTTATTGGTAGTACTAGATCTTGAACTAAGGATCTTGCACAGGTGCTGTACAGCTTGAGCCATTCCATTAGCCCTTTGGCTTTCAGTGTCAAACAGTGAAGGGGAGGGCTAGCTTGGACCATGGTCCATCCATGTACATGGGGTGAAAGATAAGCTCCACCAGGCATCTGCTTTTACTTAATTGAGATGTGGGCTTGTGAAATTTTTGACAAGGCTTATTTTTAACCCGAATTAGGCTGATTTCTTCTTTAGGTAAATAGGGCGATAAATGTGTGTCACCTGTCTGGACTCTCTTATGAACATTTTCAAGACAATGGTGCAAAAACAGCTAACCCAATTTTCAATTGTGCAGGAACAGTTTTTCTCACACTTCCTAATCTGTGCAATACCAATGACAGGAAAGGTGGCTCTTCCTCAGATCTGCCCCAATCAACATGGGCACAGAGGAACCTTACCTCTCATGGACTTTTTACCTCTTGAAGTTTATCCTTTGTATTTCTTTTTCAATGGATTTCTTTGGTTCTCAAGCCAAAATCAAAAGAAACTAATTACCCAGGAGCTCTCGTGCAACACATTTACTCAAGTTCGTTTTGCATCCAGACATAAGATAATGATTTATACTCTTAAACTCTGCTCTTTACCAGTGGGTGATTTCACTATTAGAAAGTCTTTCCTTTACCACTATCCTTCATATTTGAATTGTCATTTATCACTTTACCACCTACCAACAACCCCTCAACACACACATATGCACACACACACATACGCATACATATGCATATGCACATGTGCACACATGCAAACTCATTTTAAAATAATTTTAAACTTTCTGATGCCATTGCTTTTAATTGCTCCATGAAATGATTTGTGGAAAATGTCTGGATATGAATCTTGATTCCAAGGCTCATGGTCAGGATGAGCATGAACAAGTGATTCCGTCAGTCTGGAATTTAGTCTTCTCATTTAGAAAACAAAATGAACACCAGTCACCTTACTCCTCCCCCATTACCATAAGGATGAAATTGATGGGGTATGAATGTATTTCGATTTTTGTAATACTGGGCCTCAAACCAAGCCCTTGCACATGCTAGACAAATGTACTTCCTTTGAGCCTACATTTGTAATTATTTTGAGTGCAGAGTGCTTATAATATTACATGAGAAATAATAAGAGTATGATAAATTCAGGTTTTGCTATTAATATCTCATTGTTCAATGTAATCTGTCTGACTAACTTACAGGATGATCATGAAACATATAATATGACTACTGCTTACTAAATGCCTATTCTGTGCCATGCAAATGAACTAAAATAAATAAGCTTTTGGTAAACAATACCCTTTATTCCCAGTAAATCATGTACCCATCCTGTGCCTTTCCTTCACTTAAGACTGTTTTTTTCATAAACATCTGCTTTTGTGTATTAACTACTTTACTGAAATTTTAAAACTAACTTTAAAGTGCTGATTTTGAATATAAAATAAAAATAGAAGAAAATGCAAAAAGGAAAAATTTCAAATAGCAGCTGTTCTTTCAGGCAAAAACCCATAAAGCATCTAAAACATTAGACTTAGGACTAGGGTCCCATTTTTAGGACATTGTTTTAACTCCACAGTGAAACAGGCATTGTAATAGCCCTTTCCTTCTGGCCATTAGACACCTGAAAGCTGCCAGAGAAACGGGAAATCTAGCTGTTCTGCTTGAAGTCATTCTTCTTAATTACATGAGGTCAAGCGTAAGGCATAATGACTCCACTTTCATTCAATTGGTGCCACTTTTCATTTTGGTCTTTTTTTTTCGTTGTCTCATATAATTCCTGGCCCATTAAGCTCTGGGAAATGTCATCTTTTGTATTGTAGTTCAAATGTTTGAACTCCCTCTAGGTCCACCTTGGCATAATGGTCATATAGACTCAGTTATCCTCCACCGAGAGGAAGCCTACAGTCGTCAGAAAGCTGGCTAGAGCGCCTAGAGATATGTGCATCTGTGAGATACTTGCCTTTAATAAACCAGTACTAGCTCTATGTATGCTTTTGGATTACCCTTACTTCTTCAGACTTTACAGAGCTATATCAATGACAGCCAATCTACTATGAGAAGGAAGTTCTCAAAGCAATTGTAGATTTTTATTTTCCTTATCCAGCTAGAATTCTAAGATAGTACAAGAATGATGAAAACATTCAAGTTATCCTCCAGAAAATATAGACCTAATGATGTGATCATTTTTGCTGTCTATTGACTGTATATACACACACAGGAGTTTGAAAATACTTTTCTCTATCTGCCTTTAGTGCCTTGAAAATTTCATGAGCTTGCATGCTCACTAAGTGATAGCTGCTATTATAATTATGAACAATAGCAAAGTTTATCAAATGTTTATCTGTAAATCAGAAATACTAGAACTTGACTTAAGAAGATATTAAAAACAAAATAATAAGCATGCAGTGGGTTGCACATGTTGACAATCAATGGTATTATTTTCACTTAAAAATGACAGAAATTGTATCCCAAATTTAACCAAGGAGATTTCTTGGCTGAAATAATTGAGTAAGAAAGATACATTTACTTTGGTGTGCTTAGCTAAAGGATGTCAAATTATGTCTTCAGGATCTCTCTGACCACTTGGCCCTATTCTTCTATGTTGACTCCATTATTAGGTGACTGAAAGTTAATTTCCTGTAGTTCTTAACCCAGAGTACCTGAGTTTTTCATCTTCTAGTAAAGAGAAAAGTGTTTATCTGCTGGGAATACAGCCTAGTGGCAAGAGTGCTTGCCTCATATACATGAAGCCCTGGGTTCGATTCCTCAGCACCACATATATAGAAAATGGCCAGAGGTGGTGCTGTGGCTCAAGTGGTAGAGAGCTAGCCTTGAGCAAAAAGAAGCCAGGGACAGTGCTCAGGCCCTGAGTCCAAGCTCCAGGACTGGCAAAAAAAAGTATTTATCCAAGTATTGCCAGTTTAATGTTCCAAAATTCATTTCATTATTATCAGTTCAAGTTATGATCCTTGTATCCATCACTCTGCTCAGAGGAATAGCAAGTGGTTCTGAGGGACATCTTGTCATTAAGTCACAAGGATTTCAGACTCATGTGTTAGCTAAAGTTCATGTGAAATGTCTGTAATTCTAGCACCTAGGCAGACGAGGGTGGATGACAGATAGTTAGCCATCCTTGGATACATAATTTGAAACAAACAAGTTTGGTTAACATAGCAAAACCCTGTCTTACAAACCAAACAAACATAAAAAGGATTTCATGGGGTGACAATGGGATGACAACTAGACAGCTCTCTTTAATATGTGGCTGAGCATGAGATATAAAATAGCAGCCTCTTCAAGAGGGGTTCAGAAAATGCAGAACATGATTTTAATCCTTACCTTGATAAGACTGAACAGAGACAAATCTGAATAATGTGTTAGAAATTTGATACCAACTCCATAAATCTTTTTAATTAAAGAATAAACACTGGTTTGCCTAAGTAAAAATCAATGTATGGTGAAAGAATTGTCCTAAGGCCATGGAAAACTCAATTTGCATACTTATGAGTATTTCTCTTTATCCAAGGCATTCTTACTTTTTAAACTCTGTCTGCTAATTCCACTAGTTAAATGACAACCCATCATAGCTACAAATTCCTGGAGGTATTTTTTCCCATTGATTGCATGCCAGAATCTCTTTTTGTGATTTAAGTGGGTGTTGTGATTACAGTGGGTTTCCTAGCAATGCTCATTGATTCAGTCTACTGATCAATTGACCCCTAGGTGTCAATTGAATGACAGCAGCATAAGAGAAAAATAAGATGTCTAAGGTGTATTCCAGTGGGTGATGCAGACATTTTGATAATTTAAAAATACAATGTATGCAATGAAGTACTAGAGGCATGTAGAAAATATGTAAACTTATGAGAAGGAAGAACTTCCCAGTGTATGGTGCCAATGGACCATTGGTTGGAAAGGTGTCACTGAGAGGGGGCATCTGAATTTGACCCCATATACATGTGGAGAAATGTGTATAAATGAAGAGAAGTATGAATAAAAAGCTGCCTTGAGAATGTCTTATCATTAAGTAGTAGATTACAATACCTGGTATCTGTATAGCTTCATGGGACAAAGCAGGAAGTGATAAAGCCAGAAGCAGTAGGAAAATGATAAAAATCAGGATTAAGACATAATTACTAAGCATACTTATCGTGAATAATTATAAGGCTTCATAATACAAGGCTGTTTGTAATGTTCTGTAGGGATTCCTTTTAGGAAAATTAATGAGCCCTGCAAAATTCAACAAAAAAAGTAAATAATGTGTTCCTTTAAGAACTCACGTAGAACAACATAATATGCAATTCTATTTATAATAAATCATCATAAATTTGCTCTGAAATGGTGCCATTGTTTGAATCAAGGATGATTTGCTTTGGGGGCCAAATGTATAAACTTGATACAGATTCACTAAGGAGCTGAAACCCATTGCTGAACATGCCTGATATTTGCAGAGAAAAGTCAAATGGTGCAGCTTGTGTTCTCAGACTATGCCAGGCTCACTTTGCCAGTGACCTTGGGATCCTTGTTGTAAGGTCATCAGACAGGTGGAAGAAAACAGCAACTAAAAGACTTGAGCAAGTAAATCCTCTTAGATTATAAATCCTACAAACCATCTCATTCTGAATTCTGTGCCGTGACAGTGTATTAACAAATGTCAAGTTTATATTCAAATTATGATGACCTTGTGCTTTTCATTTAGAAAGTTTACAGAGATTAGTATTACAAAAGTAGTTTGGAGGCTTGCATTTCTGAAGCTGTTGTAAAGATGAAGAGAATAGCATATAAATCTTATAGTTTTTCTTATTGACCTTGCAGTTTTAACTTCTTAAGTGTTTACTTCCAACACAGACATAGCCCTTTCCTTTTAAGCTTTTATAGCTGATGGCAAAAATTCTGCTATTCACAAACAAAACTGAAAAGACATTCAAAAGGAAAGGTACATGGTGACTTTCAAAGCCATCATTAGGAAAAAAACATGGGTAAAATTTTTTGTTTACACGTAGATATCAGGGTAGGGCTCTGAATTCAATTTTTTAACTATTTTTCTTGCCTTCAGTTTATGGAATATGTCTCTACTGTCCTATTACCTTGAGGTTAACCTATTTCTGCCTAACTCATAAGGCAGTCCAGAAACCTAATTTCTTCTACTTTATACAACACAGGAAAAATTTCTCTTTCTATAGTGATGGCATAAAATATATTTTGGTCTCTCTTATTTGACATGCAAATCGACCCTGTATATCACAAGTGAAAACTCATTAAAAAGAATTGGAATTCAACTGTGTTATCTCCCAGGAACATGGAAAACAACATTAGTCATCACTCTACTTCCATTTGCTACCATAGTGAAATCACCTACCTCATCCCCATTCCCAGAAGCCTTCCATGGATCTCATGTTTTATTCTAGTTCTACCAGACAGAAAATCTAGCTGTCTATCACTGGGATACTCTTTATTTAAATTGAAAAACATGGTTATATGACCTCATATAAAACATAAACTTGTAGCTCCTAATCTGTGAAGAAAGTATGGTTTTGCATAGTGCTATAATTGTTCTAGCAAGTATTTTTTGAGCCTTGTTGCTTATATAATGACTAATTAGCTGAGTTAGACAGAAGGGCTGGTGTGTAGCAAAAGTGAACTATATCATGTTTTTACACATTGGAAAAAGTAGTTAACTTCTGTAAAGAGATTCCCAGGGAGTCTTGGTTCAGTTGGTTCTCTGCTAATGTGCACATAATAATGGACATTTTGGCAAAGCTTATTATTGTTTGTTTTCTCTACTTCCCTTATTTTATATGTTATCACCGTCAAATTTTGGAAATTAGAAGGATAGTTATTACTCACTTGGTGAATTTTTCCACTACATTGAATACTTGTCATAGATCAGACTCATTTTTAAGTACTGGGAATGTGTACTCCCTGTTTTAGAATTTTAAGATACAAATAAAATAGTGAACCAAACAAGTGAAATATGATTAGATAGCAATATTTCTAGAACAGAAACTAGGAAGGTATTGTTGAAGGAAACATATCAGTCTTTTGATTAGGGAATACTTCAATAGGGTAATGATATTTGATCTACTCAAATGAAGATATAGAGTATATCTCTAAGAAAAGAAGTGTACACAATAGGAAGTATACAGTATATGCAATAAAAATACAATAAGAATATGCAAAACAACATATCATTAAGAGAATAAGGAGTAAGTATATACAATGAGATGAACAACAGTTATTTAATGAATAAGGAATTCGAATTATTTATAATTTAAAGCTATTTTTTAGTTGAGGACTAACTATATAGCTATTCTTCAACTCATGATCCTTTGTTTCCACAGTGCTGTAATTAGAGACATTCGCCACTTCAAGAGTATACACTATTTTCATATCTATGTCTCATACATAGATTTGTTTTTGAACTGATAATTACAAGCTTCTATTTGAGATAGAAATTCAAAGTATAGCCCAATTGCATTCCCTACATATTGTATAGCCCAGAATAGCCTTACATTCATTGTCTTTTTAACTCAGTCCACCAAGTGCTTAGAATTTTAAGTGTATTCCACTAGGCCTAGCCAAACCTTTTATATTACCTTCCATGCTGGGGATGGGAATTAGTGTCTTCTTCATGGTAGGCAAATACTGTATCAAAGATCCATACTGCCAATCCTTACAATTGTTCCTTAAGGGTAATCATGTTAATAAACAAATTTGTACATTGAGGATTTTAACCTATTGTTACTGGTGTTGCAAATATTCTATTTATTAATATGTAGACTCATTTTAGTGGTTTTTCTCTCATAAAAATGTATTTTATATTTAGTCTATTACCATCTTAATGCTTTTTACCTCCTTAAGTGCTGATAAATAATCTCTCTACCTAAATATAATTATTGCTTAAGTTGCCCACATTGATTTGCGTGTAATTTTTGATTTAAGGATTTAATGCATTTGATGCATCTTGTACTTATTTGAGTGACCAAGGAAAACATATACTGTTTTCCTAAATGGCTAAGCAATTACATTTTCTTTTCTATTTTGGCATTACTACTGGTGACAGAACTCAGTGCATTGCCTTTGATTTGTTACTAAAAGCTGCACTTCTACTCCTTGTGTCACAGCTCCACTTCTGGCTTTTGCCAGAAGATTTGAAGATAAGAAGTTTAAAAGATTTTCCTTCCTGGGCTCGATTTAAACCCCAGTCTTCAGATGTCAACCTCTTGAGTAGCAAGAATTGCAAAGATGAGCCAAGGGAAACTGTCTTTGTCTTATTATTTTTTGTGTGTGTGTGTGCTAGTCTTGGGGCTTTAGCTCAGGTTCTGGACATTGTCCCTGAGTTTTTATGCTTAAGGCTAGTACTCTTCCTTGAACTACAGCACACTTCTGCTATCTTGCTGGTTAACTGCAGATAAGTTTCATGGACCTTCCTGCCCAGGCTGATTTCAAACCATGGTCCTCAGATATCAGCCTTCTAAGTAGCTAGGATTACCAGCACTCAGCTATATATACATATATATATATATATATATATATATATTCATTGTATTTTGCACTACACCAGAATTCTTTTTGCTTTAGAATCCTGATGTGCACTTTACTAATTGGAAGCATGATTACAGTGTGATGGCTGCATTGGGTTATGTAATGTTCAACAACTCTTAAGAATTACTTCCTAAATGGGTATTTCCTTATGACTTGTAAAACTGTGATTATCTAGTTCTCTCCTACATTTCTTCCATGTCACCTGATTTGTGACAGAAATGTATGTGATATGCTAATAGATTTGTAGTTAAAACTATAGTTTGAATATCTTTACCAAGTAATCACATAAGTATTTAATGTTCTCTCTGGTTTGGGAATGAATGTGATATTTCTTAACTGTATTTACTATTTCATGGAAGTATTTGAAGCATATCAATATTAGTTCTGCTTTGAAAGTCTGGTGGAATTCAGCTGTAAATTCATCTGCCTCTACAATTATTTTGTTGGAAGATTGTTGCTACTTTAATCTAGTTACTTGCTATAGCACTGTTTTGTTGGTTTATAACCTCCTGTTTAAGTTTTGTTGGATCAACTACATCAAATTCTATCCATTTATTGTTGATTTTCTAGCTTATTTAAATATCAATTTTCAAACTATTCCCTCATACTCAACTTTATATTTCTTTGATGTTTGCTTTGGTATTGTTTTTTCACCTCTAACTTCATTGGCTTGAGTTTTTTCCCCTCCTTTTAGTCAAATTACATGGATGCTTTTAAATTTTTATTTAGTTTTTACAAAGAAATAACTGTTTCTTTGATTCCATGTATAGACATTTTAGTACTCATTATATTGATATTTTCTCTACTTTTTCTTCCAGCTTTGGGGTTAGTTTAGTTCTGATATTTATTTGAGAACTTTATATATATATATATATATATATATATATATATATATATATATATATATATATATTTTTTTTTTTTTTTTGCCAGTCCTGGGCCTTGGACTCAGGGCCTGAGCACTGTCCCTGGCTTCTTCCCGCTCAAGGCTAGCACTCTGCCGCTTGAGCCACAGCACCGCTTCTGGCCGTTTTCTGTATATGTGGTGCTGGGGAATCGAACCTAGGGCCTCGTGTATCCGAGGCAGGCACTCTTGCCACTAGGCCATATCCCCAGCCCTCTATATTTTTGATGTAGGCATGCATGGCTATGAATTTTCTTCCAACATTGCCTTTATTGAATCTTAGATGCATTTTTAGCCTGAGTTTTCATTGTCATTAATTTCCAGGATGTTTTACGTTTCTCCTTTCATTTTTTTTAGTGACTCACATGTCATTCAACACTGTTTTGCTTTGTTTTCACATATTTAAATATTTTCTACAGTATCTTTTGCTGTTGAGCTCTAGCTTAATTAATTATATTCTGACAGAATACAATTTTCTTTTATATGCCCAGACTTCCTGAATGTCCTAGGATAAGATCTCCTTTTTCAAATGGACAACGTCTGCTGTTAAGAATGAGTATTATATAGTTACTGGATGAAATATCCTACTTGTTCATACTACTTTTTTATGGTAGCATTCAATTCTTTTTCCTTGTTGACTTATTTTTAATAAGAGTAGGGTATTGAAATTTCCCAGTATTATTGTATTGTATGTCAGCACTAGTAAGCCTAGAAATGTTTGTGTAGTAAACGTTATTCTGCCACCATTTGGTGCACGTGTGTTGATGATTGTAATTTCCTCTTCATGCATTATTGTCTTTATTAATATGGAATCACTTTGTCTCTTTAGACTGATTTTAGCTTGATATAGGTATACCTACTCTTGCTGGCTTTTGGAGTCAACTTCCTTGGGAGGGTTTTTTCCTACCATTTCATTTTAAGCCCATGTTTGTCTTTGTCAATGAGATCTGTTTCTTGTAGACAACAGATGATTTTATTCTCTATCCTTTTAACCTATTAAGGTTATTATGAAAAATATGTCATTTTTGACATTCTATTGTATTTGAGCTGCCATAACTTGGTGGTATATTCCACATATTGGGGTACCTAATACGCACAGAATACTTTCAGTGGTGACACCTACAGCCACCAACCATTATTCCTCTCTTTCCTCTTGCTTGGGGGTTATTCTGAATCCTCCATCTGCCAGTACAAAGCCCCCCCCCCCCCCCCCCCCCGCTTTCTGTACCCTGTGGTTTTTTGGTTGCTGCCTACCTTCCCACAGCTTAAACATACTAACGCTTGGGTTTGGTCTGCTTTTCTTTCCTATGCCTCCTAAACTGACTTATACCTAAGTTTTATTGCAAAGTGTACTGTGTGTTATTACATTGTGATTGCTTCTTGTCCCTGGGCTCATAGACCTTCTCAAGGTGATGACTCTCTGTCATTCTCTGGAATGCAGGGTCACAGAAAGTCTTAGTTCCTGCAGTTCAGGCACACACAAACAGATTAGTTCCCATCTCCTGAGTCCCTGTGTTGGCAGCAAGGCTTGTGGATTGTGTAAACTTTTCCTACAGCTAAATTTAGTGATATTTTTGCATGACCTTCTGATTTTACCTGGTATTGTTGTCTTCACTGTTTCTGGCTCCTTGATGGGTGACCTCGATGCCAGTTCCAATTTCCTTGCCACTTACCTTTTGCTTTCCTTGCTTCTTGGTAATTTAGGGTCCCCGCAACTTTTAAAATGTCACCATTATTTTCTTTCTTTCCTCTTGAGCATATGCTCAATTTTGTTTTGTTGGATTTTTTTTCATTCATGAAGCAAAACTAATGAAAGCTTTCAATCCATGATCTTGCGCCACCTCCAATCTGGCATTATTCTTTATGCATCCCTTAGTCCTCTTTCACATGTTCGATAAGCTACCAACTTATAGTGAAGAAACATCTCTGACATTTCTCAAGTTATTATTCCTATTCCATATTCTTTTGCAGCAGACGAATGTAGCTTTATGTTTTTCTTCCTGAAACTACAGTAAGTCTTTTGAATATTCCCCTGAGCCTCTGTTTTTTTCTCCATCCAAAATATGAGCAGTAAATCCAGCAAGATCTTTGCCAATATGATCCTGCTATGTTCTCGTGAAAATTTCTTCAAGGAATTATTGTGATGGGTACAGGGGAAAAAACCCTGAAAAACAATTTTTAAGTGAATATCCATATTCTGCTCAGTTTTTAAAAACACGTTTTCATTCCTTTATATTCTCAAGTGAGCCATGCTTTTTAACACTACCACTATTTACACATTCTATTGATCCATTTGCTTTGAATACTCTTTCCCTCTTGGCCAATTTAAACTATTAATTATACAATTAAGGCAACTGTCTCATCTAGAAAACTCACTTTGACTTACCTGGGGACTAGTGCAAAGCTATTTGTTCTTTATTTTTGCATACCTTTATACATATATCTAGAACAGAATTTATCCCATGGTTTCATACACATTTATGCATGCATTTCTCTTGTTTAACACTAAATTTGCCAGCTATCTCTATATTCTAAATACATGGTACACATTTTGGGTAATATTAGATGCACAAAAGAACCTATAAAATTTCAATCAAGTATTGCTTCAAATACAATTTCTTTGCTTGCTTTTGCTCTCATACAAAATATGCACCTTCTGAATATGGAGTGGATTCAAACTCCTGGAATTAAAGTCTTATCTCAACCAGTTATTATGCTACTGTAACTATTTAAGACATGATTTTGCACCTGATAATTGGTAATATGATGATTTATTTTATATACTACCTTCAAATATTAAGTAGCATAGTAAACATTCATGCAAAGGTAGCTATAATTTCTAAAAATAACATCTCATACTATTACTCTACTTACTAAGATTATGTACACTTACATAAACAACCAATTCTCCAACTATAATAACACATTTTCCCTAATATTTCTATTAGCTCACATTATTAATGTTGAAGGCACAATTAAGTGATTTATGGGCAGTGTTTATTTATGCATTCAACAGATACTTTGAGAACATAATTTAAATCACATATTGTTCTAGACATTATGGGTATAGTAAGAAAATACAAAATGAACTATCATTATTCTCATGTTTATCACATATTAGGGGTGGGAATAAGGCAATAAGCTAAATATATATTGTCCAAGAAAAATTACATAAGACAGAGGAAATATTACATAAAGTGTGAAATGAGGCAGTGCTCTTATAAATAGGGACTTTGAAGAAAATCTCTATGAAAAAGTAATATTTAATGGAAAAGTGAAGATAGGTAGCAAAATATGTAGATATTTAAGGGAACACAATCCATAACGAATAAGTGTGAACCTTGAAGCAAAAATCTGCTTGACTTACTCAAAAAGAAGGTGGGTATATTGGGGTGGAGGAATAAGACAGAAGCTGCAGTCACAGAGCTAGCAGGGTCCAAATCATGCAAAACGTTGATTGTGATTTAAATTAGTTGGAAAACTATTACTAATTTTCAACAGAGTGACACACAATTTTAAAAGATAACTCAGGAAGTTGCATGAAGAACAAATTCTTGAATGTAATAAATATAAACAAATGAGATGTCAATTATGATTCTATTTCAATAATTTAGGTAATATATTGTGATGATTTAACTCAAAGGTTGAAATGATCTGAGTAATTAAAGTGGTCCAGTTCTTTCTTTTTTGTTTTTGTTAGCAATACTGGGATTTTTAATTGTTTCTACTTGCTAGGCAAATGCTATAAAATTTGAGCCACACCTCCAGCACAGAATTAGACCAATCCAAATACTTTTTGATTGAAAGTTTTTACAATTTGCTAATGAATTGGGTTTGTGGTCTGATAAAAAGTAAAACAATCATATATAAGTGATTGGTAAAATTAATAAATAATTCCTATGTAACAGTATATACTCAATATTATTAAATACTTTTATAATTACTAAGTAATATAGTTATAATGAAAGATGAGAAAACAGGACTTCTAAATATTTACTAATTGAGGCACAGAGAGGATAAATTATGTAACTTGCCCATCCAATGCAGCTAGTATTAGACCCAGGATTCATACACTCTACAGAGTTCATTGTTTTAGGAACTAAGCAATAACTGATTGCTTCAGAAAGACACTGGAATCATGATCTGAGATCCCTAAATAGAAGAATCATTGTATTTTGTATTTTCCATGTTACTTTGTCAGTCTGGCAAGGAAGCAGGGGTGAAGCTGAGAGGTACAGGAAATACCTGTTGTCACAGTCCATTTACTTTTCCTCCTCTGCACCATGTTGAGAGTTCAAAGCTCCATTAATGCTCTGATCATTAATATCTGAGTTAGCTGCATTTAATAAAATAAGCCTCCTGTTTACCCACACTTAAACATGCTCCTATTTTATCTAAAAGAGGATAATGACACTCTTCACATGAAATAAACTTAATGTAGAAATTTTTTTTTTGTGTGTTGGAATACTACTTTAGGAAAATAGTTACACCTTTAATGTGGGGCATATGCTAACTGGAAAAAATAGTAGGAAAAAGAGAAGCCAGTCAACTTGTCTCCATTTACAGGCACTTTCTTCTTTCCTCATATATGTTCAGTGATATTTATGCATTCAAGAATTCTCCAATTGTTGAAACACTTGAGCTCCTTGGCACAGGACAAAACTTTCTTAATGAAGGCCCAGAAAAAAAACAAATCAAAGAAAGTTTGGACAAATGGGATTTAATCAAACTTCAGAGCTTCTTCACAGTAAAGGACATAACCTGCAAGACAAACAGCTCACAGATTGGGAGAAGATCTTTACCAGCCGTACAACAGACAAAGGCATCTTATCTAAAATGTCCATAGAACTCAAAAACATTAAGTTTCCCCCAAGCAAATCCTCAAAGAAACAACTTCCCCCTTAATAAATGGGCTAAAGACTTAAAAAGAGACTTCTCTAAAGAGGAAATGAGAATGGCCAAGAGGCACATGAAGAAGTGCTCAACATCACTGGCCACAAAAGAACTGCAAATAAAAACGACATTGAGATTCCACCTCACCCTAGTAAGAATGGCCATTATCAAGAAAACTAATAACAAAAGATACTGATGGGGTGTGGCCAAAAGGGAACACTGTTGGTGGGAGTGTAAACTTGTTCAACCACTCCAGAAAGAAGCTTGGAGGTTCCTTATAAGGCTAAACAATCCCACTTTCATCTACCCAAAAGATTACAAGCAAGACCACACTAAAGCCACCAGTACAATTATGTTCATTGCATCACAATTTGACATTGCTAAAATATGGCACCAACCCCGATGCCCCTCAGTAGTTGAGTGGATCCAGAAAAAGTAGTATATATACACAATAGAATTCTATGCCTCTATCAGAAAGAATGACACTGCTCCATTTGTAAGGAAATAGAAGGTCTTGGGAAAAACCATACTAATTGAAGTGATCCAGACCCAAAGATACATAGATTCTATGGTTTCCCTCATTGGGAATAATTAGTACACATCTGAGATAATCCTAGCAGAAGATCACAATAGCTCAATAGCTATGTACATATGAACACATAAAATGATGCCAAGCAAAATGAATTGCAAGTTATGAAAATAAGTGGTTTATCATTGTTGTTATTTTCAACATACCATATGAAATTATGCTTTTTTCTTTCATCTTTCTTCCCCATGGTTTTACCCCTAATGACACTGTTAATGATTTTGGTGCCCTGGGTGTTTTATACACATTTATTGGAACTAGGGAAGGGAAGGTGAAACATCACAATGGAGAGACAAAGGATAAAAGATGAACCAATGGAACAGCAATCCTTACAAAGCTATATGCTGTGAACCAACTGTACAACTCATGGGTAGGAAGGAAATGGGAAGGGAGAAGGGGAAGAAAAAAGAGGGAGAAGGTAACAAGTTGCATAAAAATTGTACTCACTGCCTTATGCATGAAACTTTAACCCCTCTGTACATCACTTTGACAATAAATTCAAAAAAGAATTGTCCAAATGTTACAAAAACTCTGTTTCAGTGTCAGGCTGAGGCAGCTTTATCTGAAGCTCTATCTATATGGATACAGAAGGCAGTATGGTACCCCTGAATGGGGAGCAACAAAAGGAATATTTCCCTCTACCCAGCTCCCCCAAATACATCAGTGAAAGGCAATAAGTTTTCGCCTGATAGTGGTATTGCTTCATTTAACATGAGAGATGTTTGTCATCTTTTATTCCATCTGTGAGATGGATACTATTGGTATTAGTGGGTGAAAGCTATGTATTCTGTGAAGTATCCTACAATGAACAGAGCATCCCCTTGGAACAAAGAATTACCAGGCAGAAAATGCCAGTAATGTTGAAAATGTAAACCCTGGAGCAGACTGCAATCTTGTTAGACTTAATTTAGACTAGAGTACAGGTGTAGGTCAGATCTCTTCAAGGCACACTAGGTACACAGAAACCTGAGAAGGAATAGTTGATTGTATTGGTCTGAGAGCTGGAAAAATGATTAGCCAAAGGACTCAATAGATTCCTCCTTCAATGGGAATTACTGCAAGGAAAGTGGATGACAAAATTTGTTACCTGGATAAAAATAAACCTGTTGCTGTGCAGAAAATGAATGATTGTAATATATAATAAGCATATTTACAAAAATAGTCTATAGCCATATGCACCTTTTCAAAGTTGCTATGCTTTCCCTCTCTGGAAAGAGATAACAAATAGCACTTTCCTTAAAGTTTGTATTTCACCTTCTGCCACTAAGAAAATTAAATTCATGTTATCCATGTCAGGTATTCAGAGGCATGACTCTGAAAGTCTCTCATTACTTATTATTTAGTCTCATAATTTGTGGAAGCCAAGGGGTCAGTGATGTTCTTCTAATGCTAGAAAATTGAGAGGGAAGAATGTGACAGGTTGCAGGTTCCAGATGAACCAGGGAGCTGAAATGTTGATGATCTATAGATAACTCTGTCCATCAGACTGCTGACCAGACTTGCAAGCATGCAACCTAACTCTAGAATCATGTCCACCAGACAATATGAGTAAATGAAAGATAAAATCTTAAATTCAAATAATGAATGCCTCCTGGGAAAGATAACACAGTCATCCATGATATACAGGGTGTACTAAGAATGGATGGCTACCTAACAGAGAGAGGGGTAACTCATGCATTAAATAATGCTCCATCAATAAAATTGAAACTCAGGTATGTATGCACACAAATATATTTGGGGAGGATATAATTCTAGGAAAGTCTGATTCATTAAACTTTTTCAGTCATTTATATATCTACATTGCACTCAACTCTTCAATGCACATTGGATTTTTTTTGTCACTAAAGACAAGTCATGATGGAATTGATTTAAAAGTTGCTGGTGACAAAGAAAAATAACCCAATAGTCATGAAATAGAAGTCCAAGAGAGCCACTGAGATTGTTATGGGATGAAAGAGAAATTGTCAGACCAGATAGGCTTCTAGAGTCTAGTAAATCAGAAGCTGAAATACAGGCAGCCTGTTGTATATATTCTTACTGCTCTGACCCAGATGAAACAATTTATGTGTTCCATAAATATAATGGCTCATTCAAGATAAAACAAAATAATTTGATTAAAATAATTGACTTTAAGAATTGAGGTCACTTCATTTCCTGCATCACAGTAATGGATAAGCAATGATCCCTTAAAACATAGTGATACAATTTATCTAGTAAGAAAAATTGTCTCCTCTTCCCCAGCAATAGCAAATTTTTAAAAACTGTACCAAAGAAACTAATAAACTAAGCAAGACATAAGAAACAACAAAGATATTTCACAGGTGAACATACCATGACCCTTGTGTCATCCAGATAATTCTTAATGACTGAATTTGGCATGTTTGCCTTAGTTGAATTGATAACAGTTTTTGATGATAATGGCACATTATTTCAAGAACATAAGCACAGTAGGTATGTGAAGTGAGCAAGGCCAAACCACAAATCTTCAGTGTCAAAAGCTGGCAAGAAACAGAAGTCAAATATGGTTTCTGTTATTTTCACATGGTTTAACTAAGTGAATAACATGTACAAAAGGTCAAAGGTACAAGTCAGTGTCCCAGGCACCCAGATTTCTCCCTGTTTCTCACAAAAATGAACCTGAGAATCTTGGGATTGGTAGAATTTCATTAATTTTTAGTACTTATATGTTAAGAAAAACATCAACTGTTTTTCTTTCATACTCAAGAAACTTTAGGCTTGCTGACAGTGGAGGAACACTTCAACATTCAGAGATCTATACTGTTATCATATAGGAAAATCTTTCTTGGGATATTTTCTTCTGTGCCAGAAGGGCTATTCAGTGTTTTAGTGCAGCTGTCCTGGCTATGGACTATGTGAGTGAGATAGACATAAGAGCTCACAGATATTTTCTGAAAGACTCAACAATAGTATGCACGTACTGAGTACGTCTTGCCAGCCAGGAACCATGGTTTGTAGTTTAACTATATAAACACATTTGACAAGCCCTCTACCCAAATTCCATCTCTTTTACTATAATGGACTGGCTTTAGTGTGCATGTGTGCCAACCAAATGGTCACAATTAGTAACTCTGTTTCTACAACATGAACTTGCCTTCAAGTTTGAGCAATTGATTGAAATGAAAGGACCCCAAGATTAAACTAGAGCACTTAGATAAGCAATACTAATGAGCTACCTGCCTAACACCCATCATTTTTCTACTTCCCTGTCAGGATGTAGTCATTTAATGGTTACATTTTAGAATTATTGTTTAAGAGTGAATGAAGTAGTTAGAGATGTACAACAGATAATTTACCAAGTATTCCAGTTTGACCTGTGTGCATTATTGGCTTTGTTTATCTGGAACTTTTTTTTCTTTCTGATCATACTTAATTGACAATTACTGATTTGTTTGCTTTTGCTTGCCACTACTGACAGGCAGGTACTGGTCAGTGGCATCTAATGAGTAATAACTAAGGATAGTGCTAAACTTGCTACAATCTATAAGGTAACAATGAAGATTCTGTTAGCATGCTGAATCTACATATTCCTTTCTTATTTTAACCAATATATTAAGAACACATTTTATACATGATAACCTTAAATATATTTCTGTGTGCAGCAGAGTTTATGTATATATTTCAAACTTTTTAAACATTTTATTTTTCTGAACATCATATGGCTGTACAAAGTTTTATAAAATTTAACATGTCCAGGACTTTGAAAAAATCTAGATTGAACTGGACATTTTGAGAAATGGATGCTTTTGCTATAGTATATTATGAACACAGAGTGTTTAAATATATGAATATATTGAAGCAGTAGAAACTAAAAAATCAATGATTAAATATTATGTAATGGAATAAATTTGATATTATTCTTAGGTGTTTATTTTATTTTTTTTCAATGCTGTCTATTGAATCCTGGTCCTCATATGTGCTAGGCCTGTGCTCTACCATTTGAGCTATAACACAAATATTTTTTCACAAATATTTTTTCAGATAGAATCTTATGCTTTTGCTTGGGCTCTTTAGAAGCTTTGATCCTCCCTATCTGCCTACTACAAAGAAGAGATTATAAGACTATACTACCACACCAGGACTTTTTCTCCATTTTTTTTTTTTTTTGGCCAGTCCTGGGCCTTGGACTCAGGGCCTGAGCACTGTCCCTGGCTTCTTTTTGCTCAAGGCTAGCACTCTGCCACTTGAGCCACAGCACCCCTTCTGGCCGTTTCCCATATATGTGGTGCTGGGGAATCGAACCGAGAGCTTCATGTGTAGGAGGCAAGCACTCTTGCCACTAGGCCATATTCCCAGCCCACTTTTTCTCCATTTTAATCAATCTTTAACATATTAATTATATATTCCACACACAAAGTATTATATCCAGTATATTGACATGTACCAGATCTACATTGTCAAGGTATAAAGTTTCATATGTAAGGCAGTGAGTACATTTCTTGTCAAACTTGTTACCTCCTCCTTCATTTTTCTCCCCCTTCCCTCCTCTCCAATTCTGCCCCCCACCCTGGAGGATGTGAAGTTGGTTTACAGCATATTGTCTTGTAAGTATTGCTGTTGCATTGGTTTGCCTTTCACCACTTGTCTCACCAATTTGATATTCTCCTTCCCTTTCCTGCTTCAGACAAATACACACACAATATCCATGGTAGAAAATCAAATACAGTGACAACAGGGGTAAAACCATAGGGAAGAAAAACAAAGAACAAAGGTATAATTTCACATAGTACATTGAAAATAACAACAATGATAAACCACTTCTTTCAATAACTTGGAGTTCATTTTGTTCAGCATCATCTTATGTGATCTTATGTACACAGCCATTGAGCTACTGTGGTGTTATGCTAAGTCTATCCTAGACATGAACTAGTTATTGAAAATAAAGGAAACCATAGAGATTGTGTTTCTTTGGATCTGGCTCACTTCACTTAGTATGTTTTTTTTCTAAGGCTTTCCATTTCCTTACAAATGGGTCAATGCCATTCTTTTGGATAAAAGCATAGAATTCCACTGTGTATATATTTCTAGGAAATGAGAATGTCTAAAAGGCACATGCAGAAGTGCTCAATGTCACTGGCCATGGAAGAAATGCAAACCAAAACAACGTGGAGATTCCACCTCACCTCAGTAAGAATGTCCATTATCAAGAAACCTAATAACAACAGATGCTGTCAGGGATGTGGCCATGAATTCTTACTACACTGTTGGTGGGAGCGTAAGCTTGTTCATCTACTCTGAAAGGCAGTATGGAGGTTCCTCCAAAGGCTAAACATAAAACTCCCCTACCACCCCGCAACCCCACTTTTGGGTGTTTACCCAAAGGATCACAAGCAAGACCACACTAAACCTACCAGCACAACCATGTTCACCCCAGCAAAATTTACCATAGCTATACTATGGAACCAACCCCGATGTCCCATAGTAGATGAATGAAGTACCTCTTAAATTGTCAGAAATAGTGTTTCTCTAAAACATGGAGATATTTAATGAGAATTCTTGCCTACAAAAATGTTTTACAAATAATAGGAAATGGCCCAGTAGTTATTTAATTAGATTCTTCAAATTGTTCAAAACTAGCATTTAAACTAAGATTTAACTCAAGTCTATTTATGGTATATTTTCCCCTAACCACTTTCATGTTCCAATGAAAACACTGTAATTCTGGTTTTTGTTTTGTTTTGCTCTCTTCATTTCTGGTTATAGCCCAGTGATATTGGAAATGAAAGTGATTCACATATATCAACACCAATTTTCACCAAAGTGAAAAGTTTTGAAGGCAAGAGGAAGCTGTGGATACACTAACAACTTTTTCCAAAGCAAGCTTATATTTTGGACTTCTAGAATCAAACATTTCTGGATGTTTATATATTTATTTTCTCTAATCATTTCTTTATTTTCAGTTGTGCCTTCAACTTAACTTTTTCAGTAACTTCAAACATAAAAAAATTCAGAGTTCATGGGCCGATGGTGAATTCACTAAGGATTTTATGCAATTATTTGATTTAATTCATCAGTCTGCAGTTACACAAGGAGAAAAAGACCAGTATAACCTGAAACATATTCTGCTTAAGACCATATAACACCAAAATGATTAAAACATTAACTTGAGTAGCCATCCATTTATGAAGAATAGTTGTATTCCAAAGATTTCTATCTTCTCCAAAGCATTTATCATGAGCTTTTGAATCTTGTCAAATGCTTTTTCTGAATTTATTGACATGATCACGTGGTCTTATCCTTGCTGCTGATATGTTGAATTACATTAATCAACCTGGGTGTATTGAACCACTCTTGCAACCCTGGAATGAACCCTGGAATGGATCCCATTTAACCATAATCTATGATTTTTTTGGTTAATTATGAAATTTGATTGGGCAGAATTTTGTCGAGTTTTGTGTCAACATTCATCAAAGAAATGGGTCTATAGTTTTCTTTATTTGAAGAGTCCTTATCTAGTTTGGATCTGAGTGTTATGCTGGCTTCATAGAATGGGTTTGGTAGGGATCTTTCCCTTGTTATTTTGTTAAAGAGTTTAAGGAGTTTTGGAGCAAGTTCTCCTTGAAGGCCTTGTAGAATTCAGTCCTGGGCTTTTCTTTCATGGGAAGATCGTTGTTGCCCTTCGAATTTCATTAATAGTTATGGGTCTATTTCGTTGAGTTAAATCTTCTTGATTCAGTTTGGGGATGCCAGTGTTCTCTAGAAACGCTTCTCCCAGATTGTCAAATTTATTGGTATGAAGGTTTGTAAAGTATTCCCTAATAATAATCTGAATCTTGCCTATTTCTGTTGTGGTATTCCCATTTTTGTCTCCAATTTTATTAATTTAGGTGTGTTTTCTTTTTTTAAGTCAAATTTTCTAATGGTCTGTCAATTTGTTAATTTTTTCATAGAACTAAGTTTTTGTTTTGTTGATTCTATGTTTTAAAAATTTCTCTAATTCATTTATTTATGATTTATTTTTTATTATTTGTTTCCATCCATTGATTTAGAGTTTGGCTTGTTCCTGCTTTTCCAGGAGTTTGAGGTGCATCATTCAAATATTGATTTGAGTTTTCTCCAGTTTCTTGATGCAAGCACTCAGAGCAATAAATTTTCTTCTGTGTCCCAGAGGAGTTGGTATTTTGCATATTCTCAAAACTGAAGGACAGAGAGGGGGCCAAAAGGGAGAGAGACAGACAGAGGGAGAGAGAGATACAGAGAGAGAGAGAGAGAGAGTCTGGCTCTCTGCTTAGTGTGTCAGAGATCAGGGCTGCTCCATACGGCAGTTTCAATGGGAAAGGCCCTAGTTAGGACCCTTTTCGAGGAAGATTCTCAGTTCTGAGCTGTAATTTGAGTCTAGTTGCTACGGAAGCTATGTGCAACTAACTGTTCCTATCAGAGATTCTGTGTTGAGTGATGAAATGGTTTTCCGCCTTCTTTCCTGTGTAAGGGTGGGTCCCAGTGTTTTCCCAGGCGTTTCTCTGGCTGCATGCCTCTCCTAGAGGCATTGCTCTCCACTGGCAGAAGTTTAGGGAAGAGTTGGGAGTTGGAGTTTGCTGTCGAAGGGGAGGGGCTGTGTCCCAGATGTATTTTCCGGGTAGCCTCAGAAGATGTGGGAAAATAGTGCATTTCTTTGCCCTCTTAAAATGTGTTCCCTCCCTTTCAGGTGGGGGGTCCTGTCAGAGCACTTTGGGTCACCAGAGGGAGCTAGTCCCCCAAGAGAGGTGTCCTGGATGGGATACTCGCAGATTATAGAGCTGGTGTTGAGCTGGCTAGCAGTCTCCTGGGCAAGGGTCTGTGTGTGTGGAGGTGGCCCTCTGGAACTCCTCTTCCTGCAACCCACCTTTCCCCCATGGGCTGCGGTAGTTTACCCCCACCCCACCCCCGTCCTTGGTGTGGTGCTTCAGATGTGTCTCCTCATCTGTGTTGTGCTGCAGCAGAAGCCCTTGCTCTATAGAGGTCAGAATATTGATTTTGAGATCTTTGTTGGTTTCTCTCCTTGCATTACCTGGTTCCCTAGGTTGTGTGATTTCCTCAGTATTAGAGCGGTGACACTTTAGGAGAGTCCTTCTGGGTCTCCCATGATGCCTGAATGTTTGGGATTTTAATAAGCATTTTCAAAATCTTACATTCGAGCTCATGTTTCATGTTTAAATAAGGTTGAATGTTTTAGTTTTGATTTATAAAGGCTCTTGGAATAGTAAGGAAATTAGTTTGTCATATGTATTAGAAATACTTTCTCGCAAATTGTCTTTTAGCTTTCATGGTGGTACTTTTAGCTGTAAAGGAAGTTTACAGTTTTATGCCCTCATATTTATCAATTTTTATAGCTTCTTGATAGTTTACTAAGGTTTTGAAAGGTATACCTTCATTAAACTCATAAAATCACACATATACATCTCTATTGACTACAATTTAATTTCTACCATGTAAATGTCTGATCTGTCTAGAACTGAAGAGCATTGCAGTGTAGTAGTAATAGAGCTTAGCAGCAAGAGCTTAGGCTCCAGAGTAAGAAAGACATTAAGTTCAGGCTGTACCACTTAATAGCCTTGTGGCCTTGAGAGAAATCACTTAACCTCTTTGAACCTGTTACATCATTTGTGAAAATGAATAATATTTTCTTACTCCTGAGTTTGAGATGAAAAAAGAATCTAGTCAAAGAACTTGCAACAAATCATGGAAATAGAATTTATATAAATGGAACTAATTGAATCATTATTCTCAGTAGGTAAATAGATACCCTTCCATGTTTTTTTTCAGATAAGTCTTGGAATAATTGGGAAAAGATTCACAAATTCATTCAATAACAAATTTTATTTGACTTGATCTTTTACTTGTTTTTTTGTAGAAAATATTAATTTCATATTACCTTTGAAATCTGTTAGCATTTCCCTAGCCTCAGGTCCTCAGCTCCTCCCACTAGTCCCCAGGTCCACCCATACCTAATGAGCCACTCCTACTCACTACCTACCTACTTCCCCTTTACCCACAGAGAGAGAAGCTGCCACCTGGATAAGGTGTGAGGTGCCAGACTTTGAAGTCAGGCCCCACCACGTGAACCCCATTTTAGAATCGAACCCTGAGCCAATCAGATTTGTACCTGTGTTCTAATCTTGCTTGCACAGCTGATTGTTGTAACCTTGTTCTTTGCCTTTATAAGCCCTGTGTAATCACAGCTCGGGGCTTCCTCCTAACCTCCGCTGTGTCGGTGGGTAGGACAAGGCCCTAGTTGGCAGCTCGTTAAATAAAGCCTTGCCTTGCTTTTGCATTTTGGAGTGTCTGAATCTCGGTGGTCTTCTTGGGGGTGGTCTTGCGACTTGGCACAACAGGTGCAGACGCCATGTTGTTCCCTCTCCCATGGCAACTATGGCCCCACTAATAAACCTCCTTATGAACCTTCTTCTCCTGCCTGTGATTATCTCCACATGGTCCTCTCGGATGGCCGGGACCTATGCTTTCAAAATCAACTATAATTTCATGTTTTAATATTATCTTGACTTTTTATGTAGCTGTCTCAAAATAATTTTAAATCATAGCAAGCCTTCTTCTCCCTAAAATTATTTTGAAAAATTGTAAATGTGATTATGCCTATGCTTTTAGCTTCTTATACATTTAACTTAAAAAAAGTCTAATTTGCACTAGACAGAAAGCTGTAACAAATTACATTTGTAATATTCTTCGTGAATATGTTTATATGCTATACTTTTCCTGATAGCGGCTTTCCTCATGTTCTTTTACTAACTATTCTGTGTTCTCTCTCTCTCTCTCTCTCTCTCTCTCTCTCTCTCTCTCTCTCTCTCTCCCTCTCTCTCCCTTTTCTAATCCTGATGTGTGTATTCAGGGCCTTGTTAAGCAGGCACTCTACCACATGCACTATTCCATACCTCTAGTCACACTTTTATTGCTATTACCAAAAAATCTAGTTTTAATCTCCATTTTAAAGACACTGGGAGAATAGATATCTTTAGTTTATTACATTTTCTATATTCATCTACTTTTATGCAGATCATTCGCATTTAATCTTTCTCAGTAAAATTTTATGTGATACCTTTTTCCATTTAGAATAAACTGCTTATTCAATATTAAGTTTATTCCTTGGTATTCTCATTTTATTTGGACTATGTATAAAATGGACCTTTTATTTAAGATGAAGTTTTAGTAGGCAGATATCCTTCCTTTTGTGTCAATTTTTGGATTACTTTCATATGAGATAGGTAAATTTTAAAATTTTTCTTTTATTTCAACATATTTTTTGCAATAACAGGGTCCTCATTTAATTTGTAAAAATTAATTTTAAACTTTTCAATTTTTATCATTAAACTTAAGGTCTTACATTAGAGTTTATGAAGTTATTTGATAATTGATTTTTTTCGTTGACATCTACCAGAATGATTATCTTTTCCTTCATTTCACTAAGTATTATGGTGAATTATAGTTACATAAGCTTTGTGTACTTTCTTTATCATCAGTGTATATTATTCAATTTATCACTTGTTGCATTATAGTTGCAAATTTTCACTTTAAATATTCTCATTCAAAAGTTTTGATTTATATGTTTCAGTAATTTTGATACATGAAGTTCAATTTAGCCATTAGCAATGTGGTGTTCTAATAAAATACTGTACAAGAATTTTTGGCATTCTGTACCTCCATAATTCAGTCCTACCCCATGTTGCCTGATTGTGTTCTCAATTTTGCATTCCTATCTAACCCATTTGATAGTTACCTTTATTCACAAAAATATTTTTATCTCGTTCTTCTGAGTTTTATCTGAGGTTGGTGCTTCCTGGCCCTCTGTGTTACTGTATGAAGCTCTGTTTGGAAGTGACACATATCTTTTCCATGCAAGTTTGGTTAATTATCTTCTGGAATGCTAAAAAGCTCTATTTCCATTACTCATGAGATTGACCTGTAACACTGTACAAATATTCAGTTGCTATGTAACAAAAGTGAGGAATAAATTTTTGGTGTTTCAAGCTTCTGAGGTGTGTGTGTGTGTGTGTGTGTGTGTGTGTGTGTGTGTGTGTGTGTGTACTGGAACTCAAACTCAGGGCTTGTGCTCTATTCTTAATTTTATTGCTCACATCTGGTATTCTATAATTTGAGCCACAATTCGATGGATTTTGGTTCCTAGTTGGAGATGAGATTCTAATGGACTGGGCCCTGATCTGAGATCCTCAGTTGTCAGCCACCTGAATAGCTAGGATTACAGATGTGAGCGACTGGCAACCAAGTGTCTGTCTTTGTAAAATCACAGCACAATCTAGACTATCCTTAATACAGTATTTTGTAACCTCATAAATGTTATTAAACTATGTACACACATTTACAATGTGAAATTCCCCTGCAATATTATGTTTTCAGTATTAATAATGTGATGTATGTGCCTACAGTTATTTTATCTTAAAGTCTGTTTACTGTTCGTGAAGTAGACTAATACATTTAACCACACTCTATTAATGGGATTTTTCCTAATTTCAATTTTACATGGTTAAAAACATCACTGCATTTCTATACTCACTAAATATGTGTGAATATTTTTACAAAATTAAAATTATTATGTGAGTGTATGCATATTTAATATCATTACATACATGTAAAAACTTTGTTTTTGAACATAGGAATCTATAATTTTGTCAGGACTACCAGGACAACCTAAGAAACACTGTTTCTACATGCTGCCAACACTTTGTATTGTCAGGAAATCTTAATTTTTTGTCCGTCTTATAATATTAATGTCCATTTTCCCATTTTCTACAACAATTTGTTTTTCATATGTCTACTTTGCATTTTTGTGTCTTTTACTTGTGTATTTTGTCTGTCTTTTTTTCATTAAGGTGTCCTTGTTGGTTATATGTATAACAAATATCTTCTCTAAGTCTGAGGCCTGTCGTTTCACTTGATTTATGATACATTGTTTCACACAACTTTTGTAATTTCAGTCTTGTAAGGTGCTTCATATCAATTTACTCATATATCATTTAACCTTATTTTCACAGCTTTATTAAGGTAAAATTCATACTGTAGAACTTACCCATTTAATTTTTAAATCAAGTGGTTAGTATCATAGTCGATAGCAAAATCACAGTTAATTTTAGGACAATTTTTTTACCTCTAAAGGAAAACTTATTCTTATTAGCAAATCCAACCTTTCATCTCCTCAGCCATTAGCAATAATTAATTTGTTTTTCTTTCTGTGTAGATGTTTCTGTTCTGAATATCCCATAACATATATGCTGTCATTGTGACAATTTGGTTAATATTTCCTGTTTTGGAGATCTATCTGCATTGTAGTGGTATTTATATTTTCTTCTTTTTGTGATTAGCTAGTGGGAGGAATTACACCATTTACCAGTTCAATCTTTGGTTTCTTTTCTCCTATTGGGTATCTAATATGTGATAGGACCATCAGAGTTTCAAGACTGGTTAGTTGTATCCAAGATCACAGGGTTACACCAGCTGAGATAGAGTGGTAGGAACATGTAGTGCATATTTTACACTTCTCACTAAGAACTGGGAAATCTTGTGAATTCACTCTGAGATGAGTGAGAAAGATATATGGTATCCACCATTCCAAGCTGCCACTGTATTTTTCTTTAGTGGGTTCTCCAGATGCAGTGCTGTTAGATATCTAAGAATGCCAAGACAGAAACCAACACTCCAGTGAATCATAAACCTCAGAAAAGTCAAGGCACCTAGATACATGAAACATGAGTTTTCCCCCTGGAAGAAGGTTAGAACTAAAGGATTTCTTTCAGATTATATGATAATAGGCCAGTGGTAAGAATACTGATATGAAAGTGTACTACAAGTCCCTGTCATCTTTAGTGAACAATATTTTATGTTATCAGCAAAATAGATCATTTAAATTCATTTCTGATTTCTTTTTCACATTTATCAGGGAAGGAAGCTTCAGTGCTTCCTACTCTAGCATCTTGCTTATGCCACTTTCTGTTTTTCGTTTTATTGCATTGTTCACATATAATATAGTCACTATTATACTGTCATGGAAGGAACTGGCACTACTGAATCATGATGATTTTTTAAAAATTTCCCATGCATTTACAAAGGAAGATCAAAAGGTAGGGTGCATTTTTTTAAATTGTAAGGCATAAGCAGATCAACTGTGATTAAAATGTTATGTAAATTGATGGCATATGTTATTATTACTTTCTACTTTAATATCTCATGATGTGAACAATCAAACCTATGACATGCAACCATTCCTTTATTTTATTTCCTTTATTATATTTCAAGCAGTGCTCACAAATATATATATATATCTTAATATCTTATTATGCATGTTTATTATGGAATTGACCTCATTTTTCTGACTATTTGACATTTTATTTTTTCTTTTACATTCTCCATATTGATTTTTATTACAGTTAGAACATTAATTAATATATTACTTTAAGTACTACTAAGTCAGATATTTTCCCATTTGTCCACTTATTTGTACATTTTCCTATGTTTATACAATATGTGTGTGTGTACATGTGTATCTTTCACTTTATTCGTTCTGAGGCTTGTACTCAGAGTTTGGGCACTATCCCTACGCTTCCTTGGCTCAAGGCTAACACTCTACAACTTGAGTCACAGTGCCAGGTTTGGCTTTTTTTTTTTTTTGAGTAGTTTACCGGAAGTAAGAGTCTCATAGACTTTCCTACCCAGGCTGGCTTTGAACCAGGATCCTCAGATCTCAGCCTCCTGAGTAGGTAGGATTACAGGCATGAGCCACCAGCATCTGGCTACATATCTCATTTTACCTTCTGCATAACCATTACTGTGTTATTTGCTGAACAAGAAATACTTAGTCCTGGTTACTTAAAAGATGAAAATTGGTCTAGACAACCATGTCAGGCATGAGTAAAAATAGGGCCTTATAATCACAAATAGATTATAATCTAAGAGGAAAAATTATTAGAATGAAAAGATACTTAATGTAAACCTTTAAAATTAATGGACTTAAACCTCCAAGGACTTAAACCTCCAAGTAAGATAAGTCAAAGGACATTCAAGGAAAAGTGAATACAGGATAGGTGAATATATGCAGTATGCTGAACATAGAATTGAGCAATGAACAAGGTAAGTGGAAAGTGGAGCTGTAGCCCAAGGGGTAAAGTGCTAACTATGAGCACAAAAGCTCAAGGACAGTTTTCAAGACCTTAGTTCAAGGCCCTGAACTGGTCAAAAAAGATTAGTGATTATTGATGAGTCAAGAAACCGAATATGTATCAGATGACCAATGGCCTTGACCTAATACAGAATGGTGAAACATTTAATCTGTATGGTGGAATACTCTAGAAGATTTGAAAACAAGGACCCATGCAAGTGAACTATCATATATTAGATTCTATAACATATTGTCTTAAATTAAAAAGAATAGAACTTATGCAAAATAGGTTCACTGTCCATAACAGAATGAAACAAAAAAATTATTAAAAAAAACCTTAAGGAAATTTAAAACTAACAACCAGGAGCTACTAAAATACATATGGAGAAATGTGTAATTAGAACATAGTTTTACTCAAACAGTTGTAAAAGACAATAGCATATTTATCGCAGCTAACTCAATATCTACATATGTAGTATAAATATTTTTAGAAAACTACATAAAAGAGTTTTCAAAAATAATCTGAGCTTTCACAAAACAAAATGTGTGATTAGAAGAGAAAACAAACAGAAAACTAGCACAGGGAAGAAACAATAAAGATCTAAACAGAAAACAATAAAATGGAAAGCAGAAACACGTAGAAAAAATAGTGCAACTAAATGTTACTTGAAAAAGTCAACAAAGTTAGCAAAATTTTATCTAGACTCACAATCGGTACATCATAAAAATACTTCAAAAACATTATGCTAATTTCAAACATCCAGGCACGAAATCCTTTATATAATACAATTCCATTAATATGAAATATCCAGAAAGTGAAACCTATAATGATTACAAGCAGATTAGTTTTTCCCTCCTGGGGTTTGGGTGAAGGAATAGCAGACATTAACTGCAAACTAGAAAAATGATTCTTTTTGAGGTAATGAGAATAGTCAGCCACTGGATCCTTATAAGTATACAAGTACATAAACTCACTAAATATCATTTAATTGTATATTTTAATTGATGGCATTATGGTGTGGTCATTATAGCTCAATAAAACCTAAAATCAGGAAATTCTAGAAATCAACGTATGGAAAGAAAAGATAGACAATTATTTTTGTGAGACAGGGTGAAAACTGATATTCAGGGCCTTAGTTAGAATACCATGAGGGCACTGTCTCCAAATTGACTGCACTGAGGAACTTAGAAGGGATCATATTGAGGGGACAAGCAAAAATAATCATACCAAACAATGAATTTGGAAGTGTCAGTTGGATTTTTCAAGTGGTTGCCTGTTACGCAATTCACAAGAACGGCAGAAAGAAGATAGGCTAGGGGCTGGGAGTATGGCTTAGTGGCAAGAGTACTTGCTTCATATACATGAAGCCCTTGGTTCAATTCCTCAGCACCACATATACTGAAAAGGCCAGAGGTGGCGCTGTAGCTTAAGTTGGCAGAGTCTTAGCCTTGAGCAAAAAGAAGCCAGGGACAGTACTCAGGCTCTGAGTTCAAGCCCCAGGACTGGCCAAAAAACAACAACAAAAAAAACCCATAGTCTATTAATTTGGTGCTATTAATTTGGGCTTCTTCATTAATATCAGTATTTTCTACCATTTCTAACCAATTTATAACTTTCACAAAGCCTTCTAACTCTAATATTTCTATTTCCTAATTACAGTATCCATACTTTTAGTTTTGTCACTTTAAACACATATTTTCAAATAACCATCTTTTTAAACTGTACACTCCTGTAAATTGTGATAATTTCTCCTGACACTTATTCAGAAATTATTTTGTCAATGGTAATTCAATTTATTGGAATGACTGAGTTTACTCAGGCCATAATAAAATGTGACCATAGATTTGAAGAGTGAGAAATATAAGAGGTACTTAGGAGAGCAGTTTCAGAGAACAGGTAGGAACAGGAACAGAAGGCCAATTACAATGGAGAGTTGGCTGTGGATTGATTTGCAGCTAAGTTAGAGGGCAAATATAGGACAGTAGCTGGTGGGACTTGCAGGGAGGCAGACTTAACATTGAAAAGATATAACGTATGTAGATGAGATAGATCAATGAGGTGATAGAGATAAAACGTAGATATTTTTAAGTTAATTTTCTTAGAAGAAGAAAGATGAAAAAGATATATTGAATACATGAGAGGCAGCTTCTGCATTATAAGAACAAAGGAGGATAGAATAGCTTTCTCTGAATACCTGAACATATGTATCCATACTTATTTCCCCATAATCATCATCAAACCCCTCATATATCTTTTTGAAATTTTGTGAATATCAGTCTTATTTGATTAAATTTTATATATAAATCACCTTGCTCAATTCTTCAAGGATTTTGTGTGTATAAAACAGTTGATGTAATATATGCATGTCTGTAGCTCTCTTTGAAAAACTTAGAAATGATTACCAGCTCTGACTCAATAGTTGCAAATGTATGTATATTGCTGAATAAACAACAGTAATTTGGAACATAGTAGGGCATGAATATATTTTTACATAATCTCCTACTTCCAGTCAGCCATCTCAAAATATTAAATAAAATTGTGTGAGAATTAAGAGAAACAAATATTTGGTGATGTTTTATATATTTCACAAATGGTCTAAATGCAAGCAAATTTTCATGGCAACCCACATCGTTGTTTCACAATTTAAACTAATGAGTTTATGAAAACAACTTAGAGTAGTGACTTATAGCCTTGGCTTCTACTTCAGAGAGATTTAGCATATATTACCAAGAATGTCATTTTCTTTAATAAAAACCACATGAAGTTTCATCCTCAGCTATTACTGATTTAGGAGAAGCAGATATATAGAAACTTTCACATTGTACTGAACGAGATTATACATTCTTTTCTAGTCCACATAACTCATATTTCCAGGCTGGCTTCTAAGTTCTTCCTTTTCTGATTAATGATGTGACTAACAGGACCCTAGGCAGTGTTCTCTTATCTGACCATGTCACAGGTTCAATTTCAGTTGACCTTCAGAAGCCATTAGGTACCTTTTACCAAAAAAAAAAAAAAATCCTAAGCAATGAACATTGGAAAAAGAAGCTGTGATGGGGGATTCTAACCCCTCCTCCCAGCCGCCACCGACAGATACTCGGCGTCACCATCACTCACACAGCCTCTTTCATTTTTATTGATTGTTATCATTCTTTTCCTGGAGCAAAGTTGATTAATTACCAAAACTAAACTGGCAAAGCTCTTATTAAAGATAAATACAAACTGGGATGATCATATTGGTAAATGACTCCCTGCCTCATTCAAATGGAAAGAAGCTCTTGGACTCTGGAGGGAACAGTGAGAAATGTGTGTATTATAGAGTTATATGTTTTAATAACCTCACCTCATTCTATTAAGCTTCTATTCCCAATGGAATCATAAAAGGTTAATATTCAGATGAACCCTAAGAACATAAATTAGGCATTGCTATTATATTCCCTCAAATGAGCCTTAGGCTCTCTAACACTGGATCAGCAGGAATTTCCTTCTTTTTATTAAAGAAATGAAGATACACTATATTGAGTAATAGTATTGAGAATACCTAAATTTCCTCATTATCCTTAAGTGCTTAAATTTGCTATTACATATTTCTACAGGCCAAATCCTGGGTCCCAATGGATCCCTGCATAGTGTTATATACTACTGGTGGGAATTATATTTCAATTGCCCACAAATATATACTTATACAGTCATACTGGGTATTTTCAGATGGAAATGAGATATTTTATTTTCATTTGTCTACAAAAAACAGTCTATCTGAATTTGTGTGCAGTAGGTACAGGTCACAAATCAAACCTTCAACACCATCAAAAATAGTATTCATTTTCATGAACGTTTTATGGTATTAAAAACGTACCAAGCTATCTATCATTCCTTTCTTTCTCTTAGGGTGGCTTCATTTCCCAATATTAGATATTACTATTTCATGTTTGCAGTTTATCAAGTTTGAAAGTGACACTTGTCCAGTTGGATATCTTTGGCAAACACTGGTGCTTCTGGCTTGCCATCTACCTCATGAACTTCATTTTGAGGAAAAAAAAATCCCCAGGTGGTACGTTATGCAAAAAAGGCTCTATTATAGGTAAAAGAATTCCACGCAAATTTTTCCTGGAATCTCCTGATTTAAAAAATAATTATATTTAACCAACAGGTTTGAAAACTCTGCTTTGTCTTTACATCTGTGATAAATGAAAATGTGTCAATACTTTAAAGTGTATTATGGAGATTCCACATTAACTGTTTTAATTTGTCACACAAGATTTAATGGTATATATATATATATATATATTTTTCTAGCATAGGGAAATTTATCCAATTTAAAATCTATTTTTATTTTTAATGTTCCATTAATTGTTTTGTAAGGATTCTAATTTGGTCATCATATTCAAATATAGAGATAATTATCAGAATTCTAATAGTTACAATTTATTCATCGCTTACTTTGTATCATGTACATAAGTGAATTACATGGGTCATCTCATTTAATCTTCATAAAATTTTCCCAAGGACACTTTATTATCATTACTTTATGCACAGGAAGAAAATCGTAGAGTGAGAGGCTAAGTAACTTGGACCAAGGTCATTGAAGTAGGAAGAGAAGGGATTTTAATTCAAGCGTATTGGCTCCAGTGTAGAGTCAGCACTCTTAACCTACATGTTCCACAGCTTCTATGGATTGTATATAGGTAAGAATGGCTTTGTCCATCTAGTTCAGAAACCAAGAACATTCAAACTTTGAGAAAGATTTAGAAAGGAGAAAATGGAAGGATTATAAAAAGCAAAGTTCATATGAATGTGCAACAAATCAGGGGTAGGGGTTTATACTGCAGTCCTAGTTGTTGGAAATAACACTTAGTGGCATGGAATCCATAATCCTTTATTGATCAAGGGCACTGGTGTAGAGCAGGAATGATAGGACTAGGAAAGAAAAGAAATTATGCATCAGTTGTGTAGCAATGGCACTGGTGGGAGCTCTACTGGTGCATAAGTAAAGGAGTTAGACATTTCCAGTTTATCCTTCTAAATTAATTACATTTGTGAAGCCTGATAAGTAGGACTCAAGACTGCGGTAACAAGAAAGAGTTGCTGTAGGTAAGAGTTGGCAGGAATGAAAGGTTGTCCAACTAGTGGCAAATAGACCATGAATGAGTTGATCTAAGTATGTTGCTAATACTTCACATGTGCATACACACAAACACACATGCATAAACATGCACAAATGAGAGACAGATAGGACAGACAATAGTGAGATACAGTGAAAGTCTCTTGGTAGTAAGGAATGACAGAGGAAAAGATGGAAGGAGGGAAAAAGAGAGAGGAGAGAGATAGAAGCATAGAGATACAGAGGTAATCTTATGAGTGCACTGGTCTCAACATGAGGGTCTACCCTTATGATTTCCTCTTGTACCTAGAGTCCTAGGATAGAAGTCTCACACTGGGAGTTCCAGTGAGTCAGATCTGGTCACTTGCTTCAGTGAAAGTAAATAAACGTAGTGGTGAAATATAGGAAAGCATTAATCAACGTGGTCATATTGAGAAGACTGAGACTAAATATTTCAGTTGATCTGGGGTACTGACATGAGCATTAAGGTTTGACTAGAAAAAGAACTGGGAATGAGAGAAGAGATATGCATAATTAAGTACATATGGTCAAACTGCTCTTTTTGGTCATTATCTCAGTCATGGTTCTGCAAGATAACTGAGCAATTTTTCTTGCTTCTTTTTTCCTGCTAGGAAGAGTGATCTCATCATGAGAGGTTTGGGAAAATGATCAGATTTTCAAATACATTCTCAGAGGCCTGGATCATGAAGTTTTAAAAGCTGACATCAAAATACATTACTTACCTTTATCTTTACTTTTACCCTTGAAGGAGAATGAGATGGGTTAAGCATCCTCAGTTTCTAGACAGCTGTTTCTTGAATGATTAACATGCCTATATGTGGAATAGACCAGGAGTAAAAGAGGCAGGTATAAACAGAAGGCAGTGATGCTAAGCTTTCATCCTGCTTTTAGTTACCTTTTGGGTCCAAGTTAGAAATCATTGCTTTCTAAAAAGCAGTTTCTAAGCATGTGTATAATTTAATCCTAATGGCATTTCAAATATCCTATGTCCATGTATCAACATGTTCCAAGGTAGCACCTCAATATATGAAATTTTTGATGTTATAATATATTGAAACTATACACTGATATTTACCCTACTGGGTGGAAAATCTTCAATTCTTTCAAGTAAATGTGTAATGAGAAATTGCTGCATTTTCCAGGTCAAGGGGATGAGGGTAGAGTAATGAAATGAAGGGGAGAAGATGCAGTCATAATATTGAATGTATTTCCTATGAAACTAAAAATTGGGAGGAAGGGAATGGGTTGGGATGGATGGCTGAGAATGATGAAAGGGATGTCATTGATCATGATACATTGTACTTAAACTATGTTTTTTATACAACTACTAAAAGCTAAGAAAATATAATTAAAATAAAGAAATCACTTGTGTTCTATTTGAATCTATTGTGCCTGTAAAGATGAACAGAAACTATTTATTAGAAAGTACCTTTAATTTCATTTATCCATTTCAGTCAGTCAGCTAGATTTTTATTCTATTTTTTCAAATTTTTATTATCAAACTGATGTACAGAGAGGTTACAGTTTCATATGTTAGGCTTTGGATACATTTCTTGTACTGTTTGTTACCTTGTCCCTCATAAACCCCCCTCCCTCCTCCCCCTTTCCCTTTCCCCCCCTGAGGTGTTCAGTTCACTTTCACCAAACAGTTTTGCACGTATTGCTTTTGTAGTTGTTTGTCTTTTTTACCCTGTGTCTCTCAATTTTGGTATTCCCTTTCAATTTCCTAGTTCCAATACCAGTATACACGGTTTCCAATATACTCAGATAAGATCACAGAAATAGTGTAGGTACAACCACAGGAAGGTGATACAAGAACATCATCAATAATAGAAGCTACAGATACACATGGGACGTTGAAAGTAGTTACAACTGTGAAATAACAATCGTTTCCATAACATGGAGTTCATTTCACTTAGCATCATCTTATGTGTTCATAAGGGTATGTGGTACATATACACAATGGAATTTTATGCCTTTATCAGAAAGAATGACATTGCACCATTTGTAAGGAAATGGAAGGACTTGGAAAAAATTATACTAAGTGAAGTGAGCCAGACCCAAAGAAACATGGACTCTATGGTCTCCCTTATTGGGAATAATTAGTACAGGTTTAGGCAAGTCATATCAGCTAGATTTTTATTAAGAAAAATAGATGATATAACTTGAGTGCTAGTGGCCTGTAATCATAGCTAATCAGGAGGCTGAGATCTGAGAATTGTGGCATAAAGCCAGCCTGTGCAGAAAACTCTGTGAGACTCTTTTTAAATTTTATTCACTTTTTAGTGTCAAGGTGATATACAAAGAGGTTACAGTTTCATATGTAGGGCAGTGAGTATATTTCTTATCCAACTTGTTATCTCCTACCTCATCCATATAGTATTTATTTAACTCTTATCTCCACTTAACCACCAGAAAACTGGAAGTGGAGCTGTGGTTTAAAGTGGTAGAGTGCACCCAGGCCCTGAGTTCAAGGCTTAGGACCCACGAGAAAAAAAATAAGTGATATGCTACAAAGGGTATTTAACCTGAGAATTAGTAATATAGGATGGAGTACATTAAATTTAAATTGCTTTACTTTCTGACCCTGACTTGCTCTTTTTCAACTCCACTTTTTTCACTGAAAAAGAAATGTAACAGAACTGCATGATGCTGCTATTTAAATGACCCAGTGATCTTATTTTCTATAAGACTGTTTTGATTTTTCCTCCTTAAGATCTTACCCTTCAAGAAATCTCTCTCCTGACTGGTGAAAAGTAATGGCTTCAGGTTTTAGATGGGAGGCAGGTTTCCCATTATCACTGAGGGAAAGTGAAGGAAAGAAAAGATCCACAACACAGGGTCTGAAAGTAACAGTTTTCAGTGATTCATGAATAAAACACAGGTTATCTGCCTTTTGTGGTCACTGTTGTTCATCGTGACCACTGATGTTGCAGCTATGATGTATGCTTTACAGTAATGGATCTTCTATTGTTGCCTCACTGTTGCCTGAAGCTATAAGTGCACTGTAATTGTGAGGGGTTTAACAGTATGCTTTTACTTTGTAGATCATTTTCATTTTGTATTAAGGTAGTATTTAACTTCAAATATTGTCAGTAGTTTTCCTGTGTTTCCTCACAGGTTAGAAAATGACAGTTGATTACAGTATCAACAGACTGTTTCTGGATATCATTAAAAAGAAGTTTTAAATGACTGTATGATAGTTATACTTTTATAAGTACTCAGAGAGCACTGCTAAATATGAAAAAATGATGCGACGTGGAGTGGATGAAGAAAAAGGAGAACATTTTTAAAAAATCTGGGTTGAAAATTTTTCCCTTTTTTAAATTATTCTTAAGTAATTGTACAATGTGACTGTGAGTACAATTCATCTTAGTATCACCCATCTCATCATTCTCTGCCACATTTCCCAACCCTGCTCAGCCCCTCAATTTACCTAGTTTCATTTTCACATTGAACAGTATGACTGCATTCTCCCATCCTTCCTCTCTTCATTCATCTGTCAGCTTTCACATATTCTCATATCCCCCATTCACCTCAAGTTACAGCTTCCTGGTATTTATGTGTTGTACTGTTGTTCAAATGAGTCACGCCATTGGAACTGTCTCCTGTATATGCCATACTTTAGTTATTATGTTAGTGTATATATACAGAGACCTCTGAATATGTTATAGTGCATATTTGTATTTTAGATCTAGCTTCCACATATGACAGAAAACATATCTACCTTCTCTCTTTGAGTCTGAACTACCTAAGATAATTTTTCTATGTCCATTCATTTTCCTGAAAAAGATATGGTACCATTGTTGCTGAAGAAGTAAGATTCAAACACACACACACACACACACTATTTTCCTTTGAAACAAACTTCAAAACAAATCTTTCTAGATTCAATCAAGTTTAGAATTGCCTAACAGCCTATTCATAAAAATGGAAACTTTCACGAATATATATTGTTCCTCTCTGAAAATATTGCAATAATGATGCCTATGACTTACTTTGTCTGATATTAGTAGAACTGTGAAAAAATTCTTGCTGGTTGCATTTATTTTGCACACATTTGCACACATATTATTTGTGTTCTCATACTTAAATAAGATTCATAAATGTTATACATCTTTAAAAATATGTACCCTAAATTTAATGAGAAAGCATTATTTTTAGTGGCTGTGAATACTAATGTATTTTATTCATTTCTGTGATGTGGGAATTCTCAATTTACTCCAATTTGTTTTTTCCCTTCTTTATTTAACTGTGCCTTGTTCATGATTTTTCTCCAGATTTAATTTTTCATTTTCTCAGTTTTATATTTTACATTGTGCGGTAATAGTTTAACATTACATTATGAATGCAATGTGTGTTATGTAACATTCTAAAATTAATCATTTTTCCCTATTATGAGACTATACAAGTCTGAACTGTAATCATAATATCTACCTTTATCTTGATTTTCTGTTCATGTATATTATTTCATATCGACAGAAAATGAATACAATGTTTTAGTTAATGTTTTTCTATTATATCATTATACTCAAATAATATTTGTTAGATAAATTATAAGTTAAATAAATTATTTTTATTGTCCATCCTTATTGTTTTTGAACTGTTGCTACTACTATAAAGAAGCTTAGTTATATGAAATTTATTTAGAAATAAACTGACAAGCTCATAACAATTTGCAGTTACGACCAGTGATTGTATAGTGTGATTACATTATACTATTAGTCTTCACATGACTCAAATCATTACAGTTACTCCTGCCATTTTGGAAATCAAGAAACTGAAACTCTGAAAATAAGTATATAGGTGAAGTTCAAAATGCTATCAAATTGTGAAACGTAGGCTTTGGACAGACAGTTTACAATTTTACCTAGAGAATAAAAAGTGCTAATTATGAGAATCATACATTTTCTGAGTTCTATATAAGGATTCAAAAATTGTGTATACCTAGTCTAAGGCACACTAAAAATAATTACAAAATGTGTGAAAAGAAACAATTACTTTCAACATTTTGATTGTCTTAACCACCTGATCATTCTACTTATTTTTAGTTGACATCATTTAGTTGTATTAGGGGTTTTATTTTAACAAGTCGATTTATGTATACAGAGTTTTTGATTATAATTATGCTCTCTAGCATTCTCCCTCCCCTCTCTTCTCAAACCATTCTCATCAAGTTATGTTGTGACATTTTCTTTTCTTTCTTCTCTTATTTATTGACAAAGTGATGTACAGAGAGGTTACATTTCATATGTTAGGCCTTGGGTACATTTCTTGTACTGTTTGTTACCTCCTCCCTCATCCTCCCCTCCCCCCTCCCCCTTTTCCTCTCCCCCCATGAGGTGTTCAGGTGGTTTACACCAGTTTTGCAAGTATTGCTTTTGTAGTGGTTTGTCTTTTTATCCTTTGTCTCTCGATTTTGATATTCCCTTTCACTTCCCTAGTTCTAATACCAGTATGTACAGTTTCCAATGTACTCAGATAAGATACAGTGATAGTGCGGGTACAACCACAACAATGTTCATCGCAGCACAATTTGTCATAGCTAAAATATGGAACCAACCCAGATGCCCCTCAGTAGCCGAATGGATCAGGAAAATGTGGCACATATACACAATGGAATTTTATGCCTCTATCAGAAAGAATGACATTGCCCCATTCGTAAGGAAATAGAAGGACTTGGAAAAAATTATACTAAGTGAAGTGAGCCAGACCCAAAGAAACATGGACTCTATGGTCTCCCTCATAGGGAATAATTAGCACAGGTTTAGGCTAGTCACAGCAGAGGATCACGATAGCCCAATAGCTGTACCCTTATGAATGCATAAGATGATGCTAAGTGAAATGAACTCCATGTTATGGAAACGAGTGTTATATCACTGTTGTAATTACTTTCAACATGCCATGTGACACCGTAGCTTCTGTTGTTGACGTTGTGACATTTTCATACATCTACATAAATTATCTTGTCTACAATTGTTCTTTCCTCTCTCCACTCTCTACCTCTCCCACCGATGTCTGTACCTCAGGCAGTGTGTGTCAACTCCTTATTACATTTTTTTAGTTAAAGTGTATGTTAATTTTTTTAGAATTTCATCATGGTGCCTCATATATGTACATGCCAACAACCTACTTGTTTTAGCCCCACTCTCTCTTTTGCAGAATCTTTTGGACAATTTGCTTTAATCATCTTTCCCCAACAAACAAACGTATATGAATGACTGAAATTCACACTGCCTAATTCTTAGCTTTCTAGTGTGAAGACATATCATTGAGTACTCTCAAGCTTACTCAGTAAATGTATTTTCTAAACCACAAAATAAATACTCATTACATATATATATATCTTACCAAAAAAGCCTCACATACACGATGCCAGTGAAATAGGAACATGTATATAATATACATTGTAGTACTACTCAGAAACATTTTCCTAGTATGACAATCTTTTCAATTCTTATAATAGAATTAGTTGTAGTTGTACTTGTATGGCATGAAATAAATGTGGCTATAATCCTGAGTATTCTAAATAGAGGACTGAAAATTGATTTAAGGTGCAATTATAGATTTGGAAATTTAAATTTACTAAGACTGGCTATATTATATAGAATTTCCATATTGTATTACAAGCCATGCCTTATGCTTTCAGACTTCTATGAACATATTTGCTTTCAGTGAAATTAAATATCCCTATGTGTTTCTTATCTAAAATGTAGTCTATTTATAGTGAGAACTCTAATATATAAGCTACGGAAGGGAAAGAATTTTTGGCCTTTCACTAATTTAGTCATACAGTTTGGATAGTGTCTTGCAGGCACTCAGTAAATATTTTTTAATGAGTACACATGTAAAAGATGCTTCAGTACTCATTAATGGGTGCATAATAATATGCCATCAGAGAAAAAAGATTTAGTGTTATTTGCACTATTTTATTATGTTTCCAGATTTTTGAATCACTCCTACTCCATAGTTGTTTTTTTTTTTTTTTAAAAAAAAAAACAATATTCTTAATGGGCAGGCTAGATCCTTCTACAGTATTCTGGTATAGAACTTGTCTGTAAAAGTTCCCTTGATGATACAAAATTACATACTTTAGAAGAAGCTTCCCAGTGCCATAAGTGGAAGCTACTTATCATGTTTCTTCCAGAGTACTTTTATTTCTTTTCTATTGAAAGAAATGGCTCTCAAAGTCTTAAGTGTGGTCTAGTATGCCTGAGAATATTTTCTCATTGTGAATCATGCTTTGTCCTTCTTTCAATAAAATATGTCTGTCTAGTGTACCAGCAGATGTGGCAAGGAGCTCACAGGCAGTTGTATTGGGTCAGCTGGAATGAAAGAAGAAAGCAGACTGAATGTTAAAACATGGTGAATACAATTGCCAATATCAGAGGAGGCATTTTAAGTATTCCATCTGAGTGTTCACTGATTTGCAGATGTTCTGGAAAACATCTTGTGATTTCAGTTTTAGCATCTGAATCAGGAGACCATTCTAATAATCATAAAAGGTTTTCATTATAAAAACTTCTAAAGGAAGCTGTGTGTTATTAACAGCCATTGAATATATACATTTTGAAAAGTACATTTTTGAATGGCATTCTTTGTAATTCTCATATAACAATATCATACATTGTTTCGCAAATGGAGAACGTAGATTTAAATCAACATGTGTGCCCCATCTCTGAAAGTTAATTTTCAAGAATGTGAATTTTAAAATGCATTTGATATGCTTTTTCATGTTTATAAAATCAGTTTTTATGTTCATAATAAACTAGCAAGACCTAATAAGGAGCAGAGAGAACTTGTTTGAATTTCTGTTTTTGTTTTGCCTTATGTAATTAGACTATCTCTCTGGGATTCAGTTTTCTGATTTGTAAGATAAGAGACATTTTGTGTTTATTGCATTCAAGCCTCCATGAAATAATTAAAACCTGAAAAAATATTATAAATAATATTTCCTAAATGTACAATGTGAGGCTGAATATAGCACCTTTTACAGAGCTCTTTTAAAATGTTTATACCATGATCCCACAACAAAATTTTCTGGAAACCTAGGAAATGGAACGACTTGGAAAAAATCATATTAAGTGAAGTGAACCAGACCCATAGAAACATAGACTCTATGGTTTTCCTCATTGATAGTAATTAGTACATGTCTAGAATAGTCATAGCAGAAGATCAAAATAGCTCAATAGCTATAACCATATGGATACATAAGATGATGCCAAGCAAAATGAACTCCAAGTTATGGAAACAAGTGGTATATCATTGTTGTACTTATTTTCAACATGCCATGTGAAACCATACCCTTTTTTAAATTTACATTTTCTCTTGTATTCCCTTCTCATGATTTTACCCCTATTATCACTGTAACTGATCTTAGTACCCTGTATACATTATATACACGTATTGGAACTAGGGAAGGGAAAGGGAATACAAAAATAGAGAAACAAAGTATAAAAAGACAAACCATTGCAACAGCAATACTTACAAAACCATTTGGTGTAAACCAACTGTACAACTCATCAGGTGGAGAGGGAAATGAGGAGGGGAGAGGGAGGGCAATGAGGGAGGAGGTAACAAGTTGGATAAGAAATGTACTCACTGCCTTACATATGAAACTGTAACCCCTCTGTACTTCACTTTGGCAGTAAAGAAGAATAAAAAACAAAACAAAAGAATGGAAATCTATAATTTCGTTAAAAACTTTTCTTAATCTCATTCTAGGTAAATGACACACACTTTTACCCACAAGCCTTGAACTTTTGGAACCTCTGATTTTAATAGATCTGCCATCATTTTATCAATCAGGGAAATATAATCTAATTATGTAGCAGATTTGATTATTTTTAGATTCCCTTATGTATATAATATATGCTATATATATAGAGAGAGAGAGTCTACATGACATTTAGTATGCAGAATAAATTTTTTCTTTTATTTTATATTTTTTAGTATTCCCTTTGTAGATGTGAAAAAAACTGAATCAAGGCATGAATACTCCAATATAGATATGTCACTCACTTTCAACACAAGATTTAAATTATATTTAAATGTAATCTTTTAAAAATATCACAAAAATCCTATAATGACCAAAATCACAGCACTTGAGAAAAACATTGAATTTAATTTCTTACCTTGCTTTAGGATACAACAGGCTCAATCTAGCATTTTTGCAGCATCATTTGAATATTGTGATTGCTGAAGAAATTTATAAAATTTAAAAGCAATAAGTTATGTCACAACAAAAAGCATCTTTATTTCACAAAACCATAGTAAAGTACAGCCACTTCCACATCATAGTTAATATAGCAATGTAGCATGAATTATAATCAAGTGGAAAAATACAGAAGTTCTTGTCTTCTGTGTTTTTGGTTTTGTTTAAGTTGCTCAGAGCTCTGATATATACTTGATGCTACTCTATTACTATCCTCTCAGTGTATTGTTTCTTTATCAGACTGGAGTTTCTCTCTGATCTCATAAAGGCTTTTAACCTTTAAATTCTGTTTTAATGAGTATAGATTGATGCTGTTTTTTTATTATTTTTGGTAGTAATTTACTTTTTATTTCATTTTTAATCGATCTGAAATTTGTTTGTATGGATTAAAAATTATAAGTAGCATGGATTATTTTGATTTAAATGAAATCTGTTCTGTGTGTAGGTGTGTGTGTGTGTGTGTGTAGGTGTGTGTTTGTGTGTGTCTGTGTATGCAAGTGCCATATTGGAGCTTCTCAGAGTTCTTGCACTCTCATCTGGTACTCTACCTTTTGAGCTTGTGGTCATTTTGGAGAAAGAGTTGCATGATTTTTTTTTTTTTTTGGTTAGGCTGACTACAAACCGCTATCTTCTGAACTCTGTATCCTGAATATTTAGATTATAGGCATGAGCTACCAGCCAGCAACTGAAGTTGTGCTTTTCAATAAGCATGCTTAATTCATTTCCACTTATTGAGGTCATGGATCTATTTTATTGAATGTTTGTATATTCCATATTTTCATATCACTTTTTCTCCTTTCATGTTTCATATTGAATTTGTTATATACAAGTTTGTTCTATTATTTTAGAATTTACATTCTATAACACATTTTTCTAATATGTTCAGCATTCAAAGAAAAGCCAAAGATTACTACCACAACTATCTAATGTCAAAAGAATGAGGTTGGACTCATGTCTCAAAATATATAAAATTTAACTCAAAATGTATTGGTTACAAATGGAAGATTTAAAACTGTAAGATTTTAGAGGAATGTAGAGGTACAAATCTTTGTGACCTGAGATTAGGCAATATTTTCCTAGATGTGATATTAAACCACCAGCAAAAAAATTAGATAAACTGAATTTATCCACAGTATGTTGTACTTCAAAGGATAATATTAAGGAATTTAACTGACAACTTGAGGAGTAGGAGACAATATTTTCAAACAGAAAACTAATTTCCTACATGATCCTAGGATATATAAAAAGTTTACAACTGAGGTATACAAATACTTAACCTAATACAGAGTGAGCAAATAATTGGGATAGATATTTTTCAGAAAAATGTATACAAATAGACTAAGAACAAATGAAAAGATGTTAAACAACATTTGTCTTTGGAGAAGTGAAAATTAAAACAACAATGAAATGCCACTCAAACCCTTGAGGATGGTGAGGATAGAAAAAACCCCATTAAGAAGTGTTGCTGAGCATGTGGACATATATTGGAACTCTACATTGTTGGTAGAATTTTAAAATGATAAAAGTTTGGTAATAATTTTAGCCATTTCTGAAAATATTAATGAAATTGATACCATGTGATACATTAATTCCACGCTTAAATACACTTCCCTTCACAAATGACAGCAAGAATCTACCGAAGAACATGCACAGAAATGGTCAGACTAGGGGCTGGGAATATGGCCTAGTGGCAAGAGTGCTTTCCTAGTATACATGAAGCCCTGGGTTCGATTCCTCAGCACCACATATACAGAAACGGCCAGAAGTGGCGCTGTGGCTCAAGTGGTAGAGTGCTAGCCTAGAGCAAAAGCAAGCCAGCGACAGTGCTCAGTCCTCAGGACTGGTGAAAAAATAAAAAAGAAATGATCAGAGTACCATTATTTGCAATACTCACAAGGCAACTTGTATATACTAACTTGTAAATGGATGCATAAAGTCTAACACACATACACAACCAATTATTGTTTGGAAATATAAATCAAGTACTTATGCTACAATGTAAATGAACACTGAAAGCTTTGTGGTTAGTAAAATTCAGACACATATGGTTACATTATATCTAACTACATTTATATGAAATGTCCAGATTTTCAGAACTAAGGGGCACAGAGATTAGATTAATGGTTCTTTAATGTAGGAAGGGTGAGATGGGAAATGCACTCACTGCTAATGGATACAGGGTTTCTTTTGTGTATAACGAAAATATAAAAGCAGATAGTGATGAAGGTTGCATAATTTTGTAAATGCCAAATATATGGTGCATTATGGGTAAATTTTTGGTATTTTTCTTAACAATACTTTCATTAAAATTTAAAGAGAAGGGGTTGGTTGAATTTGAATGAGTTTGTTAAAGGAGGTGAGACAGATCAAGAAGTACTGTATTCATAAACTGCTGTGTTACATAACACCTCTCTCATACCAGTGCTTAGAGATAATTTTTAAAACTAAAAATTAGCAAATGCACCTGTTTTTCTAAGGAAGCCTTTAAAACCTTCCCTAATTTTTTGATTTAGATTTCCCTATTTCAAGGGATTAAATCTAAATTTCTTCCTTCTCTAGGTTGTTGCTGTGGTGCTGTTGAGTTATTTCACATCACCATGTCCTTCCACATTAGCAATACCACTGTGGCCTCTGGCAGAGATTTTCAATTTTAGGACTCCAAAGAGTGCCAAGTGAGCTGCTTGGAATTGTTTATTTGTGTCAGATAATTCGAGTCACCATGTCTGTGGCAAGCATAGGCTGCACTCCCAGTTTGCTGGCACCATCTCAGTACTTTTCTTGTGCCAGAAGCAATGCTGGATAGACAGTTCTGTCTGCTCTCTATAGGGGTACAACACACACCTCTAGGCCATAGCTATGCAGGTGAAGTCTGCTTCTGTTATGCCATCAGTTGAGGATTGAACTAAGCATCATTAAAACAGACAAGAAAATATACTTATTTGAAGATTTCAGTAAACAAAGTTTAAATTATGTTCAGGATGCAAATTAATACAAAATAGTGATAAGCATTGTAAATGTAAGGAGTACACTTTTATGTATGATTACTATTAGTAAAGTTGAGCAGTCCCTGGTGTCATTGTTGACATATTAGGATTAATTTTTTTAAAAATTGTCTTTTTTCTTCTTTTTGATTGGTGTTAGTAGCATTTAAACTCCGGGCCTTGTGCTTGCTAGGCAGATGCTTTACCATTGAACTAAGCATCCAGACTATTGTCTTGTGCTGGTTATTTTTTATATAACCTCTGACTTCTTACCAGGTATACCCTTGGACCCAAAAGTCTTTAGTAAAGACCCTAAAAACTTCCTATTTAAGGCTTCCAGTAATATGTGGAATGACAGGCATACCCCAGTGTGTCCACTGTCTTCTGTTGAATACACTCTGTTGGACTTTCTGGGTGGTTAGTGTGGAAGTATAGGCCTCTTGATGTCAGCATCGTATGTAACCTAGGATGACAGGCATGACAGGATGACACACAATTATTGACTGAGAAGGTATCTCACTAATATTGCTGCCTTAGCGGGCTTGTAATGATGATCCCCACAGGTTGCTATGATTACAATCAGGATTACAATCATGAGCCACTGGTCCCCAGTGAAACAATGAAAATGTGAAGACAAAGCCAAACTACTAAAAAGTCTTGCTATTTAACAACTATTATTTTGCTGGGGTTAAAACCCTATTAAAAAGCTGTCATTGGTTTCTTTTGTTTTGCTTGTTAGTTTTGTATATTGGAGGGCAAGGTTGGCACAGAAAAGGCAGAACAAAGGGGAAGAAACACAGCAATGGTATTTACTAGACACTATGGAAAATGAACTGTACATGTTGTAAATGGGGACTGGAGAGAAAAACAGAGAGCGAGGGGTGGGGACATAGTTCTAAAGAAACTGGACTCATTACTTGACTTATGTAACTACAGACCACAGTATATCGTGTCTACAATAACAATAAAAAATAACAAAACTCCATAAATAATCCTTAACAAAATTAACTTATGACCAAATGTAGTGGCTACAATGGTCAAAGCAAAAATGGAATATGTTTATAATATATTTTTCAAATTGCTATGGATTCCTGATTTTGAATTTGGCTGAAAATCACCATTTTTTTCTCTTGTGTTAGTTTCATTTACATAGTTCATAAGAACTGCCATGGATACAGAAAGAATGGAATTTAAGTGACATATTGCAAAAGTTGATATTAACACAGATTTTAACTGAGAAACAAAAAAATGAGATTTGAGCTGGGAGTGAGAGGTGTTCTATTAATATTTAAATTGAGTTTTTGCAGGAAACTTGTCTAGACTGGTTTTCTCTTAAAGAATACACATTTTCCACCTCCCTGTTGAACATTGCTTTAGTGATAGCATATGTTTTTCTTTTTCTTTTGTCATTTTTATTCCTCTTGCTTCATTCCTCGAAATAGTGAATATTGGCTTATTGCATACCATTACATTATACAATGCCAAACTATTTATCTTGACTGTCTTTTATAAATTGGTCCCAACTCTATTTTGACTAGTAATTGTGACAATAATAATTAATAACATTATAACGATGCTCATTTATAATATACTATTAACTCAAACTCAAAGTCTGTCGTATGCATTATCTAATTTATTCCTAATAGTACTTTAAAACTTTCTACATTTGATTAAAAATATGAAACTTGTGGGTAGAGCTGGTCAGGTCTGGTTGAGTCAGCTGGAGTAGCAGTAGAAGCACACTTCCTGCTCTTGGGCCCGGCTTGCCTGCCATGATCTGTCCACGCTCCCCACACTCCCCCGGGGGACCAATAGGTGCCCACCACTAGTGCCTTACATTAACTCCCCTCTAGGTGATTGGCCGGGGAGGACTCAGGAGGTGGGTTACTGGGGGCTATATAATTCCTGATTTGCGCAACAATAAACCAGACCTGCTTCAAGCTTGTCCTCCCAGCGTGTGTTCCACGTGCGCATCGTTCACGCTTACCTCCTGCCCGAGATCTAGCCCCGCAGAAACTGAAAATAAGTCACGTGCTACAGATTAAATAGCCACTATATCTAGATGTCTAGTAGGTATTTTATGCTAGACACCTCCTCCCCCTCCCCCTCCCCCTCTCCCTCCTCCCTATTGAGGTTCAGGTTTGTGTGTGAAGCCTCATGCATACTCATTTTTTGTTGATAATGATTGGTGGGAATTTTTGCATGTAGAAAGCGAATGTGAATGCCTTCAGGAGTTGAGAGACATACAAACAGATGGACATTCAAATTATACCTATTCAGGTCATGGTAGGCAAAGTATTGTAGTCTGTTTATTAAAAAAAAATACAATGGTTAATGTGGTTCCAGTTACTCATGCCTATAATCCAAGCTGCTCGGTAGTGCACAACCTGGAGAGTTGTGCTTTGAACCCAGCTTCAAACAGAAGTTGTCTAGATTCCTTTGCCAATTAACAGAAAAAAATAGAGCTAGAAAAATTGTTCATATGGTACAGCCCCTGTGTGTGTGCAGGGGAGGGTGGTGGATTGGTTCTGGAGCTTAAACTCAGGGCCTATGTACTGTTCCTGAGCTTTTGTGTTCAAGGCTAGCACTTTACCACTTGGTCCACAGCTCCACTTCTGGCCTTTTTTTTGGATGTTTATTTGGAGATAAAGTCTTATGGAATTTGTTGCTGATAGATTTGCCAGTGAAAAGGGGCTGCTTTTCTAGATGCCAGTCTGCACACCTTCTTCACCACTCCCAGTACCCTAGTCTGGAAGTCTCTGCCCAGTATTGGTGTGACCTACATAACTGGCACACCTAGAGGCTGTTCCACCTCCTTTCACTGAGGTCACATGCTGGACCATCCAGGTCATGGTCATGCCTCCTTCTGACCACGGAAGGTCCTCCAACTCTGAGGTCACATCCACATCTGGTGTGGTCACACCTTCTCCTCCCCTGACCACGCCCCCCATCCTTTGTACTTAACTCCAACTCCACTAATGGTTGGTCCTTCTCCCCCTAGCTTCCACTGCTGGACAGACAGGCTTTGGGGAATAAACTTTTCTTTTTCACCTGAAGACCACGTGGTATCTTCCTATGGACTAAGCCTGACACTGGCTAGGGCTGGGTTTAAAATGTGATCCTCAGATCATTTATGTTAGGATTACAAACATGAGCTATCAGTGTACATCTTCCCCACAATCTAAAAATACATTTGTGAAACTCACATAAATATTCTTTTTTCATATATGCCATTGGAATTTGCTTGTATTTACATTTAGTTCATATATCATTTGAGGATAATGATGATTATTACTATTACTTATTCATGTTACAAGCTTTTATTCACTTCTTTTTTTTTTTTTTTGGCCAGTCCTGGGCCTTGGACTCAGGGCCTGAGCACTGTCCCTGGCTTCTTCCCGCTCAAGGCCAGCACTCTGCCACTTGAGCCACAGCGCCGCTTCTGGCCATTTTCTGTATATGTGGTGCTGGGGAATCGAACCTAGGGCCTCGTGTATCCGAGGCAGGCACTCTTGCCACTAGGCTATATCCCCAGCCCTTTTATTCACTTCTAATCAGTAGGATATTCATCCCTAAGAAAATCTCAGAACCATAGGAGCTGAGAACCAAACAAACAAGTTTCCTGGAAAACAAAACAAGAAGAAAAATATAAAGAGTCAATTTATTGATATTGGAGAATAATTTGAATTTTAGCATTTCTTTTTTTTTTTTTTTTTTTTTTTGGCCAGTCCTGGGCCTTGGACTCAGGGCCTGAGCACTGTCCCTGGCTTCTTCCCACTCAAGGCTAGCACTCTGCCACTTGAGCCACAGCGCCGCTTCTGGCCGTTTTCTGTATATGTGGTGCTGGGGAATCGAACCTAGGGCCTCGTGTATCCGAGGCAGGCACTCTTGCCACTAGGCTATATCCCCAGCCCGAATTTTAGCATTTCTTGAACACATTTTAAACCAACTCTTCTTTAGTCAGATCTGCATATGTATCTGTATTCATATTCAGAATTTTAAATGTAATTATGGAAACTTTCAAATATACACAAAATATAATATAAATAAATATAATACAATAAATATAATATAATAAATAAAATAATAAATATAATATAATAAATAAAATATAATAATTACTATATAGCTATCACATAACTCTGATAACTATCACTTCTTCAACCACCACTTATTAAGGATCTTGATTGTTCTATATGAAACTAAAATGTGTAAAATTTAGTTTGGAAAGTTTGAAAGGAGCCCCAGTCTTATTTTATCAAAAATACTCAGGTATTTATATACATATTTCTATCTGATAAAATTATTTAGAATATATTGTTTGCATAATCACCATGCTATCAACATATCTAACAACATTGACTAGTGAAAGACAAGTATATTATCAAACACTATTCATACTCCAATTTCTCTCTTTCTCCTAATGTAACTTATATTGTATTGTGCCATGATCCCCCTTTTCACTGCTCATAAAACAGAACATGCAAATAATTGAAGGAGAAATTAGGACATTTGACTTATCAAGGATCCCATATTCTGGATTTGACAGATTCCATCTTCATGATATTATTTAATGTGTTCTATCCATGGTATTTTTCTAAATTTGTAAGTAGCATTATAGTCTTAAATGTATTTCATTCAATTTTTTGAATATTTTCAGTATACTTCTTGTATCCTATTTCGAGGTATATAGTGCATGATTGTAGATAGTCCAACTTTGGTAATGTAAATTATTGCTGTGAGTTCAGAAACCATCAATGGTTTTCTTCTATCAATATACCTCTTAGCAAAATTTATTCTAATTTTTATCCCTAATTGATTATTGATGCCAAGATATTTTGTGAATTTCAAAATGATAGAAATTTTCTTTTTCTTCCTGAATTTATCACTTACATCTCTGGTATCCAAAAAAATCCTTTCATTTAATTTTATCTGGTTACCTAAACATACATTCATATAGAAATGATGCATAAATGTTTATAGTTTTCCTGTTATTATTTGTAAATATTCAAAATAATTATTTTTTACCTCAGTGACTTGCAGTGATATTTAATATATTTTGTTATCAGGAATAGATACATCTTATTTATCACAGTTTATTTTAATGTATCAAAATTTCTATGGCTCAAATTATGCCATTTTTGATGAGTATGGATTCTCTCTGGTTAATTATTCTATACAGCTTTGCTTAACTTGAAGTTGAATTCTGTTGCATTATAGTCACTCCTGCCATCTCAGATTGGAACCTTGATTTTTCTCTGTTACCTATAATTTCAGTTTATTTCTCACAACTCTTTTATTTGTTTTTATTGGCTTCTGAGAAACAGAACTCCTTTCATGTCTTTGTTCATGGAAGATTCAGAGACATTTCTGAAAATCTAAATTTGGTATTGAATTGAAACATGAGATATGCTCAAATTTGTGTTACTTCATTTTTTTTTCTGGTACTAGTCTCATGAGAGAGTACTTGGCTTCCTGAAGTTTAAGAAGAGACTATTCTCACCATTTTAGGGAGAGTGCCAAATATGTTCACTGAGCATGACCAATAACTAGATTCCAGACCTTGGTAACAGGTGTCTCGCGGTGAGATGGCAGGATATTTTTCCATGACTCAGGTTTTATTTTTACTTCAATCTTACTTTCCATAAACATTTTCAGGCAGAAATTGTGGGGCCCCATAGAATAAGTTGTTATATATTCCAAGTTTTCTATATTACACATGACAGAACTGAAACCATGTAAAAGAAAGTTTCTCAAGATCACAAAGAGTCCTGAAAGTCATCACATACTCTATTTCATTCAATGCTCATTTGAGTATTTGTTTCCTTCTTTCCAGGTACTAGAATAGACAAAACTAGTTTCAGTATTACCATTTTGACTTCATACATATTCATGGATCATGAAACTCCAATGAGGCCAGAGAACTTATAGGTCAAATACTTTATTGTCAACAGGAATATATGACCTAGATACTTTTGTATGTTCAATAGAGGTTTTTATTCTATGAGACTGGAACTGAGATTATAGACTTCAGGTTCTCAAAAATTTCTTAGTGATTCCCCTACACAAAACATTTGGAAACCCAAAGATTTGTTATAAATCTTCACTTCTATAGATAAATTAATAGAGGTGTAGGAAAGAGATGTAGTTGTGTCTATATGTAAGTTCATTTTTAGGGTTTCTATTCCTATCATACATGACATTACAGCAATTACAACCCTAGCATTATGTATTGAAGATATTGAAGCCTTTCAGGGTAGATCTACATAAGGTAAGTCATAAAGTCATAAAAGCAGCACTGTTGTAGAGTAGATCTTAGAGTATTCTGTAACCTCAGTCCCAAATACTATTTGCACTCAAATATTTTCTGTTTCTATTGCTACTGCCTACCTAAGTTATGCTGTTGCATATATTAAAAAAAGGAGAAAGCTCCAATTAGTTGAAGGCAATAGCATACATTGCCATGAGTGAATTTAAAGAAATTGTAATTGAAAATGTCATTAAGTCAAAGTTGGATGCACTTTGGAAATGTAATCAGATTCTGAAGTGCCACATTGCAAATAATTCATGTCTTGGGAGATTGTTCACAGTTATGTGCTATGATTAGCAATGTGGGCTCTACTTACATACACATGCACTGTTTTGGGACTGTAATTTTAACTCATTTTAAGGATTTATATCAATTATAAGGACTATATCATTTAGCTATGCAAGTACAGTCATATATTTATATCTCTACATTATTCTTTAATGATAATGAACAACTGTATATGCTAAATACAGTCCTTAAGCATTTTAGAGGCTAAAAAGGGAGTAAGACAATTCATGTAATTCTGAGCTAAACGGTAATTTCATTAATTATTATCCTTGCTTAGAGCAAGACCTATCATTCAGTTTGTGAGAGATATCAGGAAAGGTGAATAGCAAATGAGGAGGTGGGTCTTGGAAGAGTGACTGATAGAGCAAAGAGAGAGGTTGTGGGCGTTCATTCCAGGCACAGTGAGCTATGTGAGCAAAGAAATGGGTAAATTATAATGTAAAATATGTCAGAGACTTACTCTCAGATTCTTTCTTTGGAGAAATATTTGTTCCATCTTATTTCCCTTAAAGAAGCTTCCAAATGAAGAGTTTTATTACTAAGTACTAGTAGTTTTTGTAGATTGATGTGAAGCAGAGAACATCTTGAACATCTAAGACAAATAAAATACTAACAGAAACCTAGGGCTCTAATAATGACAAAAATGTGGAAAATTTGGGCAGTAATGTTAAGGGGAAAATGAGTACAATATTTATAGGGCAGAGATTGAGAAGGTATGTTGCTTCTAATTATTTATGCATTTCTATGGTTTTCTCATTATGTGAACCACAATTTACCAGCACAACTATGTTCAGTGCAGAACTATTTACCATAGCTATGATATAGAATCAGTCCAGATGCCCCTCAGTAGATGAGTGGATCAAGAAAACATGGCATGTATATACAAGGGAATTTTATGCTTCCATCAGAAAAAAATGACATTTCCCTAGTAAGGAAATGGAAAGACTTGGAAAAAGTTATATTAACTTAAGTAAGCCAGAGCCAAAGAAACATGGGCTCTAAGTTTTCACTCTTTTGTAATAATTAGTCTAGGATTTTCTTCACAGAGGATTACAGTAGCTCAGTACCTATGTGCACATGACCATATGAAATGATGCTTATCAAAATGAACTCCAAGATATGCAAATAAGATTTTTTCTAGTATACTGTTTTCAGTTATTTCTTTCTTCCTTCCCTTCTCCCCCTTTGGTTTATGCCTCGTTATCACTGTTTTTTTATTCCTGTACCCTTTGTCTTGTATATGATTTAATCTGATTTGGGAAGGGAAGAGGAATCATAGAAACGGTGAGATAAATAGTGAACAACGCAACAGTGACACTAGACACTATGTTGGAAGTGAACTTCATAACTTGCAGTGGGGGGGGGGGAGTTGTAGGAGTGGAAGAAAATGAGGCAGGGGTGATACTGTTCCCAAAGAAATGTACTCATTGCCCTGCTTATGTAACTGTAAACCTTCTGCACTTCATCTTTCCAGTAATTGTTTTAAAGTATGAAATCTGAGGCTTGGCCCTGGTGGCTCACGCCTGTTTTCTTAGCTCCACAGGGGGGCTAAGATCTGAGAAATGTAGTTCACATCCAGCCCAGGCAGGAAACTCTGTGGGACTCTTTATTTCCAATGAATCCCCAAAAGTAGTTGCACTGTGGCTAAGAGTGGTAGAGTGCTAGCCTTGAGTGAAAAAGCTCAGGGACATCATCCAGGCCTTGAGTTAAAGACCCATGACTGAAAAAAATATGAAATATTCATTTTAATTATTGTTATTGATCTCTGGGTTTTTAGAAAGAGCGAGTCCATGGAAGATGGTATGTATGTACACAACACCCATTTGCTAGCAAGTGGGAGGCTAGGACAAGAGGATAGTGAGTTTAAGGCTATCCTGGGCTACTGAGCAATGATTTGTTTGCTTGTTTTTTTTTAATTATGGTATACAATATGGTTATAATTACCAATACTAACAATAGCATGGACAATATCTTCTTTTTTTTAAATTTTTATTATCAAACTGCTGTACAGAGAGGTTACAGTTTCATACATTAGGCATTGGATACATTTCTTGTACTGTTTGTTACCTTGTCCCTCATACCCCCTCCCGCCTCCCCCTTTCCCTTTCCCCCCATGAGTTGTTCAGTTCACTTACATCAAACAGTTTTGCAAGTATTGCTTTTGTAGTTGTTTGTCTTTTTTTACCCTGTGTCACTCAATTTTGGTATTCACTTTCAATTTCCTAGTTCTAATACCAGTATACACGGTTTCCAATATACTCAGATAAGATTACAGAGATCGTGTAGGTACAACCACAGGAAGGTGATACAAGAACATCACCAATAATAGAAGCTACAGATACACATGGGATGTTGAAAGTAGTTACAACTGTGAAATAACAATCGTTTCCAAAACATGGAGTTCATTTCACTTAGCATCATCTTATGTGCTCATAAGGGTATAGCTACTGGGCTCTTGTGATCCTCTGCTGTGACTAGCCTAAACCTGTACTAATTATTCCCAATAAGGGAGACCATATAGTCCCTGTTTCTTTGGGTCTGGCTCACTTCACTTAGTATAATTTTTTCCAAGTCCTTCCATTTCCTTACAAATGGGGCAATGTCATTCTTTCTGATAGAGGCATAAAATTCCATTGTGTATATGTACCACATTTTCCTGATCCATTTGTCTACTGAGGGGCATCTGGGTTGGTTCCAGTTTCTAGCTATGACAAATTGCGCTGCGATGAACATTGTTGTGCTGGTGGCATTATTGTGATTTTGTTTGTGGTCTTTTGGATAGATACCCAAAAGTGGGGCTGCTGGGTCATAGGGGAGTTCTATATTTAGCCTTCTGAGGAATCTTCATACTGCTTGCCAGAGTGGCTGAACCAGTTTACATTCCCACCAACAATGACTTAGGGTTCCCTTTTGGCCACATCCCCTCCAACAATTGTTATTGTTAGTTTTCTTGATATAGGACATTCTTACTGGGGTGAGATGGAATCACCATGTTGTTTTGATTTGCGTTTCTTTTATGGCCAGTGAGGTAGAGCACTTTTTCATATGTCTCCTGGCCATTCTCATTTCCTCATCAGAGAAGTCTCTTTGTAAGTTTCTAGCCCACTTGATGAGGGGGCTATTGGTTCTTTGCGGTTTTGTTTTGGAGGAAGGTAATTTTTTTAGTTCTGCATATATTTTAGATATGAGGCCTTTGTCTGTTGAATGGCCAGTAAAAATCTTCTCCCAGTCTGTGGGCTTTCTGTTTATCTTGCGAGCTATGTCCTTTGCCATGCAGAAGCTCTGCAGTTTGATGCAGTCCCATTTGTCCAACCTTTCTTTGATTTGTAGCCTTTCTGGGTCATTGTTAAGGAAGTTCCGTCCTGTGCCAAGGAGTCCAAGTGTTTCTCCTACTCCTTCCTTTAGTGTTTTCAGGGTGTCTGTTTTGATTTTGAGGTCTTTAATCTATTTGGAATTGATTGGAGTGATATATAAGAATCTAGTTTTAGTTTGTTACATGTGTTGAACCAGTTTTGCCAGCACCATTTGGTAAAGAGGCTATCTTTCTTCCAAACTATTGTTTTAGCTCCTTTATCAAAGATTAAGTAGGCATAGTTCTGTGGGTTCACTTCTGGGTCTTCAATTCTGTTCCATTGGTCTTCAGGCCTGTTCCGGTGCCAATACCAAGCTGTTTTTATTATTATAGCTTTATAATACAGCTTGAAGTTGGGTATTGTAATTCCTCCAGCACTATTCTTCTGCTTAGGATTGTTTTTGCTATTCTAGGTCTTTTATTGTTCCATATGAATTTCTGGATTGCTTCCTCTATTTCATTAAAAAATGGTGTTGGGATATTAATGGGTATTGCATTGAATTTGTAGATAGCCTTTGGCAATATTGCCATTTTTATTATATTAATCCTCCCAATCCAGGAGCATGGGAGGTTTTTCTATTTCCTTAGTTCTGACTTAATTTTGTTTTTCAGGCTTTCAAAGTTCTCATTGTAGAGTTCTTCCACTTCTTTGGTTAAGGTTATTCCTAGGTATTTTATGTTTTTGGGGGCTATTGCAAAAGCAGTTGCTTTCCTGATTTCAGCCTCGGTCTTCGGGTCGTTAGCATAGAGAAAGGCCGTTGATTTTTGAAGGTTTATTTTATATCCTGCAACTTTGCCAAAGTTTTGGATCAGCTCTAGTAGCTTGGGGGTAGCGTCTATGGGATTCTTTAGGTGTAGGATCATGTCACACTTTCTCTGCGATTTCAGGTCGTCCGTGCTCAGCCGCCGTCTGGAGTATTTCTCCCTGGTCTATGCTGTGTGCTTTAGCTGCGCAGAGTGCGGGTTGCTGTGCTGGGCGCTGTGCCTGCACCGGCATTGATGTGATGGCGGGTCGCCACCTGGAGCTCAAATCTATGTTTTCAGATGAGCAAAGTGGATTTTTACTTCCTGGCCAGAATCCCTGTACTGTTGGAACTCACTCTGGCTGTCTTTCTAGGGGTAAAAGTTTCTGCAATGTCGGAGGGAGGTCAGCTAGGGCTCTGCTGCTCCTCCGCCATCTTCCCGGAAGTCCTTGGACAATATCTTCTTATTTAAGGATTTTTATGCACATGTCAAATGAAGAACTTTTGTTCTTTTTTCAAACATCAGTTTTATTGTATCAGAAATAATCTTAAGACTCACTAACATAAAGTTCATATTCTGATTCATAAGGCCTTTCCAAATGACTTAACTGTTAGTGTGAATATTAACCATTGTTTCATAGGTCAGGGAAAATACATTTATTTTATTTATTCCTTTCATCAATCAGTTTATGGGGCTTGGTTGCTTGCCTATAGAGCTGAGCATGATGACACTGCTTGTAACTTTTGCTTTCAAATGCATTTGCTTTATTCTATAACCTGTGAGATTGAGTAAGGAAAGGTGAAAGCTATTACTGATGATCACTATAGCACAAAAGCTTCCTTAATTTCTTCCTTCCTTAATTTCTTCCTTTCATTCCTTCATCTCCTTTCTTCCTCCTTTCCTTTCCTTTCCTTCCCTCCCTCCCTTCTGCATTCCCTCCCTCCCTCCTTTCTTCCTCCTCCCTCCCTTCTCTTCCTTTCCTGTTCTGTAGTTTGAACTCCGAGACTAATGCTTTGCAGGAAGATGCTCTATAACTTGACCTACATGACAAGCCCTTTTAGATTTGAGTTTGATTTTTTTCCAGACATCCCAATTTGTCCATAAGCCTGATTTCAGATCATGATTGTCCTATCCATGGTTTCCTGTATTGCTGAGTCAAGAGATCAACACCCCAAATTCTGGTTTGTTTATTCAGTTGAGATCTTACTAACTTTTTGCCCAAACTTGCCATTAACTACAATGCTTTGTATCTTGGACTTCTTAATTCTTCAGATTACAAGAGTGAGCCACTCTGCTTGACCATATGTCTCATCTGAAGTTGTCAAAGCGAAAGGACAGTCATGAGGCCATCATAAGAATTTATTTACCAATTGTATCATAGACATGTTTCCTTAGTATCTTTTCTGTGATTTTATGTTGTTTTCTTAGAAAGAGAAGTGGTAGATAGACAGGTAGAAAGGCAGGGAGACATATAGACATACAAATAGATAGATGGCATGCTCAAATAACTAACCAACAGAAACAGTTATCATACAGAAGTATAACCATTCTCACTAATAAAGAAATAAAATGTATGTTACTTATGTTTTAGGCACCAGGTCAGAAAATATAGTACAGAAATATAATTGGGCAAATTCATCCCATGCAACAATATCAGAATACTCAAACTCTAGTAAAGTAGTTGAATATACTCTAAGATATAGATAGAAATGAAGAAATTATCACTATAAAATTCATCAGAAATGTCATATACATAATCAATATTCTGGGAGGAAATACAGTGAAAACATAGTAATGGTCATTTAAAAATTCTCTCCAATGATTATTACTGCTGAAATAAATATAACTGTGAAAAAATACAAAACAAAAACCCATATGCACATGTGAATTCATTGGCATAAGCATATTTTTACTTTTATTAAAGTGTATTATCAGCCAGGCACAGTAACTCTCACCCATAATCCTAGCTACTCAGAAGTCTGAGATCTAAGGCTCATAGTTCAAAGCCAGACCAGGCAGGAACTTCTGGGAGATGCTGATCTTGAATTAACCACCAACAGACCAGAAGTGGAGCTGTGGCTCAAGTGGTAGAGTGCTAGCCTTAAGCAAAGAAGCTCAGGGACAGTGCCCAGGCCCTGAGTTCAAGTTTAGCACTAACACAAGAAGAAGTGTATCATCTATCAAAAATAATAGTAGCATTCTTTGAGTATATTTGTGTGTGTGTGTGTGTGTGTGTGTGTGTGTGTGTGTGTGTTGCTGGGTACTGAACACAAGCTAGGCAAGCACTACCAACAAAACTATGTTCTTAGCCCCAACAGCATTGATATTCTCCATTACAGACATTAATTTTACTGATGTGAATATTATTGATACTTGCAGGTTAGGTTTTTACTTCTATGCAAATTTCAGTGGTGATACATGGAAATTGCTCCATCATTTGGGGCATAAACTTTATATAAGAGAAGAGTTACTCATTTGTTTTTACAATATACAGGACATTCTTTTTCTAGGGTAACAAGCAGAACAAAATAACATTTGCTCTGCATATCTGAGGGTAGAATTTTACCCAAGAAAGAAGCATTTTATTATTTTCTAGTGAGTAAAATCTCTGATGAGTATGTGTTGTTTGGCTACTTGCTGAGTCATAGTGACTATCAAGTAAATATCTCAGGCTTATGAATTCTAATGCAATTCTTATTTTTTAAATGAAGCAATCTCATCTTATTATATCTTTGAAAGAACACACTAAAAGGCTTAAAGTGCATAGAAGAGAGCAGTTTTTTTTCATGTAATGAGAAAAGTATATAAATAGTAATATGAAACTGCTGAGATATCAGAGTTCATAGTTAAGAGACCTGGGTTTGAGCTTTGGGTAGGAATGTGAATATAGATTTTGACCTTGCGTGGACTATTTACTATGAATTTCTGTGTCATAGCCTTCAGAATGGTACTAATAGCACCTGCCTTGTTTATTTTTCAAATTTCCTTAGAGATTTGAAATATACCAGTGCACACAACTTAACTAATACTTTGTGTGACCAGCTTGTCCACATAAATTTTCGTTAATTAAAGTGAACCAAAAGGGGGCCAAGTTGCTTATTTAATTTAGGGTTGACGTGATTGTGTTTCACACTGTGTGAAATGCTAGTTTAGGCTTAGCACTGGATAGGTATGCGAGTTTAGCTCAGAGTGGGTGGCAGTTCAAATGACATGTATCTCAGCTGCAGAAGAACAATCCTTCTATGGACACTGTCTGTGCTTTGTGACTTAATAACATGATTTTCTATGCAGAACCGAATGTTTAGGTTCACAAAGTTAAAAATGTGGGTGAACTGCATAAACATTTCAAATAAACCTTACTTTATTCAAGCTTCTCTGTTCCTTTAACTTTTTCCTTTGTAATATTCATTTTAACATTTATTATTCCTCATATGGTGCAAACCCCCGGGAAACAAAGTAAGACTTTTTGTCTCATCACAGTCTATTGTGTCTGTTACAGGACTTGGGTGCTTATCAAATCCCAATCATTGTACCAATTGCATATGCATATTTATTTGCACATACGAGTCCTATCTACGTATGTAAGAGCTCTTGACTGAGAGAGTCATTGTCCCTCAGTCTTCCTCTCAAGTCCTAGCTTACTCATGGAAAATTAATAGGACATCAGTAAATAAATAAATTAGCACAGCCAAAACTAATGTTTAATTATATTGCTAAGGATAGGCAGCAGGAGTATAGTCATTTATTTTTTGTTATAAGTTAAATGCCAATTTTTATGTAACACTCAATTGCATACAGCATTGTGCCTAGTAAGGAATTGTCCTCAGTAATGAGGAAATATATGCATTGTAATGGACAAATGGATCAAGAAGATGTGATACATACCCAATGGAATTTTATTTATCCATCAGGACCAACAACATTTTATTTGCAAAGAAAAAAGTGGACCTGAAAAAAATATAAGTCAAGTGAGTCAGATTCAGAGAGACAAAGCTTATGTGTTTTCTCTCATACATGGAACCTAGTTCTAATTTATAAATATACAAGAAAACACATATGATGTTGTATGCATGTGCACAGAAATGTATTAACTGTAGTATGGTATGTGCTGAGGACAATTCCAACAGTTTAATTAATTAAAAAAATCCAAATTCATGGTCCAGGAAAATGAATACCAGGAACTGATACGTGAAAGGTATAGGGGGAAGGTCAACAAGAATGGAGTAGAGATATTAAAAGAGGAAGGGGGGAGAATGCAGTCATAATATTCAATCTATAACCTATTAAACTTAAAATTGAGGGGAGGGGTATGGTTGGGTGTATTGGAGGAGAATGATGAAAGGGGTCACCCTTGATGAAGATAAATTGTAAGCAAAAAATGATTGATGAAAGATAACCCCTTTGTATTAATACTCACACATATACATAGATAGTCATTTACATATATACATACATTGAAATGTATTTTTCATGCACTCAATCTACCAATCAAAAGATGAATATGCACACATTTTTACTGTTTTGTGATAATGTGGTATAAACTAATTATCCTCATCTCGATCTTCAAGCTTTTTATTCTCCCTAAAGCTCCTGTGTTTTTTTTTTTTTTTTTTTTTGGCCAGTCCTGGGCCTTGGACTCAGGGCCTGAGCACTGTCCCTGGCTTCTTCCCGCTCAAGGCTAGCACTCTGCCACTTGAGCCACAGCGCCGCTTCTGGCCGTTTTCTGTATATGTGGTGCTGGGGAATCGAACCTAGAGCCTCGTGTATCCGAGGCAGGCACTCTTGCCACTAGGCTATATCCCCAGCCCCTGTGTTTTTTTTTTTAATAGATTCCCTAGTCTTGTTAATCATAAGGTCTTCACTGTTAAATATAAAGTTCATCATGAAGTTAAAGTTTCCCTGAATTTATTCTAGATGACTGCAGCTACTTTTCTACTATACCAGTGACTAATTTTAGGGAATAATTTTCCTAGGTTCAAATAATATGCTGGGGCTATAGCTGAGTTATAATGTATTTACTTACTGTACTTCATGTTCAAAGAAACAAAAAGAGCATGAAAGTTAAAAGCTAAAATATTTTATTCTGTATGATAAATATGTATCTATGTACATATGTATTACGATATTTATTCACACCTTCTAAATTGGAACAGAAACAAATTATATTTTGTAGTTGATTTCGCATCTTTTTAAAAATAATAAAATTCTAGAAATTCTGAAATCAAACATGAAAAATATTCAAATCCATAACTTCTAAAGGGCATTTTATGGAATAGCTTCTGTGATATATGCTGATGGTTTTATTTCAAATATCAGAAGACTGACAGTTAATTTTCTAATTTCTTGAAGACCTGACAGTCTGATAAACATAGTAAGCCAATTTCTCAAATATTTCTCCTCTGTGTGTGTGTGTGTGTGTATGTGTGTGTGTGTGTGATGTATGTGTAGAAAGAGAGAAAGAGAGGGAAGAAAGAGAAGGGAGAAAGTAGGACAGGAAGAAGGGAGAGAAATTATTCAGTGTTTGGTTTCCTTCACTACAAAATTCTTGTAAAGAGAAAGAATTGATTCAGTGGTCAAATGGATGCTTTCCCTCTTTGACCTCTTCCTATTTTTTTAAATCTATTATTTGGCAAAGACTACTAAACATACTGTTCCTGGTGAGATTAATGGTTAATATATAGAAACAAAAATACCTAAACATTTTAATCTTTACCAACCACAAAATTACCCTTGGTCATCAAAATACTTCTTTCTACAGTTCAGGAGAAAGTGAGTGGTATAGTTGAAGAGCTTTCCCAGCACCATGCTGCTAAATGTTTACCTGTGTGGCAGTTCAATGGGTCTCAATTGAATTAACTTTTACCCCCTCCAGAAACAAGACAATTGTAGGAATTTTCACTGCAGGCTTTGCCACATGCACCACAATACTTCAGTCCTGCATAACTGTCACTCTGGAGTAGATTTGAGGAGCAGTCAAAGGAAAGTTAAACTGCTTACCCTACACTTGTTCAGATGACTTTTGAGAATATTCTTATATTTTTGCTTGAAATCTCAACTCATCCTCAAAGCTGAGTCCTGAGGGAAAGTCTTTCTGTGGTCTGATTATGATCAGAGCATAGTGAATTCATGACAGCCCCAACTCTGAAGAGTGGTTTTTAATCCCATGTGGCTGAGATAAAAAAGTAAAAAAATAAAATAAAACTCTAGTTCAAAATAGTAACTTTTTACAGTGAAAAAAACTTTTGGAAAAAGTTTTCCTTCCAACCCTTAAATTTGCCTAAGCCCTCATTGACTCATTCAATTTCTTCTAAACACATTCATTAGTTCTTATAGTCCAGATTTTGAGTTAAATACTACACACATAAGAATTCAGAATAAATACTGGGGTTTATTTGTGAGCTTGGAATGTAGGAAAGCAAATAGCTGTAGCAGCAATAAAAAGTACCAAGTTAAAACAACAAATAGCTACAACTGGATCATCAAGATAGTCCGCAGAAATCTAAGATAAAAATCTAAGACATATAGAGGTTCAACTTGCATGCTGAAAGTGAAGTGTCAAGGTTATGGGACTTTAAAGGGCAAAGAGACTTTTCCTTCATTGAGTGTTCTTTGGCCCAATTGTTCAATGAGAAGAACGATAAATGTATAGACGTGAGAATATGAGATTTCATTTGGTATAGAATATGGTCATCCTGTACAGCCTATACAACTCCTTCTTAGTAAATATAGACAGTAAACTATTGCTTAGATCTTTCAAATACGTTAATAGCATGTTTTCCAGAGTGATTATTATTTGCATATGTCAAGTGATTGTCATCATCTAGATGTGGACTTCATGGGGCCAGGATCTCATGTTAAATGAAATGATTTTGTATTGTCCCGTGGTCTTAGACAATCCCACTATTACTAGTGAATAGATTGTCAGCATTATTCTTTTATACAGGATCTTGTGAAGAAGAGAAGCTACCATTCTGTCTGCCAAGTAAAATTAGTGGTCTTAATTATACAGATAGTGTGAATGTAGTTTAGTATCTTAAACACATAAATTTAATTCTAGGCTGCAGCATGACATAGGCTATTTTCTTTTAGCTTTCTGTAGTGACTAAAAAGGGCAGTCATTTAATTCATCACAACATAGTTATGTAAATCTCTTGCCTACTTTTATTGGGATTTCCTCTTATCTCTATATACTTTTACATAGTGGAATAAATGCATATTATATAAGCCTATTTTCAATAAATTCAACTAACTTTCTTTTCTACCATCTTTTTCTTTTTACCAGTAGCCCAGACTATCTTAGAACTGACTGTGAAGCTCAGACTGGCCTTAAAGACGTGATAATCCAGCCTCAGCCTCTCTAGTGTTGAGATTATGGGTATTACTATAGTTGGATAAGTATCATTATTCCTTTACTATCCCATATAGAAATATGGAACTGTTGAGCAAAAAAATATTTAAGCATTTTTAAAAGTATGGTCAAATGATACCTATTTCAGATTTCCTGTAATTATAATCGACTCTGGGGTCATACTCTTTTTTATTGAATCAGTTTGTAGGGATAGAACTTAATGATTTCTCTGTTTAACAAACTTTGACAATCCTTCATTTCTGTTATAGTCTAATTCTATCTCAACCTAGTAACCTGCATTAAAAATAGGCATGTGATGTGTCCATAATTAGAAAGCAAATTGTTATAGACCTAACTCTTCCCAAGGGCTGTGATATCTCAGTTAAGGTGCTTTGTATAATTGCCATCGTTCTACCGTTACCTGTAGTGCAAAATGCTCTGGAGCAAGTATCCAAACTCCTGAGTTGCGGATATTTCTTTTTGCTTCTGTATACTTGTAACGATAGTATCTGATAGGCAGGAGAAGGTTCTTACCTTCTCATAGACTAAAATACAATTTGGAACAAGCCAAAGAAAGGATGAGGCAAAAGAAATGGTGGTCATGCTTTATGCAAAGCTCTTTGCCCATACACTCAGCAGCAGAACTCAAGGACTCATGGATTCCCATTTTATCCACCAACACTCTACCCTGCAATACTGCATGTTCATATTGTCACTTGACAGCAGTGCTATCTAGCCAAATATTGTCTCAAGATTAAACAAGGTAGCACATGAGTACATGACTCAAGGTTACATGAATGTGTTGAACCAGATGGATAATAGTTTTAGTGAAGAGGAGGCCCAAAGTACTGTAGAATATACAGTACAGAAACTGATTTATTCCATTTCCCTTTCAGTATCTCATTACAGAGTACTGTTTTAAGAATGTTCTTAACATAGAATATTGTAATACAGAAAGCATTAACCAAAAAAGGTAAGTTTGTAATGTCTCAAACCATACTTTAGATTTGTGACAAGAATGTGTACAAGTATAACTGTAGCTCAAATGGTAGAACACTAGTCTTGAGGAAAAAAGACAACAAAGAGCACAAGGTTTTGAGGTAAGCCCCTGTACTGGCACAAAATAAAAGGAAAGAGACTGTACATTTATTTGTTCAAGACACTATCTACCTAGTACATGCCATATGTTGAGTTGGGTGTCAGTAGCTCGTGTCTGTAATCCTAGCTACTTATGTACTCAGAAGACTAAGACCTGGGGATCAATGTTACTAAGATCCTCTATCTCCAATGAACTAACAAAAAGCTAAAAGTGGAGGTTTGACTGAAGTGGTAGATTGCCATACCTGAGGAAACAAAGCCAGGGGACAGTGCCAAGCCCCTGATTTCAAGTCCTAGCATCAGCACCAGTTTTTTTTTTTTGTTAGTACAAGTGCCACTGAATTCAGAAAATGATGCTGAGAAACAAAGCATGTCAGTAGCTCCACTGATGATGGACAGTCCTGTTCACATTTTACACTCTGTTCCTTATAGCCATTTGTCCTCTGATCTTTTACTTCTCAGCTACTTTCGGGTTAGTGAAAATGATAGTACTTGGAGGCTCTTAGGAATGTCTCCAGAAGTCAGTGTTTAATTACACTGCAAATCAAATTATTTTCATTTTGAGTATCATAACTGAAGTATCAGTTAACAGCTAAAATGATGTAACATTTTGGACCCTGAATAGACTCCAAAAGAGGCAAGGCCAGGCTATTGAAAACTCTTAAAATAATTTTATCTATGAACAAATGACAACGTTAGAAGTACTGAAAAATTACAGTTTTTATCTATGCCAACTTATGGAGGTAATTTGCTAGAAAAATTACCACATGGGTAGATTGTTTAATTTTGAGAAACTTGTCCACATAGAATAGCGATTCCCTGCCAAGTGGCTTCATTTTTATGTAAGAACCTTTTCTTCAGAAAATGACAAAGCTTTACAATCTGAGAACTGTGTGTCTCCCTGTGTAAGTACTGCCAGTTCTTGCAGTTCTGTCCATGTGTTGTGTACCTCTTCTGATCTGACAAAGTACTCTTACAGAGCCAAAATATTTCCCAGGGATTTTTGAAGTCTTGTCTGATAACTCTACAAATTAATCTCTTGTATTTTCTATCCCTAGACTTTACCCTTGACAATGTCTTAGCTTCATATTAGGATGAGAGAAAAAAAGAAAAATACTTTACTTCACTTAAAACACTCTCTGAATATGCTAATAATCTCAGCTGATGGTTGAGGAGATTTGGTGGCCATTAAATACCATGATTAATGGAATCAGCTGTTTACTAGAGGGACTTCATAGTAACACTTCTTGTAATAAAGACACATCTCATCAACTCTGGCATCATAATCCATTTCTTATTTCCCAATTTCACATAATCAGTCTAAAATATGAGATACTTCCTGTCACAATTCTATTTATGTCATTTGTTTAAATAAGCTATTTGCTTATAAGCTCAAGCATTGACTCTTTTCCTTCTGTAAAAATGGCTATGTAGAAGCTAATCATTTTTTCTCTTCCTGCTTAAATATCATTTGCTTAGAACAAGGGATGATTTTAATCTATCTTAACTGTTTGTGACAAGGGGATAGGTAATATTCTATGCTAAATTTGAAGAGATCTATATTGTCATGTGAAGAGATAGTTGATTTCAAGTTCAAAATGTTACAATATAAAAGATATGGTAAAAAGCCTTTGTTAAAAAGGCACTACTAAATGAAATGCCTTAGGAGGTATATTTTGTTTTAAATATCTTCATATAAACAAAATATTAAAAGTTATAATTATTTATTATTTGTAAACTTACATTAATCCACATTATTTTTCAAACAGAAGTTTAGAAATACAGGTAAATTCACACTACACACTGTTACTATGGTTATCATCTGTTTAATGGAAGCATTTGGAGAGTATTTATCCTTGACATTTTAAAATGAAGTTCAGCAAATTGTGCACAGGGGAATACAAATGGATGCATTCATCCTGACTTGAAATAAAGGCTCTAGCTTTTTTTAATAAACTCTTTCCAAACTGTCGGTAGTAAAATCAAGTTTCATGATAACAAATAAAGTCTCCATAGAACCTTTAACCCTATATATGAACTTCATGATCAAAATAATTTTAAGATATTAGAAATGTGACCATTTTTCAAAGTTAATTGTACATGTAATACATAGACAATAAGCACAAACACTGAGTTGGAGTTTTAATTTGCTATTTAATATTAGAGACATTTATCTCTTCCTTTGTTATTTTCTGAATTAACAAATATTATCGAAAGTATATTCATTTATACAGCACACTGGATTGTTCTAAACATAAATTGAGACCACTGTATTTTTCTACTTACTTTTATTAGGGCATCATCGTCTGAGTGTTTTCCCATCTAGTAGTAAGTAACAAACATTGTCAGTTATTTGAAAAATTAAATACCTTGTAGGTTTCCACACACTAAAGACAAAAGTGACCTACAATCAGAGAGAAGCTATTGGATCCATGAACTGGAATTATTACCATTCTTGGCCTTCATTCATTCACTATATGGAAAATATTATACCAAACCAAATTATTACTCATCATTTCTGTCTTCATAAGCTTAATTTTAAGGTATGTAAATGTTTTACATATCAGTTATATACTTTTATCTATATTTTTACATACATTTTGGTTGTAATTTTTTATGACACAATGGTACATATTTGTGGGCAAATTGTGTCTGAGAAGTAGAAAACACAGACAGCAGCTGATCACAAATTTTTTCCATTTAGTATGCAAAAGGGATCTTATATAGGTAAATCTAATGAAGGCAAAATAAGGAATTAGAGAAAGCAGTCTAATAATCTGATCGGAATAGATACATGTAATAGGCACAGTATTATGGTACAAACACATACTGAAAGTCTGTAAAATAACAAACAACAAAATATTATACATATGAATAGCTTCCCTTCTATGACTATTATACAAATGATGGGTCTTATTTAACTACTGAAGTAATATTTCCCATATTGGTTCTCTTTTGTGATATATTATTCCTGTTATCTATTTCTATGCAATTTGTATTTCTCCTTAAGTCATTTAGAAACGCATGCACATTTGTTAGATTTGATTTTTAAAATTAATCTATATTAATTTATATTAACTACCTCATTTTGTTAGTTTAATTTGTTATCAGAAAATGTGGACTGTGTATTTTTGACTTTGGGGAATCTAGGAAACAATACAGATGCCTTAACATGTCATTAGTTTTGGTGAATGTACCATATTGGTTTAGGATGAATGTGTAGACTATTTCAGAGCACAAAATTATCTTTCTTTTTGTGTTTATAATAGTAATTTAGTTGTATAGTTTCTTTACATATTTGTTCAGTATTTGCTTTGTTGGACTTTGAGAATATTGCATTGAATGCTCCCAAAATGATTATTTTCTCTGTGTTTACATTGTGTTTGTATTTGGTTTTGCTATGTATATTTCAGAACTATAAGGCCATTGCATACAGATTGATGTCTCCTGTCTTTTTGGTGGATTTGAAATTTTCAATTCATTCGTACCTGTCCCTTTAAATAATTTACCTTGAATTTATTTTGCCTTATATTAGTCTAACTGTACCTATTTTCTTTGTATTACAAAGAAATATATTAATTTATTTCTGCCTCTTTTTTTGTATTTTTGGGGTTTGAACCACGAGTCTAATGCTTGCTAGCTAGGTAGACAAATCACTATTTGAGCTATGGTCATACCACTTTTTGCTTCTAGTTACTTTTCAGAATGATATCACTCTTTTTAACCATTAAGCTACACAGCTTTCCGTTCCTATATGTTCTATTTCCATTTAATCATCATCTTTAAAATGTGCTATTTCCATAAGAAACAATATTAATTTTTATTAAAATAATTGCAGAAAAATAGAGAACAGCTAAAGATAAATGTCTAATTCTTGTTTCTCAAGGGTGTTGCTGCCTATTTATAGAAATACTTGGTTTTTGTTGCAATCATTTCTATTAGTGTAAATTCTAACTTCAGGTGTTTTTTTAAAATAAGAAATACTGAAAAGAGTAATTTTATCTTAATTAGTTACCTATAATATACAACTAGAAAAGTATTTTTGGGCTGTTAGAGATTTTAAAACATAAAATAAATTAAATTGTTTCAATAGGTGGTTCATTTAATACGTATAAAAATGAAACTGATTATTACCTAAGATAGCTGAGGTTTTGTTTCTCATTTAAATGTTTTGGCACATCTAAAACACAGATTCAAAGGGTGTTAAAGTCTGGAACAAAGTAAGTCTATTTCCCATGATTGATTTTTTCCCTCCGAATCTCCTTCTCACAGATATGTCAGAAGTACTCATTCGTAAAGAAAAAGACTGGAAAGCAAATGATTTCTCAAAGGCTTTTCACTTGAAAACTTTAAAAAGTATCTACAAAATCATCAGGTTAGCTTAATATGGGCTTTATTTCTGTGTGCCAGGCTGCATCTTCAGCTTTTCTTTTAAAAAGACATAAATATGGAAGTCTCACTTTCTTCTTTCATGTGATATTCATATCTGAGTGTATGTCAGACAATACATAGTAGGGTCATTCTATAAAGCATTAGTAAAAAAGCAAAAATGTTAATATTGAATTCAATTTTTCTCTTTCAGTCTCTGATACTATATACTTATTTTTTTTTTCAGTTCTGGAATGTATGCCATGTATTTGTTCTGTGCATTCGAAATAGCACAATGCTTTCACCACAGTAGATAATAAAAAATTGTCTGTTTTTAAACATTCCATTAACCAGAGCTTCCTTGAGAGGGCTATCCAATCTACACTTTCACTGCTCTGTTATATGGAGGTGTTGGGAACACAGATACACTGATTTACCCTTACAATATAGTTAGAATGCTACAGAAATCCTATTCTAATCCTCTTGAGTCTTGAGATAGAGAAGAGAAAAATGATATTGCCTAGCAATTTCATTGCTTTAACATGAGCAGCCTTTCTTCTTTCGATTCCAACTACCTATAACTAACTTTACAATTTCATGTTTAAATTTTCTTATTTTCTTGAGGAAGGATTGTTTTAGGAATTCAAAGGCCTTTTTGGAGACAGAAACTAAAGATGTAGAACAGATATATCCCTGTTTTCAGGAATTTTATTTTAACACAATAAAGTCTGTATCTCCATTTAAGAACTATCAGGGATTCACCTGAACAAAATTTATTAGTAATAGAACTATACAACTTGGGGGGGGGGCGGAATTGGGACGGGACAAAATGGGAGAAAATATGGAAATGGTGACAATGTTAAAAAGAAATGTACTCATTACCTGGCTTATGTAGCTGTAACCCCCACCCCCCCGGTACATTACCTTTACAATAATATATAAATAAAATTGAAAAAAGAAAATAAAACTCTAAAACAAGTGTTTGGAGTGATTAGTCATCTATCAACAAAGTTTATGTAAACCAAGCCAATAAAAACTTCTGAGAAAAATCTAAGTGAGCTCCGTAGTCAGTAGAATTCACTTGCCTAAACTAGGCTATGTGCATTTCTATGGAAACTTCAAGCTAGGGGGAAAAAATCAGCATTACATGCCTGTAGAATAGAATTAGCCAAAAATTAGCCGTACAATTTATGGAACATGATTCAACTGATAGTTTGTTCCTCAAATTTTATCTTCTTTGTTGAGTATCTCTCTATTTGTCTCTTCTGTATTAAATATTCCTACCTTCAGACTCTTGAGTCATAATTTATCTTCTATTTGTTTTGGTATGTGATTATACACAGCCGAAGGTTAAAATAGTTTGATCCTGAGAAAGACATTCTTTGCATTGAACCTTTGTCTATATATGCTAACCATGCCTATTGTGATGCCCCCTCTGTCTATCTCCTTTTCCTTATTAGTCAAATTGTCCAGATTTTGTGTTGTTCACTTTTGTCCATGATCTTTAGCCCTAACTCATGTGTTGCTTGTGGATTTATAGCAATTTATCTACACAAATTGGATTTTGAGATTTCATGTCCAATCCTGCATGCTGCTAAATTCAAGTCACTTCTTAATTTATCCTCACCAATTAATTGACACTACTGGACACAGACAGTGGCTTCCTCATCCCACCCTATCTGATATCACTTAGATTTATAGGCTTCATATCTGCTAATAATGTAATGTTGGTCTTTTATTTTTCATTCCTGATATTTTTAATCATGAACAAAAATACACCATGTGACAGAAATAAGCTCTTAAAATATATACTTGTAAAAACCAATTGTGTGTTAGGGTCATAGAATGAGTATGCAGAATTTCAAGCAATCTTAGAACTCATTAATTACAGACTTTCATCTAAAGAAAAGGAGTATCCATTTTCCATGGTATTGATATAACCCGTGACTTGCAAGTGAAAGACATCTAAATAATCTAAGACAAAGAAAATAGAGCAATGTATTACATGCATATTAAAAAAGAATTCCATAAGATTCAAAATGGAGGGAAGAAATAGACAAATACTATCAAGATTTGATAACTCACATGTCTGACTTTTATTTGCTTGTTGCCTTCAATCTTTGTCCACTTGGTTAAGACATGACTGCTTATAGTTTCTGAGCTTTATAAGACTTTGCTTAAGAGAGAATGACTTTTTTCCTTCAACTTCCAAATCTTCACGTAAAAGGCTCATCTTGGCTTGGTTAACAATATAGGACAAAACTTTTATAGTCGTATTTTGTTTTATGAAATGACTACCTTCTTCGTATCCATATTATACATAAGAAATTCTTAGGGAACTTGAATTAGGAGTTAAGATACTCTAAATAAATAAGTAAATAAATAAATAAATAAATGTATAGTTACATATTCAAACAGGCATGTACACATGCATATAAACATATATAAAAATATAATTCACATAAGTGAGTTTTGATTTGTCATTATATAAATAAATCTTCTATAATACTTATGATTTACATAATTATATTATTTATATTTAATTTGAATTTTAGTCTGGTCCTGTCCTGTCTTGTCCCGTCTTGTCTGGTTTAGCCTGGCATAATCCATTCCAGTCTGGTTTAGTTCAGTCTGGTCCTGTTTGGTCCAGTTTAGTCCGGTCTGGTTTGATTTAGAATGGTCTGGTCCAGTTTAGTTCAGTTTGATCCAGTTTAATCTGATCTGGACCTGTTTAGTCTGGTCCTGTCCAGTTCGGCCTGGTCTTGTCTGGTTTAGTCCGGTCCAGTACTGTCCCATATGGTCTCATCAGGTCCTGACCTGTCCTGTATCTGAATTTAGGGCCTGGGTTCTATCCTGCTTTTTTGTTTTTCTCAAGGCTAGCACTCTACCACTTGAGCCACAGATTTACTTCTGGATTTTTGGTGGTTAATAGGAAATTGAGGTCTCATGGACTTTTCTGCCTAGACTCTCTTTGAACCATGATACTAAGATCTCAGCGTTCTAATTTGAGTCTATTTCTGACTGTCTTACTTTACATAACAAAATAGTATCACTGGTAGCACTACATTAATTATATAGAGGGGATTTTCTTTTAATCTTTAAAACTTCATTTTATAGAATACGTAAGCTCTTCTTTCTTCTTCTTCTTTTTTTTTTTTGCCGGTCCTGGGACATGAACTTAGTGCCTGAGCACTCACTGTCCCTGGCTTTTGCTCAAGGCTAGCACTCTGCCACTTGAGCCACAGTGCCACTTCTGGCCATTTTCTGTATATGTGGTGCTGGGGAATCAAACCCATGGCTTCATGTATAGGAGGCAAGCACTCTTGCCACTAGGCCATATTCCCAGCCCCTCTTTCTTGTTTTTGCAGCTTGTTTCATTGTTAGGCCATTTTTCTTCTTGTTATTGTCACATTTACACATGCATTTAAAATGTATCCCAGTCAATCTCACCACTTTTATCATTTTCTCCATTTCCCAAATAATTTTAAGTTTTCATTGTTCTATTTTCATAGTCACACGTACATTTTTGACCAGATTCATCTTCTTTTCAAATTATATTTTAAAATTATTTAATCTTTATTTTTCTTTCTCCTTTTATTTCTTCAATTTTAATGCCTAAATTTTCTTTGTTTTCATGTGCTATGTGCATTTAGGTTACCTCTACTCCTTGGCCATTATGGTGATAATGGTACAATAAATATGAGTGTCGGGTATCTTTGAGATATATTTTAGTTCCTTTCAGTGCAGACTTAGAAGAATTGCTGAATCGTGTGCAAATTCTATTTTTATTTATGTATTTGTTTGTGTGTTGATTTTTGTAATGTCAACTGAGACCAGGGCATTTGCATGCTAAGCCAGCGATCTACTGCTGAGCTAAACCTAAACACAAATCCATAATCCCTCTCATTTCCAAAATCTCTTCTTTACGTTTTCTGTAACAGCTGCTCTGTTATACATTCCTTCCAGTCACATAGAAGAATTTCAGTTCTCAGGATACTTGTGTGCACTTCCGACTCATGCTCTTTGCAATTTAACCCTTTTCCTGAGTTTGAGGTATTTACCAACTAATGTACTTAATGACACTCATTAAAAAACTGTTTTAACAATCCAGAGATAAGGAGACACTAGAATTTAGCAGTAAGTAATAAATAAACACCGGTCTGGGTGATATAATATGTACACTTCCACCAGTGTTCCTCTATACAGTGGAAGGGTTGTTGTTCAGTCTCATTTTCCACATCATAAAACTGACATTTAAATAATGTGCCCAAAATAATTTAACAACAGGTTGATGGAATAGTGATTGAAGACTGTTTCTGCCTACTCCAAATCCTGAAATTCTCACTTTACCTTAGTCTTAAAATTTGAGTATATGTCAAAGATGAAAATGTATTGAATATTAGATACCCTGTATCTGAAATCCACTTTTTTGGGTGGGGCAAAACAAGTAAAATTTCTTCTCATGGCTAGCATTCAGGAACAAATGGGAGATTTATCATTTTTCTTATACATTTGAAAAATAAGTCTTGTGTTTTATTCTAAGAATTTAACCTATTTAATTTGTCTTAATGTGCATCAGAATATAGTCACCTGGAAATTTTCATAAAATCTAGATAAAACCCCAAATTTCTTATTGTGTAGATGTATCTTTGAATCATTATATATGAAGGAAGTACTATATTGTGGTAAAGCCCCTGTTTTGCTTACTGCATTTTCATTCTTTTATGCCCTCCAAAACAAATACTTGTTCAGTATATTTTTTTTGCTAGCCAACTTATTGCAAGTAAAATATCAAATATTTCATAATGTTAATAGTTACATATATAAAGTTGCTTAGGATTTTTGGTGAGTATATGGATTTGGTGTTTTGTTTGCTTTTGTTTGGTACCGCATGTAAAGTGGCGAGTTTATAATTCTGATACAGATGATTTTAGTAAATGTTTTAAATGTGGTTGAAAAATTATGATAAGTGGTCTTACTTTTGTAATTTAAGTTTTATTTCAGCGATGCCAGTGCATTTATGATTTTCCGAATCTACAATTCTACTACAGTGGCAGATGGGCACAGTTGAGTAATTGTGTCAGTGATCATATACTCACCAAGCCTGAAATATATGTGCCTTCTGGCTCTGTCAGACAGTTTTACCCCTTGTGATTGATATATAACTTTTCATTTTTTAATCTCTTGTGTAAGTTTATAAAATAAGACACAAGCCAGGCTCTGGTGGTCCATACCCATAATCCTAGCTACTCAGGAAGCTGAGATCTGAGAATTGTGGTTCAAAGCCAGCCCAGGCAGGAAAAAGTCCATGGGACTCTTGACCTCCAATTAACCACCAGAAAACCAGAAGTGGTTCTGTGACTCAAGTGGTAGAGCAGTGGCCTTGATCTGAAGAGCTCAGGGATAGCACCCAAGCTCAGAGTTCAAGCCCCATGACCAAAAAACAAAAAAACAAAACAAAAAAACAAAACAAAACACAAAGGTTCTTTCCCTTAAAAATAGCTGATTCTTTTGTTTATTGTAACTTGATGCTGTCCTTTTTAAGTCTAGTCATAATTATGTTAGAAACATGGCAAAGTGTAAGGGTGTGCAGGTTAATAATGCTATAATTTATCAGTATAGTTATTTGGAATCCATCAAGAGTAAAGGGAAATTAATTTTAAGCAGGACTATAGTGGATAATTTATGAATAATCCAAATGATAACATTTTATATTGCTCACAGTTGTGTGGCTATCATTCATAACTGTTTATAGGTCACTAATTTCCTTTAGTTCTAATACACAGATTGAAATAAGTTGATAGTGTGCTAAAATTCATCGTATGTTTTTAAAGAATTTGTGTTATTTTTATGTTGCTTTTTGTGACAACTATGCATGTAAGGAGATGCTTCATCAATTGAAATCTTTTTAATTTGTACCCTTTTTAAACTTATATTTTTATTTTCTTTAAATAGTTGTACCAAGAGTTACCATTAAGCCTATCAATTTATAGTTGCAGTGCATCTCATTTTTTGAAACTTTATGATGGTTCTCCTTTTTGAAATTTCTACATATTCTCTATTTAATGATTTCTGTAATATTGTCCCTTGTATTATTTCCCAATTCAAGCGTATGTGTTGATTGCCTAATCATACAAGGTAAAGAAGATATATCATTGAACAAGACATGTCCTTTACCCTTATGGAATTTATAATCTAGTAAGAAGACGCAGATAATAAATGAGTAAAATATCCAATATGTCAGGTAATGGCAGGAAAATGACAAAAAAAATGAAACAGAGAGAAGGAAGAGAATAACATGGGGCTATGACCTTGGACAAAGAGGCCTCTCATTGACAAGAGACCATTTGGTAAATACCTGAAAGACAAGGTAAGTGATATGAACCCTATGCTAATAGACAGGGGACGTGTTCAGATGAATATGAACAGATGACTAAATGGCAAAGATTCTTGAAGGTATCTAGTAACCATATCATTACATATACTCATACCCAAAGTTTATTTCCAGATGCAAAAGTACTTGTCACCTACTAGTTCTTACAATTTTTGTCTGAGTCACAATAGGCTCAATACATCAAAATTAGTTCTAGATGTCATCCACAAGTAATGGTGAGACTCCCTGCATTCTACTAGAATAAGCTATTTTTGACTAATTGATTAAATTGAAAGCAGCACTTTATAGCTATGTTGACTTGTGAAAGTACAGCTAATAGAAGGCTGGAGACCTTGGACTTCATTTGGCTAGTTGATCTCTTATTAACAGCAATCACCTTTTGGGTGTGTAGGCTTATTCTGTGTTGGTTTGAGACTGTATTTTCAATGAACATTAATGCTCACCTGCTCAGCATAAGGCTAAATATTTTGAAGTAGAGTTTTTCTGTGCATTTTTATAATGGATAGGAAAGTGGGCACCCACAAGACCATTTACATTCATAAGGATTTAAAAGTTATTTTGGGGATAAAATTCTCTTTGGTACACTTTTGCTGATATACTATTTTATGCATGTAGTATTTAACAGCAACTTACATTCTATTTGAAATCAGCTTACCTGAAATTTAGTTTATTTTCTCATTTTGAATGTGATCCTTTGTGTAGTATATTGGTTTTATTATTACTATGTACAATGGAAATAAAAGAACCAGAAGAAATAGTAAATACTTCTCTTTCATAACCCTAAGTGTATGTGGACTTCATTCTCCAAACAAATGGTGTAGATTCTCTGACTGTATCAATATGTCTTAGAACCATGTAACTGAATTATAATTGAATCTTGCTGAGATTTTAAATGCTATGATCTAGAGAACAAACCATTTTTCTTTTGACTTATTTTAGAAACTTCCAGGAAACCAAACATGAAACTTCTGGCACACTGAAACTACTCTTCATGCAAGAGATAAGTTTGCCAGCATATAGAATATTTAACTCAGAAGATTACACATGTTGCTCAGCCATTCAGAAAACACTCTTCAAAATAGATGTTATCTTATACCATAAAGTGAATCTCAGCAAATAGAAAAATATCCATGTATTTTCTGAATCCAAAAAGACCACACACACACACACACACACACACACACACACACACACACACACACACACACACACAATGTCCGGTAAAGATCTTTTTGGTTATCTATCCAAAAGACCACAAACAAAATCACAGTAATGCCACCAGCACAACAATGTTCATTGCAGCACAATTTGTCATAGCGAGAACCTGGAACCAGCCTAGATGCCCCTCAGTAGACGAATGGATCAGGAAAATGTGGTACATATACACAATGGAATTTTATGCCTCTATCAGAAAGAATGACATTGTCCCATTTGTAAGGAAATGGAAGGACTTGGAAAAAATTATACTAAGTGAAGTGAGCCAGACCCAAAGGAACATGGACTCTATGGTCTCCCTTATTGGGAATAATTAGTACAGGTTTAGGCAAGTCATAGCAGAGCATCACAAGGCCCAATAGCTATACTCTTATGATCACATAAGATGATGCTAAGTGAAATGAACTCCATGTTATGGAAACAGTTGTAACTACTTTCAACGTCCTATGTTTATCTGTAGCTTCTATTATTGATGATGTTTTTGTATCACCTTCCTGTGGTTGTACCTACACGATCTCTGCAATCTTATCTGAGTGTATTGGAAACTGTGTATACTGGTATTGGAAGTAGGAAATTGAAAGGGAATACCAAATTTGAGAGACACAGGGTAAAAAAAGACAAACAACTACAAAAGCAATACTTGCAAAACTGTTTGGCGTAAGTGAACTGAACACCTCCGTGGGGGAGGGGGAGGGAAAGGGGGAGGCAAGAAGGGGGTATGAGGGACAAGGTAACAAACTGTACAAGAAATGTATCCAGTGCCTAACGTATGAAACTGTAACCTTTCTGTACATCAGTTTGATAATAAAAATTTGAAAAAAAATAAAAAATAAAAAAAAAAATTTAAAAAGAATTTGGAATGAAAGTAATCTCCGGTGGTGTTAAGTGGAATTAAGGTTTTCTATTAAATGTTATAGACATAAAAACAAAGTGGATTTACAGTGTAGTGAGCTTTTATTTTTCTAAATAAGTACATTATTGATATATCTGTAAAAACAAAAAGAAAGGAAGGAGCATATACTCAGAAAGGTAGAATATTGCATTTGGGAAATGTTACCTGTTCTGGAGGAATACACTATGACCCCCCCAGGCCTAAAATCAAATATGTCCATATATTGTGAAAACGGAGACATCTGAAGTACTTTTTTTCCTAGGGATTATATGATATCAACCTAAGACTTCCTGGAAAATCTAAGGCCTGTTTTCTCAATCATTTACTCATTGGTTGTGGCTGTCTACTCATTATATTTCAATGAAAAAATATTCTTTCAGTAGAAAATAATAAGGAACTGTCATTCTTCTTGGATATGAAGGGTGATGTATGATGAAAATAATACTAATATAGTTAATTAAACAGATCATTTTTTCAAAAAATACTTTTGATCAGTTATTTATTTACAAATTATTTTTAGTTACAATGAGAGGGAGGTTCTTTTGATAGGTGTATAGATATGTAGATAGATAAAAAATTAAATTGGAGATTGAGATAGAGAGAAGGACAATAAATTCACTCACAATGTTCTAAAATCATTAACACAAGGCACATAATAATACCTATTATTGCAGAGGAACTATAGTGGGAATTTTAGAAACTAAAAACATATAATATCCTGCATTCTCTTTCTCATGTACACATAATCTTCAAGGACATTATGAAATGGGATTTTGATATTGAAAGGAGGATCGGTAGATCTGATAGGTCTTTGGAGGTTATTTATAATGGCGTTTCAGAAGAGTTAAAATGAGTTTTCTAGTCTGAGTGACTGGGAAAGTGTCAATTAATGACATGTAACTGGAATTCCAGTTCCTAGGTGGAGTGCTGATGACTGTGGAAGGAATTGACAGGAATGTGATGAATTCAGTTTATTAGTCGAAAAGTGAATGGGCAATGTCTACACACTTCTAACTTAGAACTCTAGTCTGATATTTGAAATATTGCTTCCATGCATTGACTTAGCAAATATTTATTGAGTTTTAACTATGTGCCAGGAAATGCACTGAATGCTAGAGCTGCAGGAATACAACAGCAATATTCCTTCATGTGTGTATGCTTCACAAGCTATTCTATCGGTGGCAGATAGGAATTTAAATATTCTGATTATTTTCAGCTTTTGGCATGTATTATATTGGACATATTGTAGAGTTTCATTATAATATTTCCATATATGTATAATGTATTTTGATAATATTCATCTCCTCTTTTTCCTATCTTCCATTTTCCATAAAAGTGAAGAGTGCTAGAACTTGCAAAAGGCTTTTTACAGATGGGGAGTTAAGTGAACCTGTAGAAATAGCAGATGGTCCTGAAGATAATTTTTGTACATAACTACAAGAGCTACATGACTTTGTTTCTTTTTGGCTAAAATGCTAAAGAGTTTCATTAATTCTTTTATCATTTCACATGTATTCAGATCCATAATTCTCTTATGTAGAAAATGAGTATGTTTACATCTCCTACACCAACTCAAATGAAATAAATTAATGTAAAACAAACAGCATAGTAACTAACAATAATAGATTCCTTATTTTTCAAATTTAGTTTCTTATGACATTATTCATCAGCACAACTCAGTAAACATTAGCATACTTGCGGAAATAGGTCGGCTGCTTAACATAGTACATCCTTGGAACAAATCAACCCATCAAATCTACCTTTCTGTCTCTTCCTGCTGTGTTTGGCTTTCCATGACCTTAATCATCATCATGATGGAGAGCCTTTCTGGATGCCTTATTATACCACAATCATAAATCTAGATGAATTGTCAAAGCCTTCATTCTTCGTTTCATGCTTTTCTCAATCTCACAGAAACTATGACTAGACAGTATAGGTTTTTCAGGATTTAAGTAGATTGTTTTCTTGCTATGTTTTGGTAAAGCCACATGTGTCTGTTTTATTCATGAAAGAAGGCCATTGCTTTAAGTCAAAAGGATAGGTACATAGTTTCATTCCTATTACAGGCTCTTAGAATCTTTTGTGTCTTGATTTTATGTTAAATTATGTATTTATTTATTGCTTTATGTTTTGGGAGCTTCAAAAAATTCTTCTTGATTAGTCACCCTTTCCATCATTCTTCTTCATCCCATTTCTCCCCTCGCCAGGCACATTTCATATTTCCCACTTCCTTTATCACACCTGAATACTAAGTTTTCTGACTGTATTTGTTCCCAGTTCCTTTTATATTCTTCTACTCCTTCCCAGTAACCCTCCATTCCATCTCCTTTCAGCTTCCTGGTATTTATTTTGTTAGACTGTTAATTTTTAAAAAGGTTTATCCATGGAGTTTCACTCTTGAATTCAATATACTTTACTCAATGGAAACTGGGTATATGGGCATATGCCCTAGTATCTTTAGTATTTTAATTTGCCTCAAGTGGTTTAAAGCAAATGTAATACCAAAACATATAATAATATGGTAAAAATAGAAAAAAGTAATTAAGTTGAATTCTATCTTTTCCTGAGACAAGGCCTTGAAATGTGTGACATAACCAAGGATTTCCTGGAAATCCATGATGCTCCTGCCTCACTTTCCATGTGGTGTGGTTAACAGTATTTACTATCCAAATTTAGTATTTTTCCTTTGAAATATACTTGAATATTTGTGTGCTTCCCTTTATGTGCTTCTTCTTTAGCTTCTTTTCTACAGTGAAATATTTCTTTTCTTCCTTTCTCAGCTTCAGCAACTAATATCAACATATGGTATTCTCTGTACTTCTGAAGGCACAATAATCAGTGGTTGTAATTTCAATTGTATATTAATATTTCCTTCTCACAAATTCTAGGACTATTTATACATTTTTGCAATAAGGAAATAATTATCGAATTTCTTCTATTTTTATTTTTTAAAATCATAACACTCATAAATATTGGGCATGTATTTACTCAAAAATCTACATAGAATACTACCTTGCGTGGTTACTGCATATGATTTTGGTATACTGGATATCGTATATATGCCTACCTGATATAGGGAAGGGAAAGAAAAATGTGGGTGTAAGATATCACAAGAAATGTATTCAATGCCTTATTATGTAACTCTTCCCCCTTTGCACAATACCTTGTCAATAAAATTTAATTTTAAAAAATCTACATAGAAGAGTATAACTGTCAAGCTGGTATGATTCACATATATTACACATTTGATTAAAAACATCCCGAGGTAGGAGGGCAAGGGAGATCAAAATGTATTCCTATATACAATGAGTTCATCTCTTCTATGAATGTGGAGACACTATACAGATACAAAACCCAGTAAGACAGAGTATGTAAAAGAGTATGTGGGAATTGAAAAGGTGTGATAAAACATGAAGATGAATTATGATAAAAATACTTCTGTGTGTGTGGAGTTCACTGTACACTAATGAAGGGGAACTATACCACTTGTAAGTAAATATGGGAGGCAGGGGCTGGGAGAAAATCAGAGAACGGAAGACACTGTACGAAAATGAATGTACTCATTAACTGACTCATAATTATAATCCTATGCACATTACCTGTAATAACAATAAAATAAATTAGAAAAGACAAAAACTTCTGTGAAAGGATGGAAGACATAGAACAGAATCTAGGAGTGGTGGTGTGTGAAGTAATGATTCTTGAGGATGTCAATAGACTGGTGTTAATGAAATACAAGACATAGCTAGCATGACATTACAAAATTTATATGTCCAGATTCACTGAGAAAGGGGATGGAGATGGTGGAAAGTGCATATAAACGTGATTTGGCTGTTGGTAGGAATAACTTAAAGAGATGGTTTCTGAGAATAGGAAAAATAAAAAGGAACCCTTTGGTTGGTAAATTCTTCAAGATGTTACAATGAACATTTAAAATAGAAAATATGTGAAAAACTGAGAGGATGTATGTACAGTCAGAACCTGGCCAGCAACTGAAGAGGAGGAATGAGGAAGAAAGTATATAAATCTGTAGAGTTAAAAGTTAACATTTAAATATATTTTCTAATATTAATTCTCTGGAAGATTATTACAAAAAACAAGTCACTGAAAGAGGGGTTACTAAGATTATTCTAAATAATAGTGAAAAATAAATTTATTGAAAGCTTTTTGAAGTTATATGTCATTTGGTTTTGTTTAGGTAGTAATTGTCTTCTGCATAGATACTTTCCCCATTATGAAGAGCAAATGGATAGAATAACTTGCATTTCATTTGAAATATTTCATTAACACTTATTTTTTACAGGCTTAGACTCTGTCTCCATTGACCATAATTAATGAAATAATCTTGATTATATACCTCGTTGTCTCTTAACAAGTAGGAGTTTTCAAATTTGTTATATCAGTGCATATTGGTGAGTGTGTGTGTATGTGTGTATGTGTGTGTGTGTGTGTGTGTCCTTAGCAAATAGGACTAAAGGTGTTAAATTTTCCCTATTGTTTGAGTAAGCTGTAATACTTGAATTTTTTCATTCTTATAGAATTTATAATGTCTCCTGACTACAGAATCTTGGAAAATTATTATAATTATGGAAATAGTTTCAGAATACCACTTACTGACCACTGATATATGCTTTCTTTGTTTTTTGAAGCAACATATCATTTTTACACATTTTCAACAGTAATTATATACATTGGGAAAAGTATTATTTTTCAGAAGTCCTTTTGAAGGTCACCATCACTGGGGTTTTCTCTAGTCAGCGTATCCAATTCCAACATTAGGACTAAAAAATCCAAATGAAGATACTACTGAATTAAACAGTGCATGACAAAGGCAGTCTCATTTTTGAGCTATATTAAGATTGAGAGGAAATAATCAGTCATCATAATACATTAAATTTTAGAAAAGAAGATGGAATTTTAAAGTGACTCAAGTTATTCACTATAACTTTCATGTTACACCTTTAAAATTTTTAATGTATATATATATATAGATAGATATATGTATGTATATATACAGAGATTCTTGCCAGTCCTGGGGCTTGGGACTCGGGGCCTCAGCACTGTCCCTGGCCTCTTTATTTGCTCAAGGCTAGCACTCTACCTCTCGAGTCACACTGCCACTTCTGACTTTTTCTGTTTATGTGGTGCTGAAGATTCGAACCCAGGGCTTCATATATGCTAGGCAAGCACTCTACTACTAAGCCTCATTCCCAGCCCCTATGCCTTTAAAATGTTGAACTCTGTTGATTCTGAAAGAAAAATCATTCATAGTTTCAAAAAATGATTACTTAATAGAAATACTAAGATTATACATTAAGATATGAAAAGCATAATAAAATCTCCCATAAACCCTTTGCCAGACTTAACCACGGTTCGAGGTTTCTTTGGTGTCATGTACTTGTGATGTTACTACCTTCTTCCATTGCAAATATAATAATTTTACATTGGAGATCTGACTTTTTGATTTGTCAATTTTTTAACTGAAGGGGATCATGTTTATCACATACTGAGCATACTCACCACAAGCTCAGTTAAAGCAAAATACAACAGTAATATACTAATAGCAACCTGCAAAATAATTTTTCATAGAATAATATTTTATAGCTAGGTGCTGGTTACTCACAGATGTAATCCTAGTTACATAAAAAGCTGAGATATGAGGATCATGATTCGAAGTCATCTCAGCCAAGAAAATTTATGAGACTTTTCAATGAACCACTATAATGGAGTTGAGCTGTGGCTCAAGTGGTAGAGTACTAGTCTTGAGCACAAAAGTGCTAGAACATAGTCCAGACCCTTAGTTAAAGCCCCAGGACCAGCAAAAAAGAATATTTTATAAAGTAACTTCAAAATGTTATATGGGAAAATGATATAATCTTAAAATGCAATAACCATTTAGTTGAATAAAATATTATGAGAAACTATTATTGTTGTCTTTATAATAACTTCTACTATAGATTGGTGAGAGATTTATCTTGTTAGTCATTATTGCCACAATTATCTCCAGAAGTGAATTGCCTAGGGAAAAAAGCTTCAGAAAACAATATTGACTAGTCTATTTTAATGTACATGGTCACATATTTCAGCTGGGGCCCAAAGATTGTCTACATTCTGATTATATATCCCTAATAAATTTATACTCTCATTATCACATAATTACTTCTGCTTCATGTCTTTCCTTCTGCCTTTTCCCCTCCAATAAAATCTCTCTCACCATTTCTCTTTCCAATTTGAATAAGAGATATAAGTAATCAGAGGAGAGTTTCTAACAATGAAATGCCACTTTACAAGCTTTAGAATAGCTATAATTTAAAAAATGATATCAATAACAAGTCTAGTGAAGATGTTTTACAATTGGAATTGGGATGCTAGTAACTTCTAATATAGGATCGTGCAGCTTCTTTGCAAAATTTTTTAGTCAAAGTTCAATACAGTCACCATATAATGCAATATTTCCACTTATATGTGTTCCATTCACACAAAAACCTGTGTACGAATGTTCCAACCAAGATTGTTCATAATAACTAAAAAGTGGAAAGCATCTAGATGAGTAATAAATGAATATATAAACAAAATGTATTAAATTCAATTGCAATATTACTCAGATACAGAAAGAATGAAAGCAGCTTAGATGAACCTTGAAGGCATATTGCTCTGTGAAAGAAACCAAACACTGAACGTCATTCCAGAATATACAAATACATAGAGATAGAAAGACAATTAGTGATTTTTGGATACAAGAAAGACAACTGAATATGATTGATATTGGGCAATTTTTTCAGTGTGATGGCAATAGTCTTAAGCTAAATTGTGGTGACAATTCCAGATCTCTAGGAACATACTAAATAACACTAATTCCTATACTTTGAAAAATGTTATGGTATGTGCTCAAGTTATGTATGAATACAGATATTTTAAAAGAAAAGTTCTACATGTAACTATGAACAATGCACCCAGTTACCCTGGATCTATAGTTGTTTATATTGTGTTGTAGTTAAAAGGAATGAACTCGTTTTATTCCCAATAGCAACGTGTTATCCTTGCATGTGGAATTTTATCCTCTCTAATTCTAGAACTTTCTGTCGAAAATGAGTCCCTTCTTCAGAATTATTTTTGCCCTCTCTGTAGTTCATCCTTATTAGTACAGAAACACACAACTTTTTATATCTTCAAACAATTCTCTCTTGGGCCTGTATTCCCTTCTAGCTATAAACACATCTCTCTGTAGTCTACATCCACCACTTTCCTTCATTCTCTTTAAACTCATTAATCAAAACTATTCCTACCCATCACAACATATTGCTTATATAACTTCAGATCCCATATTACTTCAGCTAGCAGCATTTAATACAACTAATCTATTTCTTCTGTAAAAACACATTCCTTATTTGGCATCATGTATATTCTGTGTTGTCATATTTCCTTACTAGATAACTCTCCATTACCACCTTTGTCTCTTTCATTTCTGTCTGGACTGTGTTTGTTAGCTGTCTCCAAAGCCCAATTATGTGCTTTGTTATCCTTGTTTACTTACATGCTATAAAGCTGCAAAAAAGCTTAAAGTAGAGCAAGATGGCAGGTTTTAAGTGTTGAGAAAGAAGATGCATTCAAAACAAGAAGATGAACTCTGAGCAATGGTGTAGAAAGTGGAGGAGGTGAGCGTGGTGTTGAGATTGAAAGCATAAGATAGGGGCTGGAAATATGGCCTCATGGAATGAGTGCTTGCCTTCTTTACATGAAGCCTTGCATTTGATTCTTCAGCACCACATATATTGAAAACTGCCAGAAGTGGCATTGTGGCTCAAGTGGCAGAGTGCTAGCCTTGAGCAAAAAGAAGCCAGGGACAGTGCTAAGATCCTGAGTTCAAGCCCCATGACTGGGGAATAAAAAGGTAATATCAAAATCATTCCCTGCATTCTCTCATACCACAATGGAATAAAATTAGAGCTCAACTCAAACAGCCACCACAGAAAATCCTACAATTCATGGAGACTAAACAACACACTGCTGAACCATCAGTGGTCATTGAAGAAATTACAACAGAAATTCAAATGTTTATGCAATTAAACGAAGATGAGGACACAAAGTACCAGCTCCTGTGGGACCCAGCAAAGGCAGTATTCAGAGGAAAATTTATATCTCTAAGTGCCCACATCAACAAACTGGAGAAACAGCAACTCAACAACTTAAGGAAGCACCTTAAGCTCTTCGAAAGAGAAAAACAAACCAAACCCCAAGTCAATAGACAGAAGCAAATAATTAAAATCAAATCAGAATTAAATGACTTAAGGAAAAAACATTGAAAGAATCAACAAAACAAAGAGTTGGTTCTTTGATAAAAATAACAAGATAGACAGACCCCTAGCAAACCTGACCAAAAAGCGAAGGCAGCAGACTCAAATAAACAAGATCAGAGATGAAACAGGTAACATCCCACAGAAAAAAACCAAAATTCAGAACACAATAAGGGACTATTTTGCAAACCTTTATGCCAACAAATTTGAGAACCTGGGAGAAATGGACAATTTCCTAGAAAAAATTGATATCCTCAAACTCAACCATGAAGATTTAAACCTTCTAAATAGACCCATAACCAGCATTGAAATAGAAAGGGCAATAAGTGATCTCCCATCCAAGAAAAGCCCAGGTGCAGACGGATTCACTGCAGAATTCTACAAGGCCTTCAAAACAGAACACACACCAATATTTCTCAAACTCTTCAATAAAATTGAAAGAAACATCACTACCAGACACATTCTATGAAGCCAGTATAACCCTCATCCCAAAATAAGGCAGGGACTCACCACGGAAAGAGAACTATAGACCAATTGCCCTGACGAACATTGAAGCAAAAATTCTCAACAAAATTCTGGCTAATCGACTTCAACAGGTCATCAAAAAAATCATACACCATGATCAAACTGGATTCATCCCAGGGATGCAAAGTTGGTTCAATACACGGAAGTCAATTAACGTAATCCACCACATCCACCGGAGCAGGTAAAGAACCACGTGGTTATATAGCTAGATGCAGAAAAGGTGTTCCATAAAATCAAGCACCCATTTATGTTAAAAGCCCTGGAAAAACTGGGATTCCAAGGAACATTCCTGAATATAATAAAGGCAGTCTATGAAAAACCAACAGCAAGCATAAAAGTGAAAAGCTAAAGCCAAAACAGGGATGTAAACTCTACCCTGCTCTTCAACATAGTAATAGAATTCCTAGCCAGAGAAATTAGGCAAGAAGAAAACATAAAGGGGATCCAAATAGGAAAAGATGAAGTTAAAATTTCTCTCTTTGCAGATGACATGATCCTATACCTAAAGAACCCCATAGACTCTACTCCCAAGCTACTAGAGCTGATCCAAAACTTTGGAAAAGTAGCAGGATATAAAATAAACCCTGAAAAATCAATGGCCTTTCTATATACTAATGACCCAAAGAACAAGGCCAAAATCAGGAAAGCAAATCCCTTTGCACAGAAAACATAAAATACCTTGGAATAACCTTAACCAAAGAAGTGAAAGAACTCTACAATGAGAACTTTAAAGAAATGAAACATGAAATTAAGGCAGAATTAAGGAAAAAGAAAAACCTCCCATGCTCCAGGATTGGAAGAATAATATAATCAAAATGGCAATATTGCCAAAGACTATCTACAAACTCAATGCAATACCCATTAACATCCCAACACCATTTTTTAATGAAATAGAGGAAGAAATCCAGAAATTCATATGGAACAATAAAAGTCCACGAAAAGCAAAAACACTCCTAAGCAGAAAGAACAGTGCTGGAAGAATTACAAGACCCAACTTCAAGCTGTATTATAAAGCTACAGTAATAAAAACAGCTTGGTATTGGCACTGGAACAGGCCTGAAGACCAATGGAACAGACTTGAAGTCCCAGAAATGAACCCACAGAACTACGCCTACTTAATCTTTGATAAAGGAGCTAAAAAGATAGGATGGAAGAAAGATAGCCTCTTTACCAAATGGTGGTGGTAATACTGGTTCAACAATTGCAACAAACTAACACTAGATCCTTATATATCACACTGCAACAAAATCAATTCCAAATGGATCAAAGACCTCAAAATCAAAACAGATACCCTGAAAACACTAAAAGAAGGAGTAGGAGAAACACTTTGGCTCCTTGGCACAGGATGGAACTTCCTTAACAAAGACCCAGAAATGCTACAAATCAAAGAAAGGATGGACAAATGGGACTGCATCAAATTTCAGAGCTTCTGCAGGGCAAAGGACATAGCTCGCAAGATATACAGAAAGACCACAGATTGGGAAAAGAGCTTTCTCGGCCATACAATGGACATAGGCCTCATATCTAAAATATATGCAGAACTAAAAAAATTAAATTCTTCCAAAACAAAACCTCAAAGAACCAACAGCCCCCTAAACAAATGGGCTAAAGACTTAAAAAGAGACTTCTCTGATGCGGAAATGAGAATGGCCAAGAGACACATGACAATGTACTCTGCATCACTGGCTGTAAAAGAAATGCAAATCAAAACAACATTGAGATTCCATCTCACCCCAGTAAGAATGGCATATATCAAGAAAACTAACAATAATAATTGTTGGAGGGGATGTGGCCAAAAGGGAACCCTACTTCATGGTTGGTGGGAATGTAAACTGGTTCAGCCACTCTGGCAAGCACTATGGAGATTCCTCAGAAGGCTAAATATAGAACTCCCCTATGACCCAGCAGCCCCACTTTTGTGTATCTACCCAAAAGACCACAAACAAAATCACAGTAATGCCACCAGCACAACAATGTTCATCGCAGCGCAATTTGTCATAGCTAGAATCTGGAACCAACCCAGATGCCCCTCAGTAGACGAATAGATCAGGAAAATGTGGTACATATGCACAATGGAATTTCATGCCTCTATCAGAAAGAATGACATTGCCCCATTTGTAAGGAAATGGAAGGACTTGGAAAAAATTATACTAAGTGAAGTGAGCCAGACCCAAAGAAACATGGACTCTATGGTCTCCCTTATTGGGAATAATTAGTACAGGTTTAGCCAAGTCATAGCAGAGCAGCACAAGGCCCAATAGCTATACCCTTATGAACACATAAGATGATGCTAAGTGAAATGAACTCCATGTTATGGAGACAATTGTTATATCACAATTGTAACTACTTTCAACATCCCATGTGTATCTGTAGCTTCTATTATTGATGATTTTCTTGTATCACCTTCCTGTGGTTGTATCTACACTATCCCTGTAATCTAATCTGAGTATATTGGAAACCGTGTATACTGGTATTGGAACTAGGAAATTGAAAGGGAATACCAAAATTGAGAGACACAGGGTAAAAAAAGACAAACAACTACAAAAGCAATACTTGAAAAACTGTTTGATGTAAGTGAACTGAACACCTCAGGGGGGGAGAGGGAAAGGGGGAAGGGGAGGGGGTATGAGGGACAAGGTAACAAACAGTACAAGAAATCTATCCAATGCCTAACGTATGAAACTGTAACCTCTCTGTACATCAGTTTGATAATAAAAATTTGAAAAAAAAAAGAAAGTTCTGTTGCTTTCTTGCAACTTGATACACACACTAACATTATTAGCTCCTAACTTTATCAGTGTTTCCAATTTCAGTGTAAAATATTCCCTGGAACTCTTGACTTGGTTAAAAACCATTATCACATACTGTTACAGTATGCTAATAGGCATGCTATTCATGGACTTGCTAGTGATAGTTAAATCAAGATGGGCAAGACTTAAAACAGTGTAAAAGTTTTGACAATATGATAGTAATACTATTTAATATAATAATGAAATTTTTCACCTTACATTTATGGGTATACCAATATCTGAGCAATGTACACGAAGGCAATTTAAAGCTGTTAAGTGGGTTTTCTTTAAAAAAAAGACAAAAATAGTTTGATAAAATTTAACCTGAACTGTAATTACAATTTCACTTGATTGCTCACCAATTTACTTATTCAGTAAACACTTACAAAATAGCTTGTAGCTATGATTATAACAGTAAAAAATGGATTTTAATGTACCTTAGGACAATACACATGAATATAACTAATTTCATTATTGTGGAATTGATGAAAAAATGGAATAGTTAGAAAAGTTATCTTTAATAGGGTGTTCAAAACAGGCTTCTTTAAGGAAGTGACATTGAGATAGAGATAAGTGATAAGAATTTTTTCTGTACATTTCTTCACAAACACCTTTCAAATAGAGAGGAAGCTAAGTATAAAAGGCAAAAGGCAGCAATTAGATTTGCATGATCAACACAATGTAAGGCCATTATATTGGTAATGTAGTAAATAAGACAAAAAGACATAAACACTGAGGTCAGCATGGTGAAGTGCGATGGAAAGATCATAAAGAGCTCTGTAAGCCACTGTACTGTTAGGAGTTAGTCATTCCTGGAAGAGGTAATGAACCTTTTGTCTTCCAAGGGCCCTTGGATATTTATAACATCATTGATGTTCATACAACAAAATCATGAATACTGAAGGGCATGAGTATCTGAGAAGAATCTTATATGTCTGTCCCATCATTTATCAAATGATTTTACAGCTACAGGTGATTTCAGGCTTGCCTTGTAGCTTTGTTGACCTGCTTTAACATTATGTAGTGGGTTCATGTCCATGTATGTCTGAGCATAAGAGCTAGGATCATTGGTGATCCTGGGGGTGGGGGTCAACTGGTCAAATTCAAGGGATAAATAGATATGAAAGAAAATATGCCAATCTGATTATGGCCTGTGCAAAAGAACAAAGCTTTCACCTCTGTGTCTAAAGAAGTTTGAATTAGGAATAAAACCCCGGGAAATTTCAGATATAAAATCTTCTACTTCAAATATTTCAGCTATTGTAAGATTAACTCCAATAGTTATTATGCAAAATATTCCCAAACTTCCCCTTTACCTGTTAGTCCTCAATACTCCTTCAATTGATAACTCAGGTGAAGGTCCAAATATCAGAAGATGGGCTTCTCTCTCTCAAATGCCAAACCTATAATATGAGAAATTAAAAGTCACTGTGTATTCTGAATTTCTGAAAAAAAATCATCCTCAACCATGTGGTTTGTATGTGTATGTATACTATAGAGAGGAAGGAAGAAGGAGAGAGATGTAAAGAGACAAAGATTATGTAACTATAACAGTGAATGTAAATTATATCAATATTGCAATGGAAAAACAAAGCTGCGCAGGTGCATACATACACATGCATATAACCATTATCTCAAAAAAGATTATGTACATAGTAAGTCAGATCATGTGTACCCTAATTTATGTCAGTTGAAAGATACATGATGATAGATATTATGTATTGATAAAGTGATAACTGAAGCCAATTTATTTCCAGAGACTTGAGATCAGAAAAAGCCAAGTAATTTAAAAAAACAAACAAAACTCTATGTTTTATTCTTATACCTTATTCCAGAATACTCAAAATATGAGTAATAAAGATCACTTCAACACCAGCTCGGCAACTTCAAAGCAGGTCAACTGCTAACAAAGATGGCCACCAAATGACCAAGCAACAGGTGGCCTCTGCATGAATATGCTAGAAAAAGGGATCATCTACTCCTACCAATGTTATAATAGATAGGGACCCGTAATGCAACAGCAATACATATAAAACTATATGCTATAACCCAACTGTACAACTCATGGGTAAGAGGGTAGGGAAATGAGGAGAGGGTAGGTAGAAGAAGAGTGAGGGAGGAGGTTACAAGTTGGATAAGAAATGTACTCACTACCTTATGTATGAAATTGTAACCCCTCTGTACATCACTTTGACAATAAATAAAAAATTAAAAACAAAAAAAAGAAATAAAATATGAGTCAGCAATGTATCATTGAGTTCCACAGTAAAGTATGTCAGGATATTAGGAGATCACCATCACATTAGAGAAAACTTCAAAGATGAGCTATCACTGAAATCTAGAGATGTGTTATAGAGACAGACACTACAATTATACAGTTAAAGGTAATCTGGAGTCAAAACACAAATTGATAGGTTTATTAAAATCAGGAAGATGGTGGATGATATAAAGGCATGATATGAAAACAATAATCATGACATAAGTAGTTTGGGATGAGTGGAAAAGATCAAAGCAATCAGATGTGATGTCATAAAAAGATGAGAAGTAAAGGAGAAATTAATTTCCTAAAACATGATTTCACTAATCTAGGATCTTACTTTATGGTTTAGCTTACATTGACAGAATCTCAACCTACAGCCAGTACTAGTGTAGTAAAAGACTTTCAGAAAAGATCATAGCTTATTATAAAGAAAATGTAGCTGGAAACCAGTGACTCATGCATTTAATCCTAGTTACTTGGGAGACCTGAGGATCATGGCTAAAGGAAAGCTCAAGCAGAGAAGTTTAGAAGACCCATTCTCAGTCCTTAGCTGGGTGCAGTGGAATGTACTTGTCATTCTTGCTATTTCAAAGGAGGCTGAAAGTGGAAGCTATTATTTCCAGACCAGCCTAGAAAGAAGAATTTGGATCTCAGTGGATGAAGTGGATCAAGTGATAGCATGCCTTTGTCATCTCAGCTATTATAGGAAGACTAAAATAAGTGGACCATAGTCCAAGTTTGTGCTTTCATAGGAAGCAAGGCCTGACTCCCAAATAAAATATCCAAAAAATGGTGGAAGCATAGCTTAGTGTTACTGTGCCTATTCAGCTTACTATCATTTTAAGTCACAGCATTCAATAACAACAACAAAAGAAATGTGAGATGGTACCAAAGTGCAGTAGGCCTTGTTTGCCATACATATCCTGCAGTACTTTGAGAACAGGAGCTGATTGTGACTACGAGGTAATATACTTATATATACACCTTGAAACGTGATATTAAAGATGGATGTGCTCATAATGCAATTTACAAAGTAGTGATTTTTAAAAACTTTCCTGCCCCTGGCTACTATAAACATACACTGTGTTTAAGTATTTATTTGTCTGAAAATATTTTTCTGACAACTAAACCATAAAGTGAACCAAGAGACTTCAATCATTTTTCATGTAGCTGCTGGCAAAGAGAAGTATGTACAAAGATTTTAAAAGACAGACTACAAAAGCAAAAGTTAACAATGTATTTTGGTTTACATGAACACATTTAAAAATCTAATTAACATTTTTGGAGTTAATAACTCAATTGCTACATACCCTGGATCATTTCTGTCATAGATTTGATGTCTTATAAGTAATGTGAGACTAAATAACTAAGGGAGATTGATTATATTCTTGTTGCACAAAAATAAGTTTGGGATAAAAGCTCTTTGACAGAACTTTCAGGACTGATAACTATTTTGTTAATGAAGTGATATTTAAGATTACCAGAAAATGAAAAGCCTGCCTATAAATTAAACCACAAAAATGTGATTATTTTCATTAAGCACCTTCTGTTTGATCCTTTTTCTTGAAAGCAACAATACTGGATTATAATTACTAGTGAAAATGAACACCGAGTTAAAAATTTGAGCTGTGAAACAAAAAAATAATAATATTTGAATAAAATTGCTTTCACTTGCTTTTTCCCAAGGCCAGTGCTCTACCATGTGAGTCACATCTCTAATTCTGGCTTACACCCATAATCATAGCTCCTCAGGTGGGTAAGATTTGAGAATCACAGTGGCGTGGCTTGCTTGCTCAGCTAGCTCTATAATTTTTAAGCCATGCTTCCAGCCCTACTTTTTGTATTTTAACTTGGAATGAAATATTATGAACTTTCATACCTTGATTTACTAGTAGCTAGACTTCTAAGTAGGTAGGATGGTACGCATGAACCACATACAACTAGCTAAATGATCCTCCTTCCTGTCACAAATTTCTAGATCACTTACGCACACTTAGGTCAAAGTCCTTTAACATTGATTATTTGTAACATTTATCAGAAACTGGAATGGGTCTAATGTTTTTAGTGCATTCAATTTTTTTAACATAAATTAATTGTAAAAAGGTTTTGTTGTGATATTTACAACATAAATTTACTATACGTAGGGCGAATTTACCCCATCTACATTATTTTTCTTACCTATTCTCCTCCCTCTCCTATTTGTTTAAACAGTTTTTAGTGGGTTTCATTGTGATCTTTTCATATACTTATACAACATATTTTCTAATATTATTTTGAGCCTGTTCGCTTTGTTGTTTATTTTATAAATTGTCTAGAATGTAAGACACTTGAGGAGAGTTCTGCAGTCTTTCTTATTGATGCATCCTTAGAAACAGTTACAGAATTATGAATATAGTTGACATGTATTGAGTGACCATTGACTGATGACAAGTGTTTTCAGTATTTCAAGACAGTGAGTGAAAAAAGATCTTTTTAGTTAAGCCAGTTGTTTTTGTATATTGTCACTTTTCCCCTGGCATGTGCTTGTATATCTTTCATAGTCAGGGAATTAATACCTTAGTTGGTAGTTTGATTATGGTGTGTGTGTGTGTGTGTGTTTGTGTGTGTGTATGTGTGTGTGTGTGTGTGTGGTGTGTGTGTGTATGGATATATATGGATGGATGGATGTGGATATATATGGATTTCTTCATCTGAGGAGGAATAAACTGAAACAGAAACCACAAACAGTGCATTCTCCAATAACAAATAATACTGTGATTCCCAAAATGGAAGAGTTGACTTCAGTGTGTGTGTGTGTGTGTGTGTGTGTGTGTGTGTGTGTGTGTGTGTGTGTGTGTGTGTTATATGAGTTATATGTATAAGATGTACTGATTACTTTTTCTCAAATTGTAAGCACTGTCACACTGTTTCTGTTCCTTTTGTCCAGCCATAAGGTAAGTAGTTCTACAAGTGTACACTGTTTGTTCTTACTTGCCTAGAAAGTCTGACAGCTTATCCATTATAGGGAAGATCTATCACTAAACAACAGCAACAACAAAACAACAGTGTATCCTTTGTTGCATACAAAAATTTCAGCCCTGACATTCCACAATAACAAAGGAAAAATCTATATAAATACAGTAGTTGAAGGGAAAAGATTCACAAATCAAGAGGTGTTTGTAAAGCTGAAATGGCATCAGCTCTGGAGTTGGACAGTCTGGGACAAAGTTTCTACTCTGTCATTTGAACGTATTGAATAGTAGATGACTATGCTTTTTCTGAAATTGTTCCCATTTTTTTTCTTATAAAATGGAGACCAGCACAGTAATAATCTGACCCTTTTTTAAAACAATGCTTAAACATAGCATGGACTGAACTGTATACATTTATCAGCTTTTTTCCTTTGATTACCTGTCAATAATAAGAAACAGTTGTTGATTTACAAAATTTAATTTTATAGTGGAAAATTCCCCAAATCACTTTGAATAACCTATTAAGGAATGAGAGTCAGAGGGTTCTCCCTTGCCCCTACTGACATTTGAGAAAGAATTCTTTAGGAAAATTTATGCTGTGTACTTTAGGATGTTTAGTCTACCTACAAGATGACAAAAGCAACAACCACTCTCCAAGAAGTGACAAAAACACTGTCTCCAGATTATAAAATGCATTTCTGGGAAGGACACACCTACCCTTTGACCTAGAGACATGGCAAATGAAAATGAGCATGGTAATCATGTCTGAACATCATTTTCATAGCAGAATTTGTGATGACAGAAAACTCCAGAGAAGCAATGCCTTAAATACTTCAGGGAATTTTCAGTTCCTGAAAATAAATAGCATGAGGTGGCAATGTGATTTTACTGTGCCCTAGAAGCCTGCACAAAAAGCTCTTGGGAATAAAAAGGAGGTGAAAGAATGGGAATTAGGAATGTGTCTTTTGCAAATGAAAGGCAGAATGTTGGCTGTTGGAAAAGATGCATACGCATACACATAAACACACACACACACATACACACACACACACACACACACACACACACACACACACACACACACACACGGAAACCTTGAGTTTAAACTCTAAGAAAGTGGCCAAAGTCTCTAGATTGGCTTTTACTACCCTAGCAGAACTAGGCACATGATAGAAAATAGTGCAACTTGTGTTTCTAATTCCCTTGAGTTTATGAACTGAGGTATAAAATAAAATGCGCAAAACAGAAAACTTGTAATGTAGCAGGTCACCAAGACATAAAAGCACAGTTTCATTAGGTATGTTATCCCTTACTTAACTGCCTACTAGATATCAAACCATATATAAGATACCAAAAGAGAAAAGAGACAATACTTTGCCGTCACTGTGTGGATTACCAACTGCAGTTCTGAAGTAAGATTATATGAAAAAGATGACATCAGATCCCAGAAGGGAAACCCTTGAATGACATAGAAGAATGGGACTGGTAAGTATCGCAATGGACTCAGTTGAAACTTAAACACTGTTCATAGTGCCTCACAAGCCACAGAGCTTAGCTAGACAAACTTCAAGGACTAGATGTTATCACACTTTAAAAGCACAGAGACATAAATTACAGGGCTATGACACTTGAAGTCTAGTGTCTCTGCACAGCATTTTAAGTCCATTAGCACAGTTCAAATGCTAAATTTCTGGCTTACAGATTGTTTGTTTATGGGAATCAGTAAGAACCCTTTCTAGAAGCATTTATATTGACAGCTCTCTGAAAGCAGCCTCTGGAAGTTCAGTGTGCTTGACAGTTTCTATTTCACTTTTCCCCATAGAGCTGGAAAATCTGGTGGGGATACTGTTAATCACAAGGGAGAAAACCAACACAGTCACTATCTGGAAGGTAGAGCTCCCAGAAATGAGGTATTTGACAGTTCTTTGTAACGCCTTCCCTGACAGTCCTTCCCAGCTGTGAATCTTCATAGCTTTCTTTCCTCTTAAAGCAGCCCTCATAAAACCTTTGTGTTGTTAGGCTAATTTCGATCTCTGGCTAGAATGCATAATGAGTAGACAGGGACATGCACCTGGAATTCATTATTTCAGCTGAGAAGATCATACATACTGCCTGGCCCTTGACAATTAGTAATAAGTTAATCATTTTGAGACTAAGTGGGCAACTATATTTATTATACCTGCTTGAGTCCTTCAGGGCCCAAAGACTTTCTCACTATGAATTATTTAGTGAAATCTAACTTGTTAACTTTACAATTGATTTGTGGTAATACATCTGAAGGAGTGATTTCACAATTATAGTATGAATCTAGATTTTCATACTCACGTGCTTTTTAAATTGGTCATGTATAGGGCTTGATTAAATGAATGGAGAATGTTATCATAGATGGAACCAAACCTACAGTGCTTACATTGCTGAGTATCTTTGATGTGAGTACCTCAATTACAAATTACATTTTGAGCTAGTGTGTTGGAAATATATACTGTATAAAATATTTCCAGAGGAGAGCAGGAAAAATGGTGGAGGAACAACAGGGCTTATGAGCTCTCCTCAAGAACCCAGTTTTAGTGTTCCAGTGAAAAATCCACAGCTAGAGTCACACCAAAACAACCATAATAGTATCAAGATTTTGGCCAGAGATAAAATATCTAGCCTGCTGGCCTGAGAAGACAGATTTGAGCACATACCCATGGCAGTGATGAGGGTGGTGGTAACACCACAGTGGAAGGGAAAAAAATAAGGGTAAGAGTGGTGGAGAAAGAATGAAGGGCTTGTTGGCTGGGAATATGGCCTAGTGGTAAAGTGCTTGTCTCGTATACATGAAGCCCTGGGTTCGATTCCTCAGCACCATATATATACAAAAAGCCGAAAATGGCACTGTGGCTCAAGTGGCAGAGTGCTAGCCTTGAGGAAAAAGAAGCCAAGGGACAGTGCTCAGGCCCTGAGTTCAAGCCCTAGGACTGTAAGAATGCAGGGCTTTCCACTCCCCTCCAGCGTGCATTGGTGACAAGGAGAGGAAACCTTCTGTCTGGGGTCCACAGATAGACGCAGGCAGATCACAGATGATCTGAAAAACCAGAGGAAGTGGAAGTACCCCCAAAGACATTCTCACTTGTGTTAACAGAAGGTAAGACCTGCCCCACCACTGGAGAAAAACTCCATCTTTGACTCTGGCACAGAGCTGGTCAGAGTAGACAGGAAATAAGTTGATCCAGAGAAGAGTGAGGATGATGGGGCCATCATTCAAAAAGGCAATGGAATTTGAGCAGTGAAAGTCAGCTCTGCCCAGGAGAAAGTCTCCTAGCCCAGGTGGGAGGAATTTTCCCCAGAGTACTGTGCTTTCATCCTCATATGACATGATCCTGTATTAAACGAAACACATAGACACTACTCCCAAGTTACTTGGGCTGATCCAAAACTTCAGCAAAGTAGCAGGATAAAAAATTAATCCTAAAAAATCAATGGCTTTCCTGTATGCTAACAATGTGAAGAATGAGGCTGAAATTAGGAAAACAATTCCTTTTGCAATAGCCTAAAATTTACTTAGGAATAACTTTATCCAAAGAAATAAAAGACCTCTACGATGAAAACTTTAAGAACTTGACAAAGGAAATTAAAGCAGAACTAAGGAAATGGAAAAAGATCACATGCTCCGGATTGGGAGGATTAACATCATAAAAATTGCAATACTGCCACTGGCTATCTAAAAATTCAATGCAATACTCATCAATATCCCAACACCATTCTTTAATGAAATAGAGGAAGCAACCTCAAAATTCATATGGAATAATAAATGACCCTGAATAGCAAAACAATCCTAAGCAGAAAGAACAGTGCTGGAGGAACTTAAATACCACCTTTAAGTTGTATTACAATACTATAGTAATAAAAACAGCTTGGTATTGGCAGAAGAACAGGCCTGGGGACCAATGGAACAGAACTGAAGACCCAGAAATGAACCCGCAGACCTATGGCCACTTAATCTTTGATAAAGGATCTCAAAAATAGGATGGAAGAAAAAACAGCCTCTTCAACAAATGGTGCTGGCAAAATTGATTAAACAAAACTAAAGCTAGATCCTTATATATCACCCTGCACCAGAATCAAAGACCTCAGGTTAAAAGCAGGTACCCTGAAAATACTGCAGGAAAGAATAGGAGAAACGCTTAGGCTCCTTGACACAGGTTGAAATGTTCTTAAACAGAACACAACAAAACAAAGAAAGGTTGGATGAATGGGATTGCATCAAACTGCAGAGCTTCTGCAGGGCAAAGGACATAGCTACCAAGATAAATAAAAGTCATACAGACTGGGAGAATATCATCACTGGCCATAAAATAGTCAAGGGCCTCATATCTAATATACACTTAGAACTCAAAAATTTATTTCCTCCCAAACAAATCATAAAAAAACCCTGCCCCCTTAATAAGTTAGCAAAAGGCTTTAAGAGAGACTTCTCTGAAGAGGAAATGACAATGGCCAAGAGACACATGAAGAAGTGCCACTGGCCAAAAAGAAATGCAAATCACAACAATACTCAGATTCCACGTCACCCACGTCACATGACCATTATCAAGAAAACTAACAAGAGATGCTGGTGTGGATATGGGCAACAGGGATCCATACTACAGTGTTGGTAGGATTATACACTTGTTCAACCACCCTGAAAAGTAGTATGAAGTTTCCTCAAAAGGCTAAACATAGATCTTCTCTATCACCCAGCAATCTCCCTTTTGGGCATTTACCCAAAGGATCACAAGCAAGACCACAGTAAAGCTACCAGCAAAACCATGTTCATTTCAGCACAATTAACTACAGGTAATATATGGATCCAACCCAGATTCCCCTCAGTAGATGAATGGATCAAGAAATTGTGGTACGTATACACAGGGGAATTCTATGCTTCTATCAGAAAGAAAGCACTGTTCCATTCATAAGGAAATGGAAGGACTTCGAAAAAGTCATACTAAGTAAAGTGAGCCAGACACAAAGAAGCATAGATTCTCTGGTTTCCCTCATTGGTAATAATTAATACATGTCTAGGATAGTCCTAGCAGATGATCATAATAGTTCAATACGTATGATCACATAAGAAGATGCTGAGCAAAATGAACTCCAAGTTATGGAAATAAGTGGTTTATCATTTTTGTTGTTTTTTTATTGTACTATGTGAAATAATGCTTTTGGCTTTTGTTTTACTTCTCTATGATTTTACGCCTGTTGTCACTATATCTAATTTTTATACCCTGGGTGTTGTATATATGTTTGAATGAGGGAAGGGAAGAGGAACCTCAAAATGGTGAGACAAATAGTAAAAGGTGAACCAATAAAACAGCAATACTTACAAAACAATAAACCAAGTATACAATTTTGGAGGAGGGAGAATTGGAGAGCATGGAAGGTTGGAGAAAAATGATGGAGGAGGTAACAAGTTTGACAGGAAATGTACTCACTGCCTTATGAATGAAACTGTAACCCCCTCTGTACATCACCTTGACAATAAAAAATAAAATAAAAACTATTCCATTTTGATGAGAACTTAATGAAACTTTTCTCCAATTAAGAGATACAAATTGTGTATATTTTCTTCCTTCCTTCCTTTATTTTTGTCGGGCATGGGACTTGGACTTTGGGCCTAGGTGATGTCCCTGACCTCTTCAGCTCAAGGCTAGCAGTCTACCACTTGAGCCACAGCGCCACTTCTGGTTTTCTGGTGGTTAGTTGGAGATAAGCGCCTCAGGAACTTTCCTCCATAATCCTCAGATCTCAGCCTCCTGAGTAGCTAAGATTATAGGTGTGAGCCACTGATACCTGGCTTTGTGTTTCTTTTTTGTAGTCATATTGGTTAAATTTATGAATCATCAAAAAAACATATTTACACTTTGTTTCTATAGTTATTTTATGAAACTGAATTTTTATGTGCATTTTAGTCCATCAGGCACTATACTAGCATTTCATTATCTATCTTTATCATCATCTCCTATAGAACATTCATTCTTGCTGTAAACAGTGGCCTCAACTGATAAAATTTTGCCATGGAGGGAACCTTATCAGTATCAAGAAATATCAGTGCTTATTATAAAGAGAGGTAGCAGAGAATGCTTCTGGCATGTAAACAGATGCTGGGATGCTGTTAAGCATCATAGAGCACAAAGAACAACCTTCTACAACTAAGAATTAACTTTTTGCTAAAAAAGAAAATCTTTGAATTTAACATAATGTCCTCAAACCTCTAAAAATGATCTTAATTTATCAAAAATGTTCACCAGGAATCACTAAAGCATTAATTTAAAGAGATGTATTCCCTACCTATTACATAATAGGCAGCCAAGATGAAAGACTGTCATGAAATTGGCCAAAATCTCACTGATATTTAACAGTCTTCATTCATAGCAACATAAACCACTACAGAAAACTGACCTTCAACGTCTGAGAAAATTAAGATCTAAAGCATAATCCTTTCTAATTAGCTTTTAGTTTGTGATCCATCAAATGATAAGTAGACAGAGACATGAGGTCATAAATCTCATTCAGTTTTCAAGAAAACATTTTCATATTTTCACTATAAAAGTTATTTAAGCAGGAAAATCTTGCATGAAAGAAAGAATTAAAGAAAATCCCATCAACGCACATTTTAGTGGATATCACATATCTATCATGTATCTATGATCTCAATGTATCTAATCTATCAGGTATTACGTGGAATTCATTCTATGTAGAAAATGTTGTCCTGGCTTCTTGAACAATATTTCAAATATGTGACATCTGCATTTTAAGAAGATTTTCACGGAAGTGGTATTTTCTTACATCTTAAGTTGAGGAGAGTACTTCTTTTCAATCAATCACCATGTTAATGTGATATATTTGATAATTTTGTCATCAGAATCTAGATTAAAACATAATCAGGAGCACTCCTACAAAGTGAAGCAATTAGTATTTATGTTTTCATGTGTTTTTCAGATAAAACCCTGAAGAAGAAAAATAGAACATAAAATGACTCAATATTGGATAAATAAAAGATTACATTGAAATTGCCTAGGAATAAGTCTTAATTTACTTATTATTTTTCTCTTCTTTTCAACGTCTGTGTTTAATTCACTATGGTTTATAAATATTCGATTTTAAATAAAAATTCAAAAGTGCAAAATATACTGCCATAGAAAAGCTGAATCATAGCAAATAATGAGATGATGATTTTCTTATGCTTTTCCTTCAAATTTTGTTCCATCTCCTCCCTTCCATTTCCAGGTAAGCTTTAAGAATGAAGCTGGTGATTCTAGCTATTTAGGAAGCTGACATCTGAGAATCATGGTTCAAGGCCATCTCAGGTAAAATAGACAGAAGTCTATCTTGCATTAAGTAGCAAAAATATCTGACTACAGGTATGGCTTTGTAGTAGAATGCCAGTAATGAACAGAAATAGCCAAGCCAGGGAGCAAGACCCTGAGCTCAAGCCACTTCTCCCCACAAGATTGAAGCTACCTTCTGTCAGATTGTAATGTGTTTTTGCTACTTATATGCAACTGAATTTACATGATTACCAGGGACCTACTAATTATCAAATTCAAGTGCTCCTGAACTATATCTCGAAACACTCTCAAATATATTGCCATACTTTATTTACTTTCTTGATAGTTTTCATAGCTGAAATTAGTTTAGGGCCATATGTTTATTTTCATTCTGTTCTTATAAGAATATGTAAATTTAGTAAGAAAATGAGCTTACCTTTGTTTATACCATATACCTGGCTTCTAAACTAGGCTTAGCACACAGTAAACATTCAGTGAATATTTGTTCATTGAATGAGATTGATTGCTTTTCCTCTTATATGACCTCTCTGGAACATTTGCAACTGATTAACATTTCTTTTTTGCTCCTCCTTGTTGGCTTTTGAGGTAGTATAATTCCTTTCCAGTATCCATTGTTAGCCTGCTAATGAGAATGAACTCTGTGCTGGAGAACTGCTATCAACATATTTACTGGTGCATGAAAACCCAGGTATACATTGACGGAGATCTATATATTTGGACTTCATTATAAGTTATGTATTTAAAGTGGCTTATATTGAATCAAAAGTGTTATTGTTTGCTGATAACATACCTACAATACCCTGGTATAAGAATTAGTTTAGGGGCTGGGAATATGGCCCAGTGGCAAGAGTGCTTGCCTTGTAAACATGAAGCCCTGGGTTCGACTCCCCAGCACCACATATATAGAAAACGGCGCTGTGGCTCAAGTGGCAGAGTGCTAGCCTTGAGCAAAAAGAAGCCAGGGACAGTGCTCAGACCTTTAGTCCAAGGCCCACGACTGGCCAAAAAAGCAAAACAAAACAAGAATTAGTCTAAGTAGAAGCTTGAAATTGAGTTGGTATATAAATGCATGAAATATTTAGCACTATAGACTATAGTTTATTTTTGTATTTGGTATGATATTAAATAGAAAACGGTGATCTCAAAATGTGCTGAAAAGGCAGCCATATAAATGACGAGTTGAGGAATTATTCATGTATGGTAGAATTAATAAGAAGTGCAATCATTAAAGTTATATTTCACATTATAATGATAAAGATAAACTTTAAATGTGTTACAAGTTAGTGGGACAGCACAACAGTGTAATACTAGGGGAACTTTATAAGTGGGAAAAATAAATAGACTTTAAAATAGCAGTATTGTTCTCTGGGGTTATGGAGATTTTCTTCTTACCTTGTTACCTCCCCAAATTTAGCATAGCATTCTAACTTTAGGTATTTATTTAGGTATTTATTCACAAAATCTAAAGCTAAATATATTGGAAAAAAATCCTGTAGCACTCTTAGTCATACACTTGTCATGGGATACCTTGATAGTAGTATAATGTTTATTGAATGAGAAAACACATTCTCCATTACTGTGGCCTTTTAGAATTTCCTTGTGTTAACTACATTCTGCATAGAGGTTCTCCTTTCAAGTAATTACTCACTACAAATATAAATAAATGCTTCAATTTTTCCCATGAAAGTGACATCTTCCAGCTTACACAGAGAATCACTGTTAGATCTGGCAGTGAAACCTTTCAATTTACACTTAGATTTCATAAACATTTCTCTTCTACAATGGTAGCTGAAGTGATGAAGATAATCTGTTGCTATGGTATACTTTCAACAACAAAGTATTGCTAATACTGTTCTGTAGTGGTCAATGTAAAACTTTTCTAAAGCTGGCCCCAGCTGCAAAGTTTTGTAGTTGTTTTTACTCAACTTGCTTTGAACTTGCTTTGCTCTGTATTGATCACACCCCAGAGTTTCATCCTGTTTTGCTACCTAGTTGTTAGATGGTCTCCAGTGAAGATCAAGCTGCCATGACTTGTGACTGACACTTTTTGGGAGTAACAAGCCCCTGTTGGAAGCAACAAGCTCCTGTAGTTGACACCTTTTGGAAGTAACAAGCCCCTATTGTTAAGATAAAGGGAAAATTCCTGTAGTTTTGGGGTATATAAGCAGCCTTCTGAGATGGCCTGGGGCTGCATCTTGAGATCCCGAACTGCAGTCCTGGCACATCAATATCTTTTTTTGGCTCAATAAAATATTTTTTTAAATTTTCTGAGTGTCTCATTGACTGTCGATCCATGAACCCCATAACAGTAGCTACATTATAAAGTATTCTAAATTTACATGATTAAAAGTCTTCCACTTTCTTTCGATTACTATTTCTTTTTTTTTCTCAAATTTTTATTATCAAACTGATGTACAGAGAGGTTACAGTATCATACGTTGGGCATTGGATACATTTCTTGTACTGTTTGTTGCCTTGTCCCTCATGCCCCCCTCCCTCCCCCCATTCCCTCCCCCCCCAGGTGTTCAGTTCACTTACACCAAACAGTTTTGCAAGTATTGCTTTTGTAGTTATTTCTCTTTTTTTACCCTGTGTCTCTCAAATTTGGTATTCCCTTTGAATTTCCTACTTCCAATACCAGTAAGCACGGTTTCCAATATACTCAGATAAGATTACAGAGATAGTGTAGGTACAACCATAGGAAGGTGATTCAAGAACATCATCAATAATAGAAACTACACATACACATAGGACGTTGAAAGTAGTTACAACTGTGATATATCAATTGTTTCCATAACATGGAGTTCATTTCACTTAGCATCATCTTATGTGTTCCTAAGGGTATAGCTATTGGGCCTTGTGATGCTCTGCTATGGCTTGCCTAAACCTGTACTAATTATTCCCAATAAGGGAGGCCATAGAGTCCATGTTTCTTTGGGTCTGGCTCACTTCACTTAGTATAACTTTTTCCAAGTCCTTCCATTTCCTTACAAATGGAACAATGTCATTCTTTCTGATAGAGGCATAAAATTCCATTGTGTATATGTACCACATTTTCCTGATCCATTCATCTATGGAGGGGCATCTGGGTTGGTTCCAGATTCTCGCTATGACAAATTGTGCTGCGATGAACATTGTTGTGCTGGTGGCATTATTGTGATTTTGTTTGTGGGCTTTTGGATAGATACCCAACAGTGGGGCTGCTGGGTCATAGGGGAGTTCTATATTTAGCCTTCTGAGGAATCTCCATACTGCTTGCCAGAGTGGCTGAACCAGTTTACATCCCCACCAACAATGAAGTAGGGTTTCCTTTTGGCCACATCCCCTCCAACAATTGTTATTATTAGTTTTCTTGATATATGACATTCTTACTGGGGTGAGATGGAATCTCAATGTTGTTTTGATTTGCATTTCCTTTATGGCCAGTGATGTAGAGCATTTTTTCATATGTCTATTGGCCATTCTCATTTCCTCATCAGAGAAGTTTCTTTGTAAGTCTTTAGCCCAGTGATGAGGGGGCTATTGGTTCTTTGTGGTTTTGTTTTGGAAGAAGGTAATTTTTTTAGTTCTGCATATATTTTAGAGATGAGGCCTTTGTCTGTTGAATGTCCGGTAAAGATCTTCTCCCAGTCTGTGGGCTTTCTGTTTATCTTGAGAGCTATGTCCTTTGCCCTGCAGAAGCTCTGCAGTTTGATGCAGTCCCATTTGTCCAACCTTTCTTTGATTTGTAGCCTTTCAGGGTCTTTGTTAAGGAAGTTCTGTCCTGTGCCAAGGAGCCCAAGTGTTTCTCCTACTCCTTCCTTTAGTGTTTTCAGGGTGCCTGTTTTGATTTCAAGGTCTTTAATCCATTTGGAATTGATTTTGGTGCAGGGTGATATATAAGGATCTAGTTTTATTTTGTTGCATGTGTTGAGCCAGTTTTGCCAGCACCACTTGTTAAAGAGGCTATCTTTCTTCCATACTATTGTTTTAGCTCCTTTATCAAAGATTAAGTAGGCGTAGTTCTGTGGGTTTAATTCTGGGTCTTCAATTCTGTTCCATTGGTCTTCAGGCCTGTTCCGGTGCCAATACCAAGCTGATTTTATTACTATAGCTTTATAATACAGCTTGAAGTTGGGTATTGTAATTCCTCCAGCACTGTTCTTTCTGCTTAGGATTGTTTTTGCTATTCTAGGTCTTTTATTGTTCCATATGAATTTCTGGATTGCTTCCTCTATTTCATTAAAGAATGGTGTTGGGATATTAATGGGTATTGCATTGAATTTGTAGATAGCCTTTGGCAATATTGCCATTTTGATTATATTAATCCTCCCAATCCAGGAGCATGGGAGGTTTTTCCATTTTCTTAGTTCTGACTTAATTTCATTTTTCAAGCTTTTAAAGTTCTCTTCAAAGAGGTCTTTCACTTCTTTGGTTAAGGTTATTCCTAGGTATTTTATGTTTTGGGGGGCTATTGCAAAAGGAGTTGCTTTCCTGATTTCAGCCTCGGTCTTCGGGTTGTTAGCATAGAGAAAGGCCATTGATTTTTGAAGGTTTATTTTATATCCTGCAACTTTGCCAAAGTTTTGGATCAGCTCTAGTAGCTTGGGGGTAGAGTCTATGGGATTCTTTAGGTATAGGATCATGTCATCTGCGAAGAGAGAAAGTTTAACTTCATCTTTTCCTATTTGGATCCCCTTTATGTTTTCTTCTTGCCTCATTGCTCTGGCGAGGAATTCTAGTACTATGTTGAAGAGCAGGGGAGAGAGTGGACATCCCTGCCTTGTTCCTGATTTTAAAGGGAATGGCTTTAGTTTTTCCCCATTTCCCCATACTTGCTGTTGGTTTGTCATAAACTGCCTTGATTATATTCAGGAATGTTCCCTGGAATCCCAGTTTTCCGGGGCTTTTAGCATAAATGGGTGCTGGATTTTATCGAACGCTTTTTCCGCATCCAGCGATAAAACCATGTGGTTCTTTACCTTGCTCCGGTTGATGTGGTGGATTACATTAATTGACTTGCGTATATTAAACCAGCTTTGCATCCCTGGGATGAATCCAGTTTGATCGTGGTGTATGATTTTTTTGATGACCTGTTGAAGTCGATTGGCCAGAATTTTGTTGAGAATTTTTGCATCTATGTTCATCAGGGAGATTGGTCTGTAGTCCTCTTTCCGTGATGAGTCTCTGCCTGGTTTTGGGATTAGGGTTATACTGGCTTCATAAAATGAGTCTGGTAGTGAATGTTCTCTTTCAATTTCATTGAAGAGTTTGAGAAATATTGGAGTGAGTTCTGTTTTGAAGGCCTTGTAGAATTCTGCGGTGAATCCGTCTGGACCTGGGCTTTTCTTGGATGGGAGATCATTTATTGCTGTTTCTATTTCAATACTGGATATGGGTCTGTTTAGAAGGTTTAAGTCTTCATAGTTGAGTTTGGGGGTATCAATTTTTTCTAGGAAATCATCCATTTCTTCCAAGTTCTCTAATTTGTTGGCATAAAGGTTTGCAAAATAGTCCCTTATTATTTTCTGAATTTCGGTTATTTCTGTGGTGATGCTACCTGTTTCATCTCTTATCTTGTTTATTTGAGTGTGCTGCCTTCTTTCTTTGGTCAGGTTTGCCAGGGGTCTGTCTATCTTGTTGATTTTTTCAAAGAACCAACTCTTTGTTTTGTTGATTCTTTCGATGGTTTTTTCCGTCTCTAATTAATTTTAATTCTGATTTTATTTTAATTATTTGCTTCCGTCTATTGACTTGGGGTTTGGCTTGCTGTTCTCTCTCCAGAAAATTAAGGTGCTTCCTTAAATTACTGAGTTGCTGTTTCTCCAGTTTGTTGATGTATGTACTCAGAGATATAAATTTTCCTCTGAGTACTGCCTTTGCTGTGTCCCAAAGGAGCTGGTACTTTGTGTCCTCAACTTGGTTGAAGTCCATAAACATTTGAATTTCTGTTTTAATTTCTTCAAGGATCCACTGATGGTTCAGCAGTGTGTTCTTTAGTCTCCATGAATTGTGGGATTTTCTGTGGTGGCTGAGTGAGTTGAGGTCTAATTTTATTCCATTGTGGTCTGAAAGAATGCAGGGAATGATTTTGATACTTCTGAATTTGTACAGATTTTCTTTGTGCCCTAAGATGTGATCTATTTTGGAGAATGTTCCGTGTGCTGCCGAAAAGAATGTGTATTCTGTCCTTGCTGGGTGGAATATTCTGTAGATGTCGATTAAGTCTAGTTGGTCTATGCAATTGTTTAGTTCTGTGGTTTCTTTGTTCAGTTTTTGGCGTGTTGATCTGTCCAGAGGTGATAGTGGAGTGTTAAAGTCCCCAACTATCATTGTGTTTGGTTCTATGAGTGTTTTTAGAGCCAGTAGTGTTTGTTTGATGATGTTGGGTGCTCCTGCATTTGGCTTGTAGATATTTAGGATGGTTATTTCTTCCTGTTGGAGAGATCCTTTTACTAGTATGTAGTAACCTTCTTTGTCTCTTCTTACCTTTTTTAATTTGAAGTCAATTTTGTCTGATACTAGGATTGCAACTCCAGCCTGCTTATGGGGGCCATTTGCTTGATAGATTTGTTTCCAGCCTTTCACTTTTAGAAGATGTTTGCTTTTGCTGGATAGATGTGTCTCTTGGAGGCAGCAGAAAGATGGATCTTGATTTTTGATCCAACTTATGAGCCTATGTCGTTTGATTGGAGAATTAAGTCCATTAATGTTGACAGTTAGGATTGAGAGGTGATCGTTTGTTCCTTTCATTATCACTATCTTGTTTAAAGCTGTGTCTTCCCATTTCTTGATCTAGTGTTTACTAATTAGGGTTCATTTCTCTGTCTGTGTTTGGATCTTGATTATTTTCCCTGTATAGTACATCTTTAAGGATTTTGTGTAAAGCTGGTTTGGTGGAGATATATTGTTTCAGTTTTTCCTTATTGTGGAAGGCTCTCCTTGCTTTCATGGTCTCTGCTGAGAAGTCTGGAGTAATTCTGATTGCTTTTCCTTTATATGTGATTGTTTTCTTTGCCCTAACAGCTTTGAGTATTTTTTCCTTGCACTCTGCTGAAGCTGTTTTGATCACAATGTGTCGGTGGGAAGTCCTACTCTGTTCTGGTCGATTTGGGGTTCTAAATGCTTCTTGTATCTGTATAGGCCTTTCCTTCTGGATGTTTGGGAAGTTCTCAGCTAATATTCTGTTAAATAGGTTGCCTATCCCATTAACCTCTTTCTCCAAGTTTTCCTCAATACCTATTATCCTTAAATTGGGCTTCCTGATTGTGTCTTGAATCTCCTGTAGCAATCTGTTTTGTTGCTTGGACTGTATTTGTATTGATTTTTGATCTTTCTCCATAGAATCTAAGGAATCTTCAGCTCCTGAGATTTGATCCTCTGCTTCAGTTAGTCGGGACTGTAGGCTAGCTACTTGATTTCGAATCTCTTTTCCTTCTGACTGGTCTTTCCTGATGATTTCCATGTCATTTCTTAGGTCCTGTATGGACTTCTTTACTTCATTAACTTCATTACTTTGGTTTTGAGTGTTGTCTCTCAAATCTTTAAGTTGGGTAGCTATCTTTTCATTTGACTCTTGAAGCTCACTTATCTTTCTATTTGTGGATGCCATGAAATTCTCCATTAATTTTTGCTTTGCCTCCTCACGCTCTAACATAATTGACTGAAGAGATTCAAACTTTTCATTTATCATGTTTATCAGTAAACTTTGTAGAGCATTTTGGGGGTTTTCTTCTATGTTTTTGATTGACTGCTCTGCTTCCTGCTTGTTTTGAGTGGGGGATAAGACTTCATTATTTGCCATCTTTCTTGTGTTTCTTCTGCCCATTTGAATTGGGAATGCCAGTCTACCAGCACCTGTGAGCACTGTTTAAGACCCAAAGCAGCCCTTACCAAGCACTTTTGTGTAAATCTTACAATTTCACAATTATATACAGATAACTTGTATACCTGTCTATAAAGTTAGATTTGGTGTTCCTAAAGAATACAATTTCAATATAACGTCTGATCCTGGGCCCTGTATTCAGTAGTTACTTATTTACTGTTACAACCCTATATGCAATTCTTGTTTTTATATTAAGTTCTTTTAGGACTGGCTTTCTCTATGAACCCCTTTGATTCACTCGTATTAAGCTGGGATACCCTCTATCCAATAACCAGGAGTCAATGGAACCTGGAGGTCCAGGCAGTAAGTCAGGAGGGTAAGTTGGAGGTAGTAAAGAGAATAGAGTAAAGTGTATTGGGGGGGTGGTGATTTTGGTTTAGTTTCAGTGACGTGGAAATGTGGAGAAGAGTAGAATCAGTAGAAAGAACATTGATAAAATGACAGACACTGGAGAGTTAGCAGAAAAGGGTGTAGGTGTTATTTATAGGAAAGTAATTTTTAAAGGAAGAGGACGCAACGAGAGAAATGAAGTAAAAATACTGGAAGACAGATACACAAAACAGAGAAAAATTATTTAAAAAGGAAGCATAAGTAAATAAAAAGGAAAATAACAGAAAAGGAACAACCCAAACAAATAAACAAACACAAAAAAAAACTTGATAAAACAAACCAGTAAAAATGGAAAACAAACAAAACACAAACAAACCAAAAAAAAACAAAAAAAAAAACAGCCAATGGTGTTTCAGGTGTGAAAAAATTAAAAAGAAAATTTAAAAGAAAAGTTTAAAAAAATGTTTGAAAAGAAAAAGAAACCAGTCTCTGGTTTCCCTGCAATGGACTGCAGTCTATTTTCCTGATTGGCTGGTTTGACTTGATTTCAGTTGGCAAGGGGTGGTTCTGTTCTGACCTTCTCCCCTGTTGGTGCAATCGTTGGTCTCTGAGGTTCGCACAGCTTGCAGGCAGGCCTTGGGCGTCCTCTGTCGATGGGGACGTGAGCAGTCTCAGGAACTGTGGCTCCTCTGTCTACTGTGGGGCAGCTGCCTTTGATGCGTGGTCTTGACTAGGCTGTGAACACAGCAGGGCGGGGCGCCTCTGGCCTGTTTTGCTCCGCTGAGCGTTGCTTGCCTGAGGGAGGCGGCCTCCTTGGCATAGGTGGCTATGGAATGCAGCTCCGTTTTGGGCTGGGAATTAGCTTCCTCTGTGACAGGACCGTTTAGCTGTCCCCGGAACTGTTTGTTCCTCCGTCTGTTGTTTCCGTGCCCCTGGTAGCTGCTCGCAGCTTTTGCTTTAAGTTTAGGAGTTCCGGCGGGCAGGGCGGGGCATCTCTGGCTAAGCCCCAGACTCGCCTCCCGCCAGGGCAGGGGGCGTTCTTCTGGGCGGAGCTGGTTCTCACTGATTCCGCCCCTCCTGCCCTTTTCAAAGATGGCTTTTTTGACCTCGCTTTCCCCAGGCCCGCTTCAGTTCCAGTCTGGTCTGACCCTATGCCAGTGGCAAAGATGGCGCTTTGCTCTGGCGGTGGGGACAGGGATGCCTTCCAGAAGCTGGACTGTGGGTACAAGCGAGAATAATTTTTTTGGGGGTACTCACGCTGTCTCTGCGATGTCAGGTCGTCCGTGCTCAGCTGCCGTCTGGAGTATTTCTCGCTTTAGCTGCGCGGAGTGCGGGGGGCTGTGCCGGGCACTGTGCCAGAGCCGGCGCTGGCGCCGTGGCGGGACGCCGCCCGGAGCTCAAATCTGTGTTTTCAGACCAGCAAAGTCGATTTTTCCTTCCTGTTCAGAATCCCTGTACTGTTAGAACTTACTTTGGCTGTCTTTCTCGGAGAAACAGTTTCTATGAGGTGAGAAAACTATGATATCGGAGGGAGCTCTGCAAGGGCTCAGCCGCTCCTCCGCCGTCTTCCCCTCGATTACTATTTCTTGAAGTAGCAATGGAAGTCATTCTAATTTCACTTATAAAAGCCAGATTATTTGATGCCCATGTTGTAGAATTTATTAAATTATGGCCTCTTCTCTCTTATTTATAATTTTGGGAAAAATTATGTTCTTGAAACATATTGTACATGCACTTGCACAGTTTGTCATGTAATTAACTGGTGATACATCTATAGTTTACATGATGGTTAAAGTAATGGAAAATACCTAAGTTTCAGCTTTATATACACAACACGTTTAGAAGGCTCTGGGGCTAGAGGAATATGGGAGCAAAGAGGTTCTAAATACTATATCTCAATTCACGGAGGCTACAGACTGTTCAGCTACCTTGAAGGAGTCAAGATATCATGGAATATTGGGATCATCTCTTCGTAGAGGAATGATATGTCATCAACTAATTCTTTTTTTAATTAGTAACTATGTACTTACTTTTCTGTTGTTTCTCTACTGAATAAATGTTCTCTGTATACATTATACAACTGTATAAACACTGAATCAAAGAAATAAGTCAATTATCTGCTTTGAATGATGTCTAAGAAGTCTGGTACTCAGAATCTAAAGATACGGGATAAGTTTGTGACACTGGAAAAAGTGGTTAACCTTAGTTAATTTAAAGTGTATGGAAAAATAATTTTCCATTAAACAAAACACATCATAAACACAAATACATTCTTGACTACTGATTCTATGTATTAACACTTTAGAGTTGGGAATGTGGTTGAAGTGGTAGAGTTGGCCTAGCAAGAGCTAAGGCTCTGAATTAAAATCCAGTACCACAAACATTTCATTTATTGTATCCATAGTACTCATGTTTACTCAATAAATTACATGTTTTAATTTCTCTTCCATGTTTTCAATTTGTTTTTAGGCAGAATACCAGATAATGTCTTCAGAATATTTTCATTAAATATCCATTTGATAATTCCATTAAGTAGCAACTTTTAGTTAGAAGTAAAAAAAACAGTGACATTTCCTAGCACAAGCTTCAGCCTTCTAGGAAAGTTTGGGAAATTCCTTCCAGTAAAAATTGAACACTTTTTATCATTAGCTTACAGGAATTTTATTTTTTTAATTAGCATATTTTAGTGCTAACATTTTCAGCTATTTTATGCCCTAGTATATGTTTACTTGTGCAGTATATTTTTCATCAGTACTTTCATGAGAAGTGGTTCTACATCTGCATTTTGACTAACATAAAAAAGTACTTTGAGGTGCTTTTTCACACTTAGTTCAACTTAGTTATGCATAATGTAAAGCAATGATCTGTAGGAATGCTTAAAAATCATCTCCATGATTTTCCAGTTGGTGCCAAGGATAGTTACTTAAATGTACTTATAATTTGATTTAGTCATAAATTATAAAAATGACCCAAAAATTAATTTTCTTTATAGCATAAGACTTGCAGGTATATTTTGGTTATATATAACAATATGTTTATATATAAAAATGGTCCTGAAACTTTGACAATAAATAAGTAATTATTCAGAAAAAATTTAAAAAATGGTTCTGAAGATGATATACAATCCATGTGAAAAATACAATGAAAACTTTTAAGATTTTAATGAGTACATCACAAATTATGATTAAAATTGTGTATTGCAATATTAAGCTTTTAGTTAGGCTGTATTGATGTTTATAAATAATATCATTTCAGTAGAGATCACATTTCCAATGACGGTATTTGTACATAAAACAAAACTTAAGTTGTGCTTGAGGTATAGGTCAATCAATTCACTTTGTAATGACTTTAAATTTAAATTTTGATGTTAAACACATGATTCATTTAGTTAATGTCATGCTATGATCATTATATTGGTGGTTATTTCATTTTGTAAATGGAAAACTTTATGAGTTAGAACTATTTATTTTTAACTGGGCACTGGTGGCTCACACCTGTAAACCTACCTACTTAGGAGGCTGGGCTCTAAGGGTCATGGTTCAAAGCTAGCCAGGCAGGAAAGACTGTGAGACTCTTATCTCCAATTAAGCACCAGAAAACTGGATATGGAGCTGTGCCTCAAAGTGATAGAGAGTTAGCCTTGAGGGGAAAAAGTGCAGGAACAGCGGTGCCCAGGCCCTGAGTTCAAGCCCCATCACCAAAAACAAAACAAAACAAAACCAGCAACTACTTATTTTGTTACAGTTATAGGAATGTTTTATAAGAAAGAAAACACTCTGGGAGATAGAATTGTTTACATTTATAGTTAAATCTGTGATCAACCCTTGACCCTGTCACTAATTAGGTGCATTGACTAAGGAATTTTTCTGAACTATTTCTGTACCTGTAAAGTAGACATAGTAATACACACAGTAAGGTAGATAATGTTAAAGCATTTTGATAGTACATACCATCATATTTTGAAACATTATTGTGCTTCAGACACTATACTAGATGCTGAGAGATAGAACAAATAACTCCCAGTACGTATTTAGTTCCATTTCCAATTTTTATTTGATGGTTGTGAGCCTTTATTCCATTTTAGACTCAGATTTACTCTGCCAAATCAATAATGAGTTCCTGGGTATTTTTGAATCCTTGTTGCTTTGATATTAGTACTTTCATAAATGTGTTCCCAAGTCTTTCTATGCCTTTTCCAAGGGATGAGATATGTACTCATTGACTCAGAAATCTACAGTGGCTTTCTGCCACGCTGAATTACACATCTTATCTAATAGGTCTTAAAGAGGAACTGGGCAATGAGGATTAGCAATATGGGATTTGCAGCTATATGCAAATATGTGTGATTGGCATTATTCTGTGGATGTGCTGAAGACCCTCCACTCCATTATAAAACCTTTTTCCCTTCTTCTGGGATCTAAGCAGGGCAATGAGTAAAAAAATATTTAATCAAGCCTTCTAACTGTCAGAGAGCTTCTACCATGTCATTCAACCCATATTAAGGCAGTTCACATCAATATAATATAATGATTGGAGCATTGACTTATAGAAGGTTTCCTTTGCTTCATGGATTTAGATGCTCAAGTTTGATACCAGAGGACTCCCAATAAAGAGGAATTACATTCATGAACTGACATATTGAATTGCAACCCCTTTCTACAACTATTTAAATGTCATTGAAAATTAAAGTAAATTAAATAAAAATAGAGTCAAGATATCTCATTTCTTTAGGGTATATGGATAGGGTACTATATAGTGTTTTATTTTTATCGGTCGTGGGGCTTGAACTCAGGGCCTGTGTGTTGTCCCTGAACTCTTTCCCACAAAGCTAGTGAGAGAGCCACAGTGCCACTTCCGGTTTTCCAGTGGTTAATTGGAGATAAGATTCTCACAGACTTTCCTGGCTGGGTGGCTTTGAACCGTCATCCTCAGATATCAGTCTCCTGAGTAGCTAGGATTACAGGCATGAGCCATAGGCAGCTGGCTCTATATAGTGTTTTAATGCTTTTGTAGATTGAGTTGTTTTAATACTTTGAGTTCTTTGATAACATATGGAAATATAACTAATTCTTATTAGTATTTATTTATTGTATAATATAATACTTTTTTCTTTTTCTTTATGGCTGAGTAAACTAGAATTGTATATATAATTGGTCCATTTTATTGATCCATAGATGGATCAACCAGCATGATTTGGCTCTTGTGAATACTACTGTGATAACTTTCACTATTAAACACAAAATGTTAAATATTTTTTTTTTTTTTTTTTGGCCAGTCCTGGGCCTTGGACTCAGGACCTGAGCACCGTCCCTGGCTTCTTCCCGCTCAAGGCTAGCACTCTGCCACTTGAGCCACAGCGCCGCTTCTGGCCGTTTTCTGTATATGTGGTGCTGGGGAATCGAACCTAGGGCCTCGTGTATCCGAGGCAGGCACTCTTGCCACTAGGCTATATCCCCAGCCCAATGTTAAATATTTTTAATTCATCAACTAATGATAGATTTGTTGACTTTTCTATATTTGTTGAGATGATCATGTGTATTTCCTGCTTTATGCTCTTGATTCTGTATTTACATTACTATCTTTGAATGTTAATTCCCCCTTTGAATTCCCAAGATACATTCTGCTCAAATATGAGACATTATTTTTATTTTAGCTTGAATTTTGTTTCCTAGGTTGTTTTAGGTTCTCTCTCTCTCTCTCTTTATGTCTCTCTCTCCCCTCTCTCTTTCTCTGACTCCCTCTCTCTTTCACACACACAGAGGGTATAAAATAAAATATTGTCCAGTATTTTTCATTTTTTATTTTATTGTCAAATTGATGTACAGAGAGGTTACGGTTTCATTAGTAAGTCAGTGGGTACATTTCTTGTACTGTTATCTCCTCCCTCATGTCCACCTCCCCCTCCCCCTTTCCCTCTCCCCCCATGAGTTGTTCAGTTGGTTTCCACCAAACAGTTTTGCAAGTATTGCTTTTGGAGTAATTTGTCTTTCGATTTTGATATTCCCTTTCACTTCCCTAGTTCTAATACCAGTATTTACAGTATCCAGTGTGTTCAGATGAGATACAGTGATAGTACGAGTACAAAGACAGGAAAGGATACAAGAGGATCATCAATAAAAGAAGCTACGGTTTCACAGGGTGTGTTGAAAGTAATTACAACAGTGATATAACAGTCGTTTCCATAACATGGAGTTCATTTCACTTAGTATCATCTTATGTGTTCATAAGGGTATAGCTATTGGGCTCTTATGATCCTCTGCTGTGACTAGCCTAAACCTGTGCTAATTACTCCCTATGAGGGAGACCATAGAGTCAATGTTTCTTTGGGTCTGGCTCACTTCACTTAGTATAATTTTTTCCAAGTTCTTCAATTTCCTTATAAATGGGGCAATGTCATTCTTTCTGGTAGATGGCCAGTATTTTTCTTTTTCTTTTCATGTGATTATTGCATGTAGTTTTCTAGGATGATAATCCTGCCCTTATAAATTGAATCTATGTTTTCAGAAAAGATTATCTTAACTTCCCTTAAAACCTTGTTCAAATTCACTATTGAGTTCATCAGGATACATTTCTTTTTCTTGTAGAATTTTTAAATGATAAAATGAAACTTCCATTCCTCTATCCATTCACAACTCAAAGTATATGGTCTGATGTCACTTTTAAGGGAAATAGCAGGAACATTACATTTATTGTCTGATTTCAGAGATAACAAATGACAATGGTAAAATTTTGGTCAAGGTACATTCAAATATAAAATTTATTTCAATTCCCATTTCCATTTTATTCACAGTCTTCCACAGATTCTGATAAAATTATACATCCCATTTGATGAAATTATGGCACAGGTTGTAAGATACAAAAGTGTTTATGGAAATGAAAATGCTTTGAAGTATCTTTTAAAACCCTAACTTTCGCTTATACCTTTTCTCCATATTGTTGACATCTTGTTAACATATTTAATTGGATACATTTTTATCTTCAGTTCTTCATCTGTATATCTGATTTTGATGTTGCCTCTAATCTTCTGATATACTTCTGATTTTATATAGAAAAGGTAATTTTTGTGTCCTTCATGCTGAACAAAATTGGCAATACAGCCAAATCTCCAAGGTGATGTACAGAGGCTTTATAGTTACATACATAAGGTAGTGAGTACATTTCCTGTTATACTTGTTACTTCCTCCCTTACTTTTTTCCCACCTTCCATTTGCGTTACATTGTTGCCTCAAAATGTAGATGCATCTGACTTTGATTTTGTACATATAGGAAGAGTATATAAAACATTAGTGTGGCTTTTGAATCCATTTTGTATACATTAAACAAATGGCTTGCTCACAAACTTGACACAATTATTCAAATCAACTCTGTTCCAAATTTCATTCTAGGTAATGAGTAAAATACAATTGTCATTCTCTTTGTTCTTATAGAGTATATCAGATAATTATAGTGTGATGTCTCAGGACAAGAAATTAGAGGGAATTATGGGAGACAAGCAAGCTCACATGGATTATACTAAAAACTCATTAAAATATTTTGTTATATGTGCACATAGAGCCTAATTATATGTTTACCTCTTTTCACAATGAGACTTTTCAGACATAATAAATTAAGTAAGCCAGACCCAAGGATACAAAGGTTACATGGTTTCCCTCATTTGTGGTAAATAAAATGTGCACATAAATCTACAAGTAAACACACTGGATGGTATAAAAACACACTGGAACATGATAAATGATACATGTCCCTAAGTATTCACATACAGTGAGAAGAAAAGAGGATAGTCTTAGGAGAGGAACAAAAAGTGTAGTAGCTAGATGCATCTGACTATATAAAATAATGTTTATTGACATGAACTCCAGAAAATGCAAACAAGAAATTAGTTTTCTATTTTGTCTTGTTTGTTCGTTTGTCTGTCTTTGGGAGGGTAAGTGGGGTCACAGAAATGGAAAGACAAAGGGTCAACAAAGGCAACACTGTTACTAGAATATATATTGAAGAAAAACTATATAACTAGTGGAAAGGAATAGGAGGTAAATACTGGGAGAGAGGTGAGGGGTGACATTAAGAAAGAATTATACTAATTACCTGACTTATGTAACTGTAACTCCTCTGTACATCACCTTTACAATAACAATAAAGAAAAAATGTTTAAATGTTTCCCAGAAAACTATGATTGAGAAAAATTCAATTTTTCCCCACAGCATAGACACAGTTTTGATAGGTATAAAGATAGATAACCCAGCAAAGTTGACACAGACTAACCAGGAATACAACAATATAAAAAAATGAGTCAAACTCCACAAAGATGTCTATGATTATGGCAGGTTTTTTTCTCTAATGAAGTCTTATCTATAAGCATGTTCTTGATAAGGCACTATATTTCAAGGTAGAGAAGCTGAGACTTTGGATATAGAATGAACTTGTTGTCCTTTTCTCCAGTCCTTTTGTGTCTAGAACATCCTACCCTGTATATTAATATGTAGTATCCATTCATCCATTGATCTATCAACATTTTGAATTATAAACTAAATATTATATTAAATGAGTATAGAAATTGAAGCTATACTTAGATATAATTATACATTTTTTTGTGCTTTTCAGAGCTACTATGGGATCCAAAATGCCTTCTAAATGAACTGGAGCATTAGCTATACAGGCCACAGTACAAAAGTGCAATAAACTATTAAAAAAAGAATCTGTAAACGGAAAAGCGTTGGGTTTTCTTTTCTTTCTTTTTCGAGAGACAGAGGAGAGTGGCTATAAGATGCATGTCTAATGGATTTAGTTTAGTCCTACTGGTCACTTAATAGCTTTTTGTTAAGCTTGTAATGTGTGCAAGGGACTATAGTTAGTGTTGGTATCGCCAATATGTGACCACATAGTTTGAGAAATCTCCCATCAAAATGTCCCCAAATGATGGTCTTCTTTAACTGAAATTTTCAAGGAGATTAAAATTTTAGCATTGGAAAGGTACAAAGTATACCTATCAACATCAATTGGATACTTTTAAGCCCAGTATCAATTTCATAACCACATACCAAAATCCATAAGATTAAATGAAAATAGTTAATTTTAGTCTTTTTATATTTTGTAAAACATATGCCTGGAGAAGAGATTACTTTGGTGTTTTATCTTTGCTTCCTCTGTTTATAGTTTGCAATTTTTCCATAAGCACTGTTAAATTAGAATTAGAGGAGAAACAAAGAAAAGGTAGACAGTCCTTCCAAGTACTTCCAAGTCAGAATATCATTACATGGCTGTCAAACTTCTGAGATACTGAGCCCTTAAAAGTATTGATGAGCCCTCAACAGAGCACGCTAGAGAAGCTCAAGTGGGCTTGGATGTAATTGGTGGACATTAGACCTGGCCCTTGGCCCAGATTTCTGAGAGATGCACCAATGATGTTGTGATCTTGTGGCTGCATGAATACATTATTGTTCATTAGCTATTGTTTTTAAGATATTACAAGGACAAAATATCTCAGCTAATATATACACCATGACAAACAAAACAACAGACAAAGAGTGGACCATGACCGCAGGTGAGGCAATCTTAATATTTTAATTTGTCTACTAATGCTTTGAAAATGTTAATTAAGCACACATTTTAACAGTACCTTTGAAAGAGAGGACAAAGTACTTTACTGTACTTTATCTGGAGCCACAAACTACCACCAATTGAAGATCAATTTTATTTTATTTTTTAAAAAAAGATATTATTTTTTATTAAACCAATAATGTTAAGCTTTTCTCCTTTGACAAAGATTTGCCTACATTATGTGAATTTGATTCTTTTTTTTCAAATTTTTATTATCAAACTGATGTACAGAGAGGTTACAGTTTCGTATATTAGGCATTGGATACATGTACTGTTTGTTACCTCGCCCCTCATACCCCCCTCCCCCACTCCCTTTCCCTTTCCCTCCATGAGGTGTCCCATTCACTTAGACCAAACAGTTTTGCAAGTATTGCTTTTGTAGTTTTTTTCTTTTTTTTACCCTGAGTCTCTCAATTTTGGTATTCCCTTTCAATTTCCTAGTTCTATTACCAGTATACACGGTTTCCAATATACTCAGATAATGTTACAGAGATAGTGTAGGTATAACCACAGGAAGGTGATACAAGAACATCATCCATAATAGATGCTACAGATACACATGGTACGTTGAAAGTAATTACAACTGTGATATAACAATCGTTTCCATAACATGGAGTTCATTTCACTTAGCATCATCTTATGTGTTCATAAGGGTATAGCTAATGGGCTTTTGTGATCAATTTTAAAATAAAATTACATTGTGATTTAATACTTCCTATAGAGAACAAACAAGAAGGAATGCAAATACAATTCCTTAACCACAGGAGAGTTTCATTCAGTGGATCTGTCCACAAGACCTGACATTTTATATCAGAAATCCCTTAGAGAATTTGCCTCGTTACACATGCATTTATTTAATTTTGTTTACAATTTCAGTGCGCCATGTCCAAGTCTGCTATGTTACGAACTCATGTGATAATAAACATATCAACATGCAGTTACAAAAAGACTAGGCATTGATAAAGTAGGCTCTAAAATTAGGTATGTTTATCTATAATTAGTAGCACATGTTCACAAGTGTCTTTCTGAAAGTGGCTTTGCAAGCTTAGTGGAGATACTTTGTTATTGTAAAGGTGATGTACAGAGGAGTTACAGTTTATTTAAGTAAGAAAATGAGTAATTTCTGCAGACAATTTTAGAACTCTATTCCAAATGTCAGGGTACTTGGGCCATAACAGTTCCAACCATGAGTGTATTTTCCATCTGTCTACTCCAGCCTTCCCTTACTTTTGTTTTATTTTCCCCTCTTGATTCATATTGGGAAATTGGAGACTTTTTGAAAATTGAAGAAGAGCAGGGAGAGGTATCAAGTTGGATAAGAAATGTATTCACTGCCTTACATATGAAACTGTAATCCCTCTGTACATCACTTTGATAATAAAGAAAAAAATAATTAGAGCAGACCCCAGGAGTATATCTTTGGGCATAGAAAATGGACTCATAGTACTATGGACTGTACTAATTAGGTAATATTATTCCAGAATACCTTTAAAAGAAAAGTTTTCCCATTATCACATAGATTTGTGGATTGTTGAGCAATAAAATTACATTAATATTTTGAATTTAGGACTGGAAAAGTTGAAAACACAACTTACACACACACACACACAAACACACACTCACTCACACCATGTAAGTCTGAAATTAGCCAGTAGGATATGGCACATTTGAGGACCATTGCTCTATTACAAGTGATAAAGAAAATGAATAGAAATGAAGTTGAATCATTTTTCATGTGTGAGACATTTAATATAGACTGTCATGTAAGCATCTTAACTATTCCAACAAGACATGCTATCACAACAATGCTATTTCTTGAGCATATGGAGAAAATAAGGTAAAGAGAGATTACATAACTTGTCTACATTCATGTAGAAAGAACATAAACTAAGATGGGTATTTAGTGTATTTCACTTTTTCTTATCTTTGGCCATCTATCATAATAAAAGTTCTTTTTGGAACAATGTTTTAGCACAGGAAATGTAAAGCATCAGATCCTAATAAATACTGATATATTACATTTCATTTAAATGTCTATTAAAATGAATGAAGTATACACTATCAACTGTTTCGTTAGTAAGGCTTGATATGCGTGGTCTCATTTTATAATCAACACAATTTGAAAATGGTTACGAATATAAATGATACTTTGAGATATCTGAATAATTATGGGATTATATAAAATACCTCTGATTTATCTGGAAGACAAAATACATACTGCTAGTACAACTATGCTTTGTTGTCTACATTTGTAATAGAAAGAAATTATGAATTTACAGTAAACGTTAAAAAAAGATTTGCAACATTTTCCCAGTTAAAAGACTCAATTGTGTCTTCACATACCAAAATATGAACTTCTGCTCCAGAACTGTCTTTTTCAGAACTTTCTCCAGAATAGGTAAAGACAAATAAGCTGCTTGCTTGCAGCCCTGATATTCTATTACCTTGTCTAGGGTCCGGTGAGGAACAAGTAGTATCAGTTTGTGAAACATGTATCTTAAAAACTCCACATTAACTTAGAAGGTTTCTTGAAAACCAAATACACTCAAATTACAAATATACTATTAGAAAGATTACTACTGTGATGATACAAACGAAAGTTCATAAGAGATTTCCAAACAATTCTAAATACTGTCTTGGGCATGCATTTATCTTCTGTAATATAAATCTTCTTAGTTCATCTCCCTTACTTTATGATCCTGGTTGCTTCCTCTAACACTTGGAATACAATCAGAATTATTTCTATACCTTGGTAGTCCTAGTGGGCACTAGTTCTTGTCTTCCTCATTCAGCTTCAGTTCTAATCCTTTCCTGGATTTTATAATAGAAACTTCACACAGGTTTTCAAACACATCAAGCCAGTGTTCCTTCCTCAGGGCTTTGTTCTTTCCGTTGGTTTTGCTTGAACTGCTTCTGTCTCTGAGGCTGCAGGGCACTTTCCTGCACTGCCTTCAAGTCTCTGCTCCAATGGCACTGATTCAGAGGCCTTCACTTCTTCCCTATCCGAATTGGCTATCCTCACTCTGTCATTGTTTTCCTCACCTAGTTTTTTTCTAATCAATTCTGAAAAATCTCATGGACTTGTTACATGTATAACTCTTTTTTACATTTTTGTAAAGGGAAAATACATTGTTTTCTGAGTATGTAAGGTACTATATATCTTGAAAAATGTGAAAGCAATGAATGAATACATGTTCAATGACTCTATTAATGGACAAGAATCAATTGGCATGAGTAAATTCAAGCTACAGTATTAATTACATATTTTGTTGATAGTTACATTTGTGCATTCAAATATATTTGTATGTTTAGGGAAGTTAATGGCCTAGGCTGAATGTTTCAGGGTTATACTTTTCAGTATAGTAAAAGGGATAAAGTTATAGACTCAGTTGTTCAAAAACTTTAAAATGAATGCAGATTTATTTTTGTGTGATACAAAATCCACATTTACAACTCAGATTATATAATGCTTCCTTAGCAAGGGAAGGCTCAAGCTTGCCTAAGACTAGAAAAGTTAACCTATGCAAATTCAGAGACCAATGATTTGCTGAGATCTACACAGGGTTCAGAGTAAAGGTCAGGAGGAAAGTGAATTTTATTTCATTTCTTATTGAAATGAGAGAAATGTTATACACACATATCACCTTATCATACAATTAAATGTCTAAATCCTCATTTCCTACAAATAATCAGCTATATGTTTTTATTAGTTTATTTTTCAGTTATTAATAAATACAAAACTTTCTATACATTTCTCGTCATGGTAACATGTTCATTGGGCAGTCTCCTTTGCAATTCTTTTGTTAAAATGTTGTTTCCTTAGCATTCTCCTATGTGTTCATAAGGGTATAGCTATTGGGCTCTTGTGATCCTCTGCTCTGACTTGCCTAAACCTGTACTAATTATTCCCTATAAGGGAGACCATATAGTCCATGTTTCTTTGGGTCTGGCTCACTTCACTTAGTCTAACTTTTCCCAAGTCCTTCAGCTAAGTGAAATGAACTCCATGTTATGGAAACAATTGGTATATCACAGTTGTAACTACTTTCAACATGCCATATGTAACTGTAGCCTCTATTATTGATGATATTCCTGTACCACCTTCCTGTGGTTGTACCTACACTATCTCTGTATCTTATCTGAGTATATTGGAAACCGGTATACTGGTATTAGAACTAGGAAATTGGAAGGGAATACCAAAATCAAGAGACACAGGGAAAAAAAGACAAACAACTACAATAACAATACTTACAAACTGTTTGGTGAAAATGAACTGAACAACTGAACAACTCATGGGGGGGGAAGGGAAAGGGGGAGGGGGAGGGGGGAATGAGGGACGAGGTAACAAACTACAAGAAATGTATCCAATGCCTAATGTATGAAACTGTAACTTCTCTGTAATTCAGTTTGATAATAAATATATATATAAAGAAAAAAATGTTGTTTCCTTTCCACATACTCCAACTCAATCAATTCTTATATGATAACCTACATTAGCAAATGTACGTTTGCATGTGATGGTCTAATTTTGAAATACACATACGAACTCATGCAGATCACTAAGGCCCTTACTGAAAATCCAATATACATATTCATACTTATTTTCTCATATTCAAACAAACTTCCCTATCTAATCATATATGCTTTCACATATATGTGTATGTCTACACATAATCTACATACATCTGAACATTAGTTAAAAAGTGAGGGAAAAGAATTTGCACATTATTCATTTTTTGTATTTTCAGATTTTCAGGTAGGAATGTATTGGAAGAATTCTTTCCAGTACCTTTGCATCACTATAGTTCATTCTGTAAACGTTTACAGAATGTTCCATTCTATGGCATATCAGAAGTCACGTAGGTACTTACAAATGTATGGATATTATCTCTGCCTCATTTTAAAAATTCAATCTAAGAACATTCTAGTAAATCCTAAACTCCCCTTTTATGGTACAGTTCTCAGTGAGTAAATTTTCTACGTGATGGTTATATTGGTGTAATGCCTTTTCAAAAAAAAATATTACTCTGTAGCCAGTTCCTGTAGCGCCACTCATATATTCTGATAAGTGCTTTAGGCCAGATAACCCTTTCAAGAAGCTAATAAGTTACTTCAAATGGTCATCAAAGGGAAACCTAGTCTCCATTATCGGCAGTCTTCTCTTTAAAGAAAAACTTCCCACTTCCTTATTTTTTCCTTTTGAATCATATATGTATGTACAAATGTCTATATATGTCCAATTGACCACTTTACACATATTCGCATATATATGAAGACTTAAAATATTCAAAAGTTGATTATCAAATTACTTTTAATTAAAAATAGTATTGTCAGATATACTTCCAAAATCTTTAGAATCTTACATATTTACCAGATTATGAAGAGGAAGGTACTATTTTTTAAATTTATTTCTTTATTGTCAATTTGAAGTACAGAGGGGTTACAGTTTCATACATAAGGCAGTGCATACATTTCTTCTCCAACCTGTTAGCTCCTTCTTCATTGCTGCAATTTTGATAAGTATAAAGTACTATTAATTTTTCTTTATTTTGTAACTCCCTGACAACTAATGCATTTGAAAATGTTTGCAAGATTTTAGATTTGTTTTGTAATTAGTATATACACAACTGACCACATTTTTACTGAGTTGTTTGTATTAATAAAATGTCTTATATATTAATGCTTTGTTTCTTGTATGTATTAAGATATATTCTATGACTCAAGACTCCACAAAAATGGAATAATCCCATTTATTTCATATCCTCTAACTTCCAGTTTAGAAATTCTGGACATAATTCACCAAATAAACATAAGGAAAATTTGAAGATAGGTGAAGAACGCAGACTACTTAAAGAACTTGTACTTCAGAAACAATATAACAGTGATACTCTTGGAAGTCATATTTTTGAAGTTAACTTGTATCCCAGAAATATCACACACATACAAAAAGACAAAAAGCAAGATATCAAAAGAGAAATGTTTTCCCTAGCCAAAACCAGATATAAAACAAAACGATTGTCCTAACGACAGGAAAACTTTTGGCAGTGCTTATCTTGTCAGCCAAATATAAACAAGCTAATACTACAGTATCAACCTTCTTTCAACCCCTTACATCCTGATTTTATTAGTGAGGACTAGGGATTTTTTTTTTAAATTTCACGTGGTATGTTGAAAATAACAACAGTGATAAACCACTTGTTTCCATAACTTGGAGTTGATTTCACTTAGCATCATCTTATGTGTTCCTAGGTACATAGCTATACTCCGTTACTTGCTAAGCTGAAGCTCAGGATTTTCAGATTCCGTTGTCAAGGCTCAGGAAGGAATTAGCCTTCTAGGCTATGGAAGAAACCTACAATAGTCCTTCACACTGTGGTATAATTTGGCCTCACAGAGAGCTCAGAAATGGAAATGAAATCATTATCAGATTCTACTATGCACTAATTGGAGTTAAGATTCAAAAAACTATGAAAATATAAAATGTAAGAAAGGATGGAAAGTAAAAGGAGCTCTCATTCATTCCTGATTAGAATAAAAAAAACATATAGACACTTTAGAAGGTATCACTGTATGATCCTATTCAGTTGACATTCTGGACATGTCCAGAGGCCAGTTGTAGGTGTTGATAGTTTGTGACAAAAATGTTGCACAGATGATTGAACTAAAATTGGGCTGGGGTTTGTTGTTTCCAGATTTCTATTTCAGGAGTCATATAGAGGTGAGTTTCTTCTCAGGTATTTATCCTCAGCTGTTAAGTGAGTGGAATACCATACAGGATCAGTCATCAAATGAGGACACTGAAGATCTCAGAGGAGTCTTCACAACAGATAGAGCTCTACTTTGCCTCATCTTCAGCCATGGTATACTCCAAGCAAGAATGGTTGGATGTAGCATTCTCACCCTCTAATTCTGATCTAAGTATACCATTATGTCAGGGTATTTAACAGAGAACAGAAAAAGAATAGCTTCAAGCACAGCCAGGCTTTAGTTAGGCCTCTAGACAAACTGAGAGGATCTTGTACCATATAAATTGGAGCCACCATCTGTGATTTTTGAGGCCAGTGTGTAAAGCAGACCACTCCACATTTCCTTTTCATGGCTTTCATAGAGATAGAAATCTCATTCTGAGGAACTCACAGAGAGTCCAGTAACGGAAAAAGAGATCATGCTCTGACAAGGATAAATATAAATAGGAAGATGATAGATGACCATAGAATTGAATACAAACCCATTTTCATTGGGGGAGAGTCTATCAGGATGAGCCCAGTATGATGCAGGTAATTTTTCTTGAGTTACCTTTGGAGTCTGTCAGGGAACAATGGACCTGATTTTTAAATCCCAGGCTTAGTTCACCAAAGAAAGGAGCCTAAGACTTCAGACATTGACAGCATCCAGGTAAGAATTAGAAAAGAATTTGTAGGACCTCCCTCTGTTCCTACAGAGAAATAAGTCCTGGAAGAAACCTATCAAGGAAAACTGATGTGGTTATATCTTGAGAAACCAATATTAATGACACTCAAGGTTACTCTCAATTCAGCAGAAGGAATAGCATGAGGGATAGCTGGGCCTCCAGATGAATATCCTGACAGCAGTGCGGGGAACTCTGAACCCAGATAGGGCGAGCTTCGATAAACCAGCTCTTGTTTTCAGACATGGGAGGCTCTAAGAAGGGTTTTTGCTCAAAAGCACACTTTAAACATGTTCCTTGTTATTTCATATAAATATTATTCTTTGCCTGGGGATTTCTTTCACTCTAGAAAACAAAGGTATACTTGCAATTCACACTTCCCAATACCTTCCCAATACCTGTACCATGTTATTTTCTTTGTGTGAACTGGGAGAGAGGGCTTTCACTCTAGGGTTCAGATCACAGAGCAATTGAAATACAGAAATTCCCAGATGTCAAGGTAAGATAGGTAACCTGAATGTACATCCAGAACATTGTATTTCCAAACATAGGGATTCTGTAGTACCAATTTTACGATGTCCACTACTGTGAATCTTAAGGTCTGGCTGACTTCATTCTGGAGAGCTTACTCACGTCCTTCTCCAAGCTCCTATGAGACAGTCTAAAAAGAAGGACAGGATAATTTTGAGGCCTTATAATATCATCTGTGAATAAAACCTATAGGTTGGTTTTTCTCAGTGCAATAATCTGCCTTTGACTCTTCTTACTTTATAAAGATAGTGGTCAAAATTCTAAGTATAGGAAGATCCAGGTTGGGCTAGGGAGAATATAGCATAGGACAGCTTTGTGTTCCTGCTCTCCATAGTTACATGATTGTATCCTTTCCTTTTTAGATATTTCAAATGCTGATCCTATAAATAGAATATTTTTAGTTTTATAATTTATGCTTATGTCTGACACTGGCGTCACATTTATTGCTGTTTATCAAGTTTGAGAATATATAGAGAAAATGTCTTCAATGTTTAATTCTTGTTTCTTTGAATCCTTTGCTCTGTTTATAAAATTCATTGTGATATTGATGAATTTGCTTGGTTTACTCAAGAAAATAGGATGAGCTGCCATGTTAGTCCTGTCAATCTATTGATTCATCTTGTGTCAAAGACAACAGTCAAGTCTCACTAGACCCAGTTGTTGGTTGAGATTGGGTTTAGAAACTTTTCTTTGTAGTCCCATAATTCTCCCAACCTCTGTCTTCTAAGTAGCCAGTTCTACATTTCAGTTTTGATGCCTGGTTTTATTTTTTGTTTGCTTGTTTGTCTTATCAATAAATTGATTATGCTATTTTCTGTCCTTTCAGTGTTTTCTGAGAAGTCTTAATTTACTCCTTCATTTATACATAAAATTCTTGGTAATACTACCTGGGCTCCATGCAAGGATACACAAACATTTTTATTTCACTTTCTACAATTGACATTTGATATTTCAGTTTTTCTGAATGGTTGCTAGAATTTACCAAATTTGGCAAAGTGATTCTACTATTTCTATGAAAATGTGACTCTGAATGGCCAAATATTTTTAACAAATAACAAAAATAGTCAATATGAATTTGAAATGTTACTCTAGACAGAAGACTTACTTTATGGCCTGTCACTTCTATGTTTTTTGGTAGTACTGGGTTTTGAAATTATGCCATACTCATGCTAGGTAAATGTTGTGTGACTTGAACCATGTCCAAAGTCTTTTTATAATGTATTTTTGATAACTAATTTACCTTATTGTTATTATAGAGGTGATGTACAGAGGGATTAGAAGTACATGAGTCAGGTAATGAGTCCATTTCTTTCATAGTGTCTTTTGTTTCCTCATTCTCTCCCAGTCCCTGCCTCCGGTCTCCACCCATGGGTTGTACAGTTTACTTTCATCAATGTCCGATGAACTCCACTGCTGCACTTTTTCACCCCCTTTCCTTCGAGTTCTATGTCCTCCTCCACCATCCCACAGATATGCACATGAATGTACCATACGTAAATAAAGAAGAGCGAATCATCAAAAATAAAAAATTTTTAAAACATTAAAAGAGAGAGATCTCTCATGTACAGGTAATATGTCAAGCATTTACTCTGGGCCAGAATTGTATCATGCATATTCTACTTATGCACAAATCTTATAACTATGTATTCCATATAGCTAGGATTATAGCTATGAACCATCATTGACAGTTTGTTTGTCCAGATTAGAGGAGGGTCTAACGGTTTTGCTCAGGTTGGCCTCGAACTACATTCTTCCTAATCTCTCCCTCCTGCATAGCATATATCACTGGCATGTACCACTACATCCATACCTAGACTTCCATCACTTTTTTCTTTAGGGGTCCTAGATTATTTGATGGAGAAAAATTAGTCTGAGACAAATTATACTGTAAGTGATGGGTATTTGAATGTATACTCATATTTCATGTTATTTACAAAAGTTAGCTCAAAGTGGATCAAAGACTGAAATATAAGGGCAAAAAGTTATATAGTTTTTATAAAAGGCATAGCTAAAAATCTTTTAGTTCTTCAATTAAGAAATCACTTTTAGATGTTTCTACCAAAGTCAAAGTGAGTAAAGAAAAAATTTCAAAAACTTACGGCATAAAATGAAAATATTTTACCTTGTAAATGATATTATCAAGAAGTGAAAAATTAAGAAAAGAGGACCTTTACAATTTTTTCTGATGAAGTTCCTTCATGTGGATATATAAAGAAGTATTATTCTCTCCTCAAAATATTAAGAATTTTGTTCCTACGTTAGCACAATAATGAAAAAAAAAACTTATTTGTCCTTTCACATGAAATTTTCCCGCCAACAAAGGCATAACATGAATGTCAGTATTTGCATTAGAACCTTGTTTTTATATGAACCTTGGTTCCTCTGAGCAGCACCTCCCTAAACAAATGAAATAGACATCAACACTAAGCCTGTAGGTATCTTCTGGGTGAATGGAACATTCAAATTTAAAAATAAAGAACTCCATGAATTTCAGTACTAAGGATTTAAGAAATAATAGTCTAAGCTTCTCAATAAATTACACACTCAGCAAAAAATAGGGGTGATAAATTAAAACATTGAAATGTTTGCAACAGAAATAACTAATAAATTACAGGCTGCACATGAGTACAATATCCAGCTTTCATTAAGCATTTTTCAAGTGAAAATACATGCAACTAACTTTTGTACAGTTTAAATCCATGATTAAGTGTGTAATTTAGATGCTTAATTGAAGTTTTATTGGAATTTTTCATAATAATTCTGCCTGATATATATATATATATATGTATAATTTACTTCGTGAAACTGTCTCACCAAAATAAATTTATACATTTTATAAAGATGGATCACATTGTTAATAATATATTAAAAGTAGTGATAATCAAATTTAGTTCAGTTAGGCCTTTTAAATGAAAGCTTCACAAAAACCAAACTTTGTAGCATTTTCATTCAAGCATATGTCTATTGTCTGGCTTTGGTAATAACAATGTGGTTTGTTCACAAATATAATACTATGGCCATTTTTAAAGATACATTTTAAATAACAGATATATTCATTTGAAGCCATGGGAGTAAGCCTGACAGCTCAGTGAAACTGGAGGGGATTCAATTTTTGAAAATGGTAGTTTAAGTAAACAGGATTCATGAATTTCCTCAGTGATAGTCAGCAAAAAGAAGCTTATCAGTCAGTCACCATTTTATTAGCTTATAATGACAGCTTATTGCTGGAGAATGCTTATTGCTGAAATGAATAGAAATTAAGGTGGCATATCATACAAAGGAAGATGTCAAAGAGAGTGTTGTCTCAAACATTAATTCTTTTGAATCCTAAACTGTGTATTTATTGCAAGGGAAACTCCAACAAACAGTGGAAATCTCTAATAAGACGCAAAAGCAATTCTCAAGTCCTCTCTACGCTTGATAGAGTGTCTGGTGTCTGTGACCAAAATGTCCTAAAAGCTTGATTAAAAACTTTGGGGTTTCACAGATCAACCCTTCATAAACTATAAAATGAATCTTCTACACATAAAAGTAATCAGTCAGTAGATTACTTCCTAAAATATGAAAAAGCAACACTCTTCAAAAAAAAATATCAAACAAGAACTAGTCTATCTCATATGTAAACCACAATAACTAGGAAACAAAAACTACATCTAGGCATTCAGAGTTGCAGAAATAAATGTGGAACCTATTGGAATGATGCAAGTAATAGGACCCTAGCAAACTCAGTTTGCTGGCATCACAATACACTATCAAAATAGTGAAAGGAAAAGCAGTAAGTGATAAACCATTTGAAAAACATATGTGATTTGGGTTTTTAGTGTCCAAGTATCTAAGAAATTATAACAACTCTTCAGAAGGACAAACAAGCCAATTAAAATGTTGAGAAAATACTTAAATAGGAATTTTTACCAAGAATGACTACAATGGCTAAGAAAAGATGCTCAGCTTTATTACTCATTGGAAACATGTCAAAATTACAGTAAGACTTCATTTCAAACCCACTTATAGCACCGCAGTGAAAATGATAGTTAATATAAAGAAAAGAAGAATTAGGAAAGATGTGGAAAATTGGAAAGTTCCTATTATGATGGTGGGAGAACCAAATGATGATACTTCGAAAACCCTGTACCATGCATGCTATTCATGTATGTTAAAGAGAGTTCTAACATATACTTTAATAAATACAAGAAATGTGAGCACACTAAAGCTTTCACACAAATGTCCATAACAGCATCTTTCATAATAGTCCAGTGGGGAAAGAACCTATATGTCCAATTACAAAAAGATAAACAAAATGTAGTATACATAGGGAATAAAATATTTTTCAGCCCTAAAATGGATTATGTCTCCAAGTACTGGTCGCTCATTCATGTAAACCTAGCTACTCGGGAAGCTGAGATTCAGATCATATTTCACAACCAGCTGTTCTCAAAATCCCTTTTCAAATGGGCCCAGTGGCCCATCCTTACTGTTCTACCTACAGTAGGGAGTATAATATAGACAGATGGAGCCTAGGAGCATGTGGAAGCTTGAATTGAAACCCTATCTAAAAATAATCAGCTAAAAATAAGGACTACATGTATGTCCTACTGGTAAGAATCTGCCTCACAAATGCTAGTCTTGAATTGAAATCTTAGTACTGCAAAAAAAAAAAAAAAAAAAGTAAAAAACAGACCAACCCAAAATTGATTTAGGGGCAGGGAATGTGGCTTAATGGTACAGTGCTTGCCTAGCATGCAAAAAGGTCTGGGTTCAATTCCTCAGCACCACATTAGTGGAAAAAGCTAGAATTCACGCTGTGGATCAAGTGGTAGAGTGTTAACCTTGAGCAAAAGAAGATCGGCCCAGTACCCAGACCCTGAGTTCAAGCCGCCAGAATGGCATTCAAAAATCGATTGTGTCACTTGTAGGAAAAATTGATGGAAGTAGAAAGCCTCAAGTTAAGCAAAATAAATCAAATTCAGAAAAACACATAATCCATATTGTGTTTCATGTGTGGATTCTAGATGCATAAACACATACAAACAAGCAAAAAAAAAGACAAATCTAAGAGGAATGATTCTTCAGGGAGGACTGACTAGGTAAGGGGATCAATGAGGCTAATCAGGGATGTGTGAAGAAGATTGAATACAGTTAAATGCATGTTTGGAAATGACACAATGAAACCTATCATTTTGTACAAGAAATTAATAAAAATGATCAAATAATGCCCCATTTTACAATATAGCTAAACCTTGAAAATACTGTGTTAAGTAAACAAGGGCACACAAACAAGGCCATTCATTGTATAATTCAATTTATACAAGGTATCACTAATAGGCAAATCCATAGGGAACAAAAGAGAATTACCCGTCACCAGGGTGAGATGAAAAGCAGGGAAAGTGAGAATGGCAATTGCATTGGCTGTCTGTTTTCAGCACTTCTTTTTAGGATACTGAAATGTTTACAAATTAGATTGTGACTATTGTCTCCTATCTCAGTATATGAGAAATTATTGAGCTCTGCACTTTAATTGTCTGAATTTAATGGTATGTAAATTATCTCTCAATAAAACTATAAAAACAAATTGTGAATCTCTTGAATCAGTACAGTATTAAATTACAAATTAAGGAAAAGAAAGAATAGGAAAGCCAAGCTGAGCTGTATATTCAAAACAATTAATTTTGTTACTGGATGTTTGGCTCAGCAGTAGAATGCTAGCCTTGCAAAATGTTTGACTTTGTAATTAAATACCTTCCTACTAGGAAAACTCCTTCCTCAGAAGACTTTATTTGTCAATTATATGAAACATTTAAAAAATTAATAATAATTTGTAAACTTACTCAGAAAGTAAAAGACTAAAATCTTTTTCAAGATTTTATGATTCGATTCCCCAACTAAGAAAATAATAATAACAACAACAAGAAAAATAAAATGATACAAATTAAGATAGAATAGTATGGAGATGCAGAGTATGTATGTAAATGTAAACATGAAAAAATAATTTAATCAAATATAGGAGCATATACTTGTAAAAGTACAATAGTATTGGAGGACTTTGCAATTTAAATTTGTCTAAGTCCAAATCTATAGTGAACAAAATAATGTGCAATAGCATAAATGGAACACATTACAATACAAAATTTTTGAACATGTCTACAAAAAATTATTTAAGCTAAGGCCAGTGAAACAAATTTGCCAGGAAAAAATATATTTAGTAAATGGCACTGAGATAACTTTCTATCTACATTAATAGAAATTTTGACTCTTATCAATCTGGGATTAGTAAAAGTTATTTCCAGATGATGCATATATTTAGTTATAAAAGCAAACATTATAAAATTCTTAATACAAAAAATAGAGAACTACCTCCATGAGAGTTTGACATAGAATTTAAAATGGGTTGAACAAATCTTTATACTTATGATACAAAAGTTCAAGTCTTTTCAGATACACAAATGCATTTTCATTGAAAAGGTCTGAAAGTATTCACAAATTGTATGTGACAATGATCTTGTGTTTAGTTCACATGGAAAAAACCTCCACAAGTCAATAGTAAACAAAAACAAATATCAAAGTATGTGCCAAATACATAGAGGGATAATTCACAAAGGATAATATGCAAATTTCTAAGAAGCTTATGAAAATTTTTAGCACAATTTACTATCATGGAAATTAAAATTGACATTACAAGGAGACACTACTACATCCCCAATACAATGATCTGAATTTGAAAGATGGCAACACCCCATGCTGACAAAATATATTGAAAGTTTAATATTTTCTTACAATGCTAGTGGGATGCAAAATTATAAAATCACTTAAGAAAAACTCTTGGAATTTTCTTATATAAAATTAAAATTCTGCCTGGCTTCAGTTAAGCCACTTAACAATTTCCAAGACAAATTAGAACATTTAAGAGCAATTTTGGAGGAAAAAAGCACTGTGTGTTTAATTAACAACAACTCAAAATTGGAAACAATTCAAGTGTCTATCAGCAAGGAATGGACATATAGCTTGTAATATTGTCTTACTATATGATAATACTAAGTAGTATTAAGATAATTCTAAGTAGAAGAGGCATGAACTATGGTTTCAATTAACGACATAAATAAATACACTATGTGTAACCCTGAATGTGAAACTCTAACCTCCAAATAATAAAATAAGTGAATTTATTCAAAACTCTAGGACAAGGTGAAAAATTTCAAAATATAGTTTCTCTTGAGTGCATTGGTATTGACTTGTAAGCTTCATGAGATAGAGTCCATCCACTTGAAACAAATTTTCAGTTGCATTTTGTATATTTCATTACAAGTAAATTTTTCATAGATAGCAACTGTAAAACATAAGAAAAGTAGGGTATAAAGGCTCCATGGTAATATATGCAAGATAACAGTACTAGTTATTATTGAGAGTAGGTAATGAAATTACTGGTTATAGACTTTACTAGGGCTTATTTTAAACACTCCATACCTTTTTCTGATTTACCATGCTTAACTCCTTATTGTACAAATATAGGAAAGAATATTACTTTAAATAGTCACATTTACAAAATTCCTAGTATTTTTACTCCTGCATTTTAGACACTAGACAGGAAATTTTAACTTTATTTCTTTATTTTTAAACTGTATTCGTTTACTAATTTTCTGCAGTGTTAGGAACAGGAGATAAATTTTCAAATGGAAATTAAGATTCAGTAGAAATAATATGGCACTCATATATAATGAAATAGACAGCTAAATGTGAAGAGATAATATTTTCACCCCATTATACTACAAGAGCTCACCATGCTGTTCCTATGTTTAGCTCTAAACATTACTGTAGCAACTACAGTAGCTCTAGTTCAGGGAGATATTCTGGAAGAGAACTGAAAATCTATCATGGAAAGAATTATTGAAAGAATTCTCCAAAAAGGGATAAATCTGTTATGACATGATATGAGTTGTATTCTACTAATCAAATGATAAATGACTTGTTAAGGGATTACATATACATTTTTCTAATTAGGGCCTGTGAGTGGAGGGGATAGGCATGAAAATAAAGATGGAAAATTTATAATGAACAGGTTAATAAAATGAATGCTAGGAAGCTGAAACAAGATTGGTCAGGGGGAGTAAGGTGAGGGGCTGCAGATGAATAGGCAGAGGAAGGGTGTGCAAATGTATTCATTACCCATTATATATACACATATTTGGAAATGGAACCAAGTAACGAGGAACCTTGTAAGTTTCTTTTTTTTCTTTTTTTTCAAATTTTTATTATCAAACTGATGTACAGAGAGGTTACAGTTTCATACATTAGGCATTGGATACATTTCTTGTACTGTTTGTTACCTTCTTTTAAGGAGAAAATGATGAAAATATATGTGAAGATTGGTTAGACAAGACCCAGGAAATGGAAAGAATATATATCAATTACTATAAAATAGAAGATACACACACACACACACACACACACACACACACACACACACATCATTAGGACCCTGGGAAAATATAAATATGATGGGAAGAAAGCTCTATAAGAAATATAGTTAAGGCATAGCCCAAGAGAAATGTACCACCTTCTTTCCTTCTTTTCATTCACTGGGTTACTGTGCATGCAGGCTGATCTGACACAGGATTTTATATCATGGATCTTTTAAAAATTACATGTTATGGCTCTAATTTTCTTACAAGACTGCTGTATTAAGTGGTTCTGTTTTTTGTTTCAACACTATGGTCACTGATAAAAATGTTATATTGCCGTAGAGCAAATGCAAGGCCTTAGAACTGAAGAACAGACTTATTCTGTTTATTATGTAGATCAGTAAGTAGTCACGTGAATTTGTTCACGATACTTACTAAGGAGGTTAATTCATCATCAATCCTGTAATCTTATTATTACAAAAAAGTTTCTAATTTTGGCATTGGAAAAAAGAAATATATCCCCTTTCCCCCAAATAGAGAGACAAAGGATAAAAAGACAAACGACTCCAAAAGCAATACTTGCAAAACCATTTGGTGTAAACCAACTGAACAACTCTTGGGGGGAGAGGGAGAGGGGGAGGGGGGAGGGGGGAATGAAGGAGGAGGTAACAAACAGTACAAGAAATGTACCCACTGCCTTATGTATGAAACTGTAACCCCTCTGTACATCACTTTGACAATAAATAATTATTCAAAAAAATCAGCCCCCCGAAAAGAATTATAACTGTTGTATTTTGTCTTATCAATGAAGACCTATGTGTTATATATGCATGTGTACATACATGAATAAATCAAAATCCAAAATTTTATATCCATTTTCTGGCTAAATCTCTGCTGCATATTCAACTTGCTGTTCTAAGGGAAAAGAAATGTTGATATACATTTTTGACCTGGCAATAACTAGCACTGGAAACCCTTAGAGAAAAATCATGAGAACAGGTGAGGTTGGCTCCTTTCCTTCATTTATCAACCACTTTGATCCTTTGCTACTTAGAGAACACTAATCACCATAGTCCCTCTTGGCAACAAAACTTCTCTTGATGTAATTGAAGGTCCATTCTTGCATGGAGCTTTCCTCATATTCTCCAACTGTTTTCATGAACCTTGTAAGTGGTTTTCACTATCCTTCCTCTGCAGGTATGACTGCATAAGGTGACTTTTGCAGGACAGCAGCCAGGTTTCAAAGCAAGGCTGATATTGTGAGCATATTGTTTTGCTAGTCTAAATTAAAGTGTACTTTTCCACTCTGAATATTATAAAAGTTTACCATTTTTCTTTTATACAACATCTTTTATACAACACTTACTATCTTGATACATTTTATTCAATATCCTATGTGATACATTTCTCTCTTCCACAGTCTCTAGAAGTGCACTGTGCTCTGGTTGTAAGGGATTATAAAAACCAATACTCAAAACTGAATCCTCAACAGGATTCTACATTGCCTTGGGAATTAGAAAAAATGTTATGATTTATCAAATGCTATGTATCTTTAGGAATGAATGTAGGAAATTGAGAAAGAATACCAGAAAGGTTAAGAAGAAAATCTGGTGAAAAAAGTCACAGATGTCAAGGAAGGAATATGTGTTGGAAAGAAGATAAATAATAGTGTCAGGAACTCAGGAAGCTACTTGTCAGAAGATCGCCTTTGAAATTCAAATTTGGATCATGGGCAACGGCATAACTAGAAATCTGGGCTTGTGTGTATTAGGAGGGGAGAATGGGGATCTATTCTAGTTTATCTAATACAATGGTGTTGTGAGATAGGTCATAAGAATTTAATGCTTAGATATAATACCTAGCTTTCTTACATATTTAAAGATATTTAAAGGGAAATGAAATGTTTAAATCATTTAATACTTCTCAGAAAGCTTTGATGAACTTCTCTAACTCTTTACTTTTAGAAATGATACCAAGTGAAAGTGCAAACACTTAAAAATATTCATTCCTCTCAGAATGCAAATATTCTCTCCATCACCATTTTCCTCATTAAGGGAAGATTACACCAGTGGGGTCAACTAATTTTTAATAGGTTTAATACATAAATTCTGAAGAAATTTAGCTACATAGATATGGCCACGAGAAGCCCAATTTCTTTCTGTAGCTTGCGAATGAATGAGGTCAGAGTAACTTAAGAATTTTTTAAGATTCAGTAGCAAACATGAATTTTCTATAGTCATGGGTGCATCCTATTGTCCATATAAGAAAAAGAAACTGATGGAAAAGCTGTGACTAAACTATATTAGTGCAGTCCTTGAAAAGAGAATGAAAAAATACCTTGGAAAGTGTATATTTTTCAAAGTTTCTGTAATGATTATATATTCATTTATCATCAGGAAGAGTCAAGCAATAATAAAAGTGAATCTACTGAGAGTACTATCTGCAGAAATGAAGGGGACCAGAGTCTAGGAGCACAAGTGTGAGTAAAGTGGGTACAGATGATCCAAGTATATTTATATAAATGTATAAAATATTAACATGGAATTCATTGTTTTGTGCAATTTATCTATCCTGAAATGGCATTTGATAATATAACGAATATTGAAGAGCAACACCTTTGGTACTTAGTAATTAAGTGTTTAGAGGGCTCTTAAATTAAAAAAGCTTGAAAATATTGGATCTTTACTGTATTATGCTCTTCATGACTGTTGAAAAATATGGAGTGTGGAGAGTTTCTTACTGCTGGCTCTTTATACAACTTTTTACAACTTTCTCAATAAGTAAGGAACAATGTGATTTTTGTGAAGAAGTTGAAGAAATCTACCTTCAACTCCATTTTAAAAGACTAAGAATCTTTAAAATATCCACAACAGGTTTTGAATTAAAATATACATAACAGGATTTGAATACAGATGTCTGATTCCCAAATCTAAAAGTTTCTGTCCATTGTGCATTTATCCTGATTCTCCAGTACAGAATATATTTCCTTCACTTTGTTGGGGATTACATTGTTATAATAAAGACAACTTCACAAATTTCATTTTCTTGCTACATTTTTCTTTTCCTGGTGTCATAGAGGAAAGAAGAGCAGTTTACCTCTGAGGCAAGCACAAAATCACCAAAGAAAATTAGATGGAATGTTGACAATTTTCTGGACTGGTTCACCATGAGATAAATGCAAATCCACCTATGTTTTCTCACAATATGCAAATGCAATGGCAATACCTAGTACATATGGAATTACCAAGGGGTAATTGTGTTAGTTTCCTATTGTTTCTCTCACAAATTGCCAAAAGTCTAATAGTTATTCTAGATATCAGATATAAACAACAGCTGTCAGTGGAAGAAAATAAATTGCTGGTGGACTTTGTTCTTTCTGGAAACTAGAAGAGTATCCATTATTTTGTCATTCCTAGTTTCTAGGCAAGGCTGGCGACTATCCCACTAGATATGGTCTAGAAATGATGAAGATATTCAAATGGACCTAGGTAGATAAAATGTTCCCTTTTAGAATCCGATGCTGCCCACATTCCTTGGTTCAATCCCCTTGATATTTTCAAAACTACAAATCACATATTTTTAAACCTCCTATTATCATTTATTTTCAGACTCTCCTATCTCCATGTTTCAGTTATAAGAACATATCTTATGATTACATGTAGTCTGCATTTGTATAACTTCCCCACTAGTAGTCTTAATTAGATCTACAGCCTTAAATTATTTCTTAACATATGTCACATAATATTCTAGATCTGGATATTAGAATGTGGCATAATGAAGGGCAAAATATGAAAAAGATCAGACTTTGGGGATTAAAATGGATGAAGTGAACTTGTGTAAGGCACAGTGTATAGAGTATATGGGAATGTCACAAAAAATGACCTTGTACAATTAATTTAAACTAATTAAAAACATGGACATTCTTGGGGCTGGTATTCTGTTGATTACAGAATGTTTCTTCCTGGCATACTCAAGTTAGTGAAATAAATCATCAATAGATCATTTCCCTAATTTTATATGTGACATATGTACAATTCTAAAGTTTTAGTGTTTCACTTTTCAATGCTATGTAGATGTCACTCCAAATTTATGTGTTCTTTCCCCTCTCATTGACCTACTTCTATGTAGAAAAGTATATTTAGATGATAAGAAATTGACTATCTTAAATCTTTTTGTGAGTGAGTTATTGGGAACTGGTTCTTGGGACAGACAGAATAAGGAGAGTTTCAGTTTGCAATCCAGCAGGATAAATTTTGTGAGAAAATACCATAAAATTGTTTGTAGTGCTGGCTCAATTCAGTATATGGTTACTTCATTAGGTTAGCAAGGGAGAAGGTAGACCAGAGAATGGCTCTTAGAAATGTAGCTTGGAAGGTTCTTTGATCTTATCTGTAAATGAAACAAATTATTTCTGAGCAAATCTAAAATATAAGAGCAGTTCTGGTTCAGACTCCATATTTATTCATATTCAATCTATATTTACTCCTTATTAATTGCTAGATATTATCCACTTTCTTTGCATTTAGAATTTTTGAAACATTAAACACCTTGGAATTTTAAATATGTACATAATAGTCCCTGGAGTACACAAATACATGTTTACATCATCGGTCTCAAACCACTAGATACCAATGGCAACCTTCACAGTTCTGACAAGCAAAATTATTTTCAGATATTGCCAAATATCTCCTGGGGGCAATATTGCCTTTAGCTGAGTATCACTGCCTTAGAATAGATTCTTTCTTTGAGCTAGATTATGTCTTGGTGACAGATTTCCACTAGCAGAATTTATGGGCCAAATACAAGTTTTGTATGGTTCTAAATGTATTGCCAAGTTACTTTCCAAATGGGGTACCGACTTTCCCTGTCCACCAGTAAAATCTGAAAGACCCAATTCATCAGTAATTGCAAGAGATTCATTCCGTTAATAGCATTCTATTCTTAATTACAGATACACCCCATTATGTCATGATTACTATTTTATTTAAATGTGCCTTTTTTGAATACAATCAAGAATGAAATACTGTATATACTGGTTTACTATTTTTATTTTATTTTGTGAAATGTCATTTCGAGTCTTAGCCCATTCATATTATAGGGTTTCCAGAAGTAATAAAAGTAGTAAAAATGTAGCAGAAGAATGCTTTATAGAGGCAGAGTAGACTTTTTTGAATGAGGGTTAATTCCTAGTTTAACAAAACATATTTATGTGTTATATTTCTAAAGATTTTATTTTTCACAAAATGCAATATCTATGATTATTAAGTTTTATTTTATGATATCCCGTTATTCTTGGGCATGATTTGTGCATCACTTTCTCAGAATTACCAAAGTGGCATTTTTAGAATGTGCTCCACAAAATATTGGATGAAAGAAAGATAGCCTCCTCAACAAATGGTGCTGGCATAATTGGCTACACTTGTGTAGAAAACTAAAGTTCGATCCTTATATATCACACTGCACCAGAATCAGTTCCAAATGGATCAAAAACCTCAAGATAAAATTATATACCCTGAAAATATTATAGGAAGGAACAGGCAAAACACTAGGACTACTTGGTACAGGTCAAAACTTTCTCAATAAAGACTTAGAAACACAGCCAATCAAAGAAAGTCTGGACAAATAGGATTGCATCAAACTTAAGAGTTTCTGCATGGCAAAGAACACAGCTTGCAAGATACAAAAAAAACCCATGGACCCATGGAGAGGACCTTCAATAGCCTTAAAACAGACAAGGGCCTCATATCTAAAATATACCTAGTTCAAGAAATCAAATAAACCCAAAGCAAAACTCCATTAACAATTGGGCTAAAGACTTAAACAGAGACTTCTCTGAAGAGGAAATACAAATAGCCAAGAGATACATGAAGAAATGCTCAACATCTCTGGTCATAAAAGAAATGCAAATCAAAACATCATTGAGATTCCACCTCACTCTAGTGAGAATGGCCAGTATCAAGAAATCTAACAACAGATGCTGGTGGGATTTGGCCAAAAAAAAGAATGCTACTCCATTGCTGTTGGGAATGCAAACCGATGCAACCACTCTGGAAAGCAGTATGGAGGTTTATCAGAAGACTAAACATAGAGCTACCCTATGATCCACAATCCCACTTCTGGGCATTTACCCAAATGTCCACAAACAATGCTATACTAAAGTTACCAGCACAACCATGTTCATTGCAGCACTATTTACCATAGTGAAGATGTGGAACCAACCCAGATGCCGCTCAGTAGATGAATGGATCAAGAAGTGGTATATACACACAATGAAGTTCTAGGCCTGTATCAGAGAGAATGGCTTTGTCCCATTCACAAGGAAATGGAAAGACTTGGAAAAAATATATTAAGTGAAGTAGGCCAAACCCAAGGAAAAGTAGGTTGCCTGATTTCCCTCATATGTAAGAACTAGAATATGTTTATGATATTCTTAACAGGGGATTTCAACAACACAGTTGCTTAATACATAGGATCATATGTAATGAAATTTACCAACATGAACTGCAAGATATGGAAAAAAGAGTTTCTTATTATGTACTCTATATAGTAATTTATTTTTTATTTTTAGTCTTTTTTCTTTCATCTCTCTTAAATTTCTGTACCTTGTGTCTTGTATATAAGATTTTTTGACCAGGAAAAGAGAAAGGGAATCAAAGAAACAGCAGGTCAAAGGACAATCTAATACAACAATGATACTCACTTTACAATAGGTTGGACATCAACCTTAGAACTTGGTGGGGGAGGGGAATAGAGATGGTTAAGTGGGAGAAAATGAAAGATGGGATACCATTGTCTAAAAACAAATGTGATCATGAGCTTATGTACATAACTCCTCACTTATCACCTTTTAAATAAGACAAAAATTAAAAATTGTGCTCCAATATTTGATTCAGATGTTTAAATGCATGTTATTATAGATTAAGATCTTTTTAAAGTATTGAATATTTTTCATTCATTGAGTTTGTAGGTCACTCAACTGTAAAATTTAAAATAATGTCTCTTATTACTGTATTTTTTTATTTTTTTATTTTTACCAGTCCTGGAGCTTGGACTCAGGGCCTGAGCACTGTCCCAGGCTTCCTTTTTGCTCAAGGATAGCACTCTACCACTTAATCCATAGCACCACATCTGGCCATTTTCTATATATGTGGTGATGGGGAATTGAACCCAGGGCTTCATGTATGCCACTAGGCCATATTCCCAGCCCTATTACTGTGTATTTGATTTTTTAATTTGTTTTGTTTTTGTTGCCAGTCCTGGTGTGTGGACTCAGGTCCTGAGCACTGTCCCTGGCTTCTTTTTGCTCAAGGCTAGCACTCTGCCTCTTGAGCCACAGTGCCACTTCCGGCTTTTTTTCTATGTATGTGGTGCTGAGGAATCGAACCCAGGGCTTCATGTATATGAGGCGAGCACTTTATCACTAGACCATGTATTCCCAGCCCCCAGTAACTGTGTATTTGATAAAAAGATTTGTCATATATACATCCATATGTGTGTGTATAATTACCAGTAATGACTTTAAGATAAAGGATATCCTATCTTGCCTGCTTACTTTCTTAGAACATCCCTCTTCTCCTCCTTTAATGTGTCATAGCAGTACCTGCTTTTCTTCACTTCACTTCCTATAAAAAAACAATAATATTCATCTACTAATAGGGTACGTGAGCTCAGTCTTCAGTCTATATAGTGTTGAGATTAGGGATAAAAAACGGCATTGGCTCTATCCTACTCTGAGACTCACTTTCTTTATCTCTATTTTGAGAGATATTGAAATTAGGTTTATCTTCATAATGGACTTGATGTGAACAATGGCATAGGAATACATAGCTCGTGGAGTTTTTCACAGATGTGGACTGTTTCTACTGAAAAACCATAAGGCTGCTCTGTAGAAGCCAAGATTAACTTTAATAATAATATAAATACCCATTTCTTCATAATCTGAAAAGAAGGAATCATTTAGACATTCATCCCCTTATATAATAGCCACTGGACCAGACAACATTTATTAGGTTATGTGAAATTCTTTCTTAGTACCCATAACAACGACAATCCATCTATCGATTGTTTACATATTTCATCTGTTCTGTAAATTTCCTTTATGGTAAACTTTTTCACTAGGGAAGAATTAATGCTGTTCTATATGAAATTTTATGATTGTTTACTTAATATTCAGTTCCCAAAGACTAATTTATTTCAGGTATGGAATGCTTCTTTAACACAACTCTAAATTACAGCTAAATCGATTTTTGAACCGTACTATTTCATTTTAGAAGAAAAATACACAATGTAATAACTAGGCAATCATGTTGAATCTTCTGATGTGATGTTATTTCTGCTCTGAAATGATTACTTGTCTTGATTTTGCTAAGTTTATTACTCCAAAGGATACCAAAATGCCAAAATTGGTACCTGCAACAAATGTTCTAGTAGACTTAATATCTCCACTAAGCTTCAACACTGGCTTAGGGTTGTTACTCTAAGGAAAAACACTTCAATTTCATTTGCCTTTCATTTTTCTAATGCTAAGTCAAGCAGATAATCAAACAACCTATAGTCTTTTACTAACAAATCAGAAGCTGATACCTGAGACCAATGATCCATACAACTAACCATTACCAACCTATGAAATGCTTGTGGCTAGGTCTTGCATCACACCATTGCACAGTAAAGCAGAAAGTAATTACAAGCTACAGGCATTTATGCAAGTGAAAATGTACATAGGAGGTAAAGGACAGTATTCCCAGGAAATTCTCTGCCAGTGGATGATGTTAGAAGATTGTTTCCTCGGATGGTCTGAATTCTGGCCTGCAGGTGCAGAGAAGCATGAGGGTTATTTAAGAGCCTCCCAATTATATGGAACACCAGACTCTGGTAAGAGAGATTAGCAGCAATTTCCCTTATCTTCTAGAAGCTGAAAACATATGGTAAAAACTAAAAATATCTGCAGTATATTTCAAATGATTATACTGGACAAATGCTTGGGCAACTAGAAATGTTAAGTCTCTGTTTATTGTTGATAAACAAAGATCAACTTGGTTGATTCTCTCTCTTTCTCTCTCTCTCTCTCAGTTTTGTAACAAGGTTTATAGACAGGCAAACTTCTTCCTTGAAAATAATCTTTTCTTTGGAATTTGTTTTAAATGTTTGCTGTTTTCATGCTTCAAAAGACTTTTTTTCATAATTGTTAATACTCTAACAGTGCAACCCTCACATTAGGTGGTAGGCATCTAGGGTTATGTCATTTTATGCATTCTGAGCTTCCAAATTAACATTTTTGTAAGATTGTATTTGTAAAAAATGTATTATTTCTATAAAATTCAGCAAGAAATTAAGAAAAATTTAAAAATACTGGAAAGCCAGAGGCTTTTGCGCATGCAATTTAAGGATGCCTTTTTCTATTCAATTTATTTGAAGCATTTTCAAGGGAAGATATCAGCTATTATTTTCTGTAAAAATTGAATGATGTTATTTCTTATGGGGATTTCCAGTTGTAGCAATTTAGTTACTTAGCACATATTTATTTTTCCCTGGATTAAGTCTACTACCCATCTGGATACAATTTATCCAGGTAGCTCTAGTTTTGAAGCAAACGGACCTAGATTTATTTTTTGTGTCTGTTCAGCTGAAATGTAATGATAAACTTTAAAACTTTGAGCACAGAATGGGAATAATATTCTCCATTAACCTTCTAGGAGACTTATGAAGGTTATTATCATACAAAAATCTAATGCATCAGCAAAATTTCTAACATTTAACAGGAAATCCAGTAATATCACTTGGATATATAAATGCGAGAATGATTAAAAGACAACTGTTTGATACTTCACAATTTATAGACTAGAGAACAAAGTCAGAAATGCTGTGTTTGTCCTATATCATATAGTTGCCCTGGACATTCACTAAAGTTATTATTGAATTCTTGTTTCCTTTTAATTTTGCCTGCTTTAAATATACTATCCTTAAATTTCCGCCCAAATTCTGCAATTTATCATTGTATCTGCAACCACTCACTATACAGGACTAAGACATACAATTTATCTCTCTCTTAGTCTATTTTAATAGCATCTTCATGGTACTTCTACCTCGATTTTAACTCTCACTTGACAAAGCAGATATTGTGGTATTTTAAAACCTCAAACTAAATCATTTCCCAGAATGATACAGGCAATGAAAATGATCAAAATAAATTATATGCATATATGGAAATTCCACAGTGAAAGCATTATTTGTACAATTAAAAATAAATCTGTATAAAATATAATTGTTAAACCCATTCACTATTAAACTATCAATTACTTTCCTAGTTAAAGAAAGGGCATATTTGCAAAGCATTGAAACCCTCCAGGTACAATTAAATAAAGCAACAATTATCCCACTTTCAAGACTCAAGAGTAAGAATATCATGGGTGATTTCTTTCCAGTGCAGCCATTAATTTTAAACTTTCCACCAAGTATTTTTCCAAATTATTCATATGGAGCTAAGTTGATTAATTTGATCATCATCTTTTCTTTACATGAGTGAACTATACATACCAGAGGAGTTAATGAAAACAAAGTCGGTTAATGGACAATCACAAAAAGGCAAGGGAGGAGCAGAGCAGAAACTCCTGGACCTCTTTTTTTTTTTTTTTTTTTTTTTTTTTTTTTTTTTTTTTTTTTTTTTGGCCAGTCCCGGGCCTTGGACTCAGGGCCTGAGCACTGTCCCTGGCTTCTTCCCGCTCAAGGCTAGCACTCTGCCACTTGAGCCACAGCGCCGCTTCTGGCCGTTTTCTGTATATGTGGTGCTGGGGAATCGAACCTAGGGCCTCGTGTATACGAGGCAGGCACTCTTGCCACTAGGCTATATCCCCAGCCCTCCTGGACTTCTTAGGCAATATGATTTATACATTTAATTCAAATTGTTGGCTCAGAATGTAAGGCCAATATTTGAATATCTGAAAATACAGGGGAGTGGCTCAGAGCCAGCCCAGCATCCTTTACAATAAAATAAAGTAGATTGTCCAAGTTTAAGGTCAACACTTCACACATAAGTAGCTCAGGGCTTCACCTATACCTTGATCATAGAACACTGAATTTCTTATTAATCCTCTAGTGAAAAAAGGTGTCTATTATTGGATTATATACACATATATGTGCATATATATACATATACTTCTTAGTAAATGCTATAATTTCTTTTAGAGTAATGTGTTTGCTTAACTCTGAACGTGAATATGATGGATCTAAATACTGAAGCCATTCTTTGAAGTAGGTATGTTACTGGCACAACAATGACAAGAAGGTCTGTGGATGCATTGGTTTTCACTTACTCCTGTATGTGTTTTACTTAATGGTCACTGTATCTGGGAAAAGATGAATTTAGGTGACTTCAGCTTATATGATAGGAATTACATCATGGAAAATTCATATCATGGAACATTTTTTTTGAAGAATCCATATGGTAATCTAGCCAGATGTTACAAAGGCCTGCAGCCTGCAAATACCCTTAACACTGTCAGGAAACAGGCCAGAGAAGAAAGAAAGAAGAAAAACAATACCAACAAACCAATTCAGCTCCAATGGAGAGCTGAATAGGGACAACAGGGTGACTGGAGACAGGACACAGGAAGAGAACATGGAGCGATGTGGCATGGCATCATGGAAAAAAAATTTGAGATACAATTGGCTATATATCTGCAAACATGTTCAAAACAATTTCTACAATTTTCTTATCAATAGTATTGTCCCAGATCAAAGAGAAAATTGACCTAGCTTATTTATTTATGAATTCTATACTGTTTGACTTAATGTACCTATCAATTATAATAAATGAAATAAAACATTGATGACCATGTAACTTATTTGGAGCTCTGAGTTCTCCAATTTGATCACATAAAATGAGCAAGAATTCTAATAATAGGTCACAGCACTGTTGGCAAGAGAGCTGAGTCCTAGCTTTCACTCCCATTCTAAGATTTATAGTGCTCAGCAGCCATAGAAAAGTACCTCTTCTTGGATTTCTATTTAACCAAATGCTTGGATAAATGATCTGATGTCACTTCTCAGAATAAAGACTGCTGCACAAACCAACTGCAAAGATATGTTTAATATTCTGTGCACGTACCACTGCAAACCCAGCACATTTCTGAAGTCACTTTAGAACATAAACTTTCATTGCAATCAGCTGTCTTTGGAGTATTTCCTTTCTGAATACTTATTTGCATGTGATAGAGATAGCGCACTATGTCTTCCTTCTCATGTCATTTTACTAATCTCTTCGATGATGTTTGTTTCTCTAGTAAGCAGTACTTTTATTCTGTAGTGAGAGAACAGTCATCTTCCAGTGAAACCATAATTGACTAAAAATATCTTGTAACATTTTATTAATCTAGGATATATATACATATATGTATATATAATATTGGGGTGCTCCTCTCCTATGCTGCTGGATAAACTTATCTGCAAAATTCATGATACCCAGTGTGAAATGAAAACATGGAATCTATTAAAATTAAGAATGTCAAGCTGGGCACTGGTAGCTCTTGCCTGTAACCCTAGCTACTTAGGAGGCTATGATCTGAGGATCGCAGTTCAAAGCCAACCCAGCAGGAAAGTCCATGAGGCTCTTATTTCCAATTAACCACCGGAAAACTAGAAGTGGAGCTATGGCTCAAAGTGGTAGAAAACTAGCCTTGAGCAAAACAACTCAGGGACAGTTTCCAGGCCACAAGTTCAAGCCTCACAGCAGACAAAAGAAAAGAAAAAAGTATTTTAAGGTGGTAATACTGGCTTGTCCTTCTAATAGAGAGCTGTGTGTGATTGCACAAGTCATATGATCAAAAGGCAGCCCTGCTAAGAACTAGTTTATTTGTGCTGTTGGTCCTTGGAGAAGCAATAATTGCTTTATTTCTGAAAGGCAAAAACAAAAGCTTAGTGAATAGAGTAAAAGAATACATAAACAATCACAGGTAGAGAGTCATAGAACTGAGTATATTAGACTAAAAATAATACCTTGTTTCACTTACTGTAGAAGTTGAAAAACCATAATCAACAGGCCAATCTGAAATGTCAGTTGAACATGTTTGATACAGGGCTGGAAACCTGCCTCACAGGGAGAATATTTGCCTAGAATATGATGTTCTATGTTCAGTTCCTAGACCATAACAATAAATAAAAAGTAAAATGTATAGAGTGAATAAATATAGCTTTTACATCTTTAATTGGTTGAAAAAACTTAAAATAGTATAATACAAATTTTAAATTGAAAGTACAGTGGTTTGAATTCAGGGCCTTGTGCTTATTAGACCAGAGTCAAGAAATATGTCCTATTACTTGAGAAATGTCTCTAGCCTACTTGAAAATTACATAAAATTCAAAGCATAGTGTCCATAAGTAAAGCTTTATTGGAAGACAGACATGTCCATTCATTTTTTAATTATTTGTAACTAGTTTTGTATTATAGGAGCAGAGTTAAATAGTTATGACTGAATGTTGTGGACTATAACATCTAAAAGACTTATTAATTTCAGAAAATATCCTAAAACAGGAAAACAGTGACAGTGCCCTGATTTTTAACAAAAATACATACATACGTATATTTAATGCAGTATTTCCTATCCTTAGCATGTAACTTCCAGCAAGTCTCATAGCAGATGTGTTAAGTCAATAAATGTTTTTGATTACTAAGTTTTGGAGGGGTGACATTGATCAGGAAGCATTGTAGTCATATACTGTTTTGTAAATTGTCAGTAAAAAATTTAAAGTACAAATACAATTTGGAGGCTAGAAATATGAAATCGAGGTGTTGCTATGGTTAGATACTTCTAAGAATGACGTGAAAATCTATTATATGTCTCTAGGTTTGGATGTTTGCCTGTCAGTATTCAGCATCCTGGGACTTGGAGAAGCATCACACTCATATTTGCCTTCTCAATCACATGATGCCTTCCCTATGTGTGCTTCCATCTCAATGTATGAGTGACATTTTGGTAAGACTATTGGCCATGGCCATCAGTCTTAACATGATTATTTGTAAAGATACTATTTCCTCGTAAAGTAGGAAAGGTTAGACCTTTTGCATGTTGCCACATATTTTGAGGAGTGAGCACAAGTCAGCCCATAACCCTTACTAAAATAAATCATTAATAAACAAATATATGAATGAGCAATCTATAAATTTGTATCCTTCAGCGTGCTTTGCTACTTCCTTTCCAGACAATAAGTCATTCAGGAAATATTTATAATACTGCAAATCAATATTCCCATCCTTCAAACTTAATTCCTCAGATCCTGGAAGTATCTTTGATATACAGTAGATTCTGCCTCCAAATTACTTTGAGTATTTATAACTCAAGACCAAGTAACTTAGTGGGTGATTATGAACTTGCTAACATTTTGAATATTCAGATATGCGCCAAGATGGAGTTTCTTTTATCATCTTAAATCTTATTTCTATTTCAAATGTACTTTTATATTTCTGTTAGATGCTATGCACTTCATGATAGGGTAATATTGTATTCAAAATTCAAGGCTATCAAGCTATTCATTGCTTCACTTGAATGTTCTGCAAAGATCTTTTCTAGTTGGAAAGCACTGTGAGCATTATGGTGTACCTTCCATTTCTGGCACAGTATTGCATACTGTATCACCATTACAACTTCTGAGATACTTATCTAGCACTTTAGCATTTAGCAAAACTTTTCATCTTCAAAGCACCACTTCTTTATTTAATTAATCTTTCTAATTTTCTGTGGATTTAAAAGTGCTATTCTTCTTGATTTGTATTAAGGAAGAGTGAACTAAAATGAGGAAATTATTTGTAGAGCTTTCCTTCTTATTTTTTTTTTTTGGCCAGTCCTGGGCCTTGGACTCAGGGCCTGAGCACTGTCCCTGGCTTCTTCCCGCTCAAGGCTAGCACTCTGCCACTTGAGCCACAGTGCCCCTTCTGGCCGTTTTCTGTATATGTGGTGCTGGGGAATCGAACCTAGGGCCTCGTGTATCCGAGGCAGGCACTCTTGCCACTAGGCTATATCCCCAGCCCCTCCTTCTTATTTTTTAAACTTACATTCTTAATGATTCAAGAGCTAGGGAAGGCAATCTAAGTTTTAGGAGAGCAAATAGAGTCTTGATCTCAAGGAGTCAATTTCTAACTACTTAGTGCTAGACCAGTTACTTGTTATACACCAGTCCCCCATAAAGGAGACTGCTTCATAAATGAACAAAACATAATTTACCATCTAAGTTATATCAGCCAGTAGGATCACAGGGCCACTTTTTGGTCCAAATCCCAGGTAAAAAAAATTCAAGAGAATAAATATTTAGTAAGTAGGAAATACCTGAGCTGGAGACATGGCTCCAGTAGTAGAGTGCCAGCTGAATATGTAAGCCAAGAAAGCAACTGAAGGAGCAAGCTGAGTGAGCAAGAAAAGTAAGTGTAATGCTCTGTGTTCAAACCACAGTACCAATAAAAATGTATAGTTCGTAGATACACATGTATACATGTATGTTATTTTACATATATCCAGTGTTTCACTTATTCACATGGCAGTATACTTATGCTGGGGATTTGTACAATGACTCACCCATACTATAGCACTTCTTCTCTGCTGTTACACTACCTCAATCACTGTTAGCCATTTATGCACAAATTTAATCATGCTACATGAGTAAAGTGCTTTCAAAGTCTTAGCATGTAAGGGAAACCATATATTCCTTTTCTCTGAGATTGATTACAATGAGAAGTTATATTCTCTTTATTCTTTCTCTGTCATTCCTTATTAAGCCCCTAGTAAAATTTATTAAATCAAAAAATGCAATACTACCAAAATGTAATATGGCCTGCCACACAGGGAAAAAATGCCTACCAAAGCAGATCGACTCTGCTCCTTGTTCTTAAGAGTTTATACTGAAAAATTGTAGAAATAAGGCCATTCTCAAGAACTAAATCTGAATGTCTTTACAGGGAATCCACAAACAGATGAAATTTATGAAGGTTATTAGAAAGAAAAATTTAGAGAAGGATCACAAAACAGAAACTACATGGATTGAAATCTTTTCCATTTCATTTATTCAGTGATTTCCATTTTAGCACTTGAAACCCTATGTTACCTTCAAGCCACATGCTTGTCTTTAGTTTGGCAACTTGATATCTTTATAGATGGTCTTTCTACATCCTTCACATGTAATTCTGTGAAAATTCATGACTAGAATTTTAGTGGCCTTGGACTCCACCCCACTATGAAACTCAGTTTGTGATAATGCCATTTATTTTGTCAGCTCTATGACTGCTTGACTGTAAGGACTGCACTGACACTGACAAAGTGGCCAGCTTGGAATATTATAAGAGTTAAGGTTCAATATGATGATTACTATTAGTAAGCCACAAGTATAACTCATTTTAGGAGTGATGAATTTTAATAAATTTTAAAACTTCAGTTATGTTCTATGATTTTGAATACATTTTTTATGTTAGACCCAATGGGAATAGCTGATACATGGGGTGGAGATAGAGGTGAGAAGAGTAATAAAGGATGGAAATATATTTTTCTTGATTATCTGCTTAAAGCAGTTCTAGGGGAAAAGTCAGAATTCGCTTCTGCACAAGAAGAAATGTCAGTGAGGCAATAATGCTTAAAGTATGAAGTTCAAAAAGAGTGGTCAACTTGGAAGGCATATAAAAGCTAGTTAAATTTATGAACCTAAAATCACTGAGCGTGTGAGTGTAGAGAGCAAAGACGAAAGAATGAGACATCATTATCTAGGGAACTTGAACTTTCAGTATTTCAGAAGAGGAAAAAAAAAACAGCAGAGGATACTAATAAAGGTCTTACGATTTGGGAGAATCTTAAGGCATAAATCACAGGACATAGAAAGTATAAGCCTGTCCACAAAAAAATGCATTCCAATGTACACACTTCAGACGCGATCACCACAAATGTATTCTTGCCATCTTGGGGAGAGCTCAGTTAGACCCCAGCTATGCCACTGCATGTTCCTATCTTTCGTGGGTTTGGTTTGTTAAAATGAATGTTTAATAGCAAACTAAAAAATAGCTATACCCTTATGAACACATAAGATGATGCTAAGTGAAAGGAACTCCATGTTATGGAAATGATGGTTATATCACTGTTGTAACTACTTTCAACATGCCATGTGAAACCGTAGCTTCTATTGTTGATGATCTTCTTGTATCCCCTTCCTGTGGTTGTACCTGCACGATATCTGTATCTTATCTGAGTACATTGGAAACCGTGTATACTGGTATTAGAACTAGGAAACTGAAAGGGAATACCAAAATTGAGAGACACAGGGTAAAAAGACAAACGACTACAAAAGCAATACTTGCAAAACTGTTTGGTGTAAGTGAACTGAACACCTCATGGGGGGAAAGGGAAAGGGGGAGGAGGGAATGAGGGAGGAGGTATCAAACAGTACAAGAAATGTATTCAATATCTTATGTATGAAACTGTAACCTCTCTGTGCATCTGTTTGACAATAAATTTTTTTAAAAAATAAATGCAACAATAATATAATTGATGGCATCAGTTTTGCTGATAATGTCTCCTTTCAAATACTTTCAAATGGGAGAATATTTATAACTACTTTGAAAGAAAATATCAAATTTCTAATACACTTTATTTTCTCTAGACCCCAGCTCCTGTTCAATCTAGTTCATATTAACATTGTTTCTTCTGTTTGTCTTTATGGACACTTTAGATTCTATTTTGATGAAGAGCTTGCTTCTCCCTCCAGTTTATAAGGTTAACATCTCAAAAATAGGTTATGCGTATCTGCATACTTACAGTTTTTAGCTTACTGCCTGGATTAATGCATCATTTATTATGCAAACATGTGAAATACTATCCCTGTCTTTAGGAAATTCTTTTGTCTTCAGATTTTCCTTCAGAAAAAGCTTAGGGGAATACCTCAAATTATTTCTCAAATGGAATACTATGTTAGTCCATCTGGCTATGAAGAAAGCAAAGTAGGGAACAACTTTATGAGAAAATGGAGAGGGGTTGAGGAATCCTGTCATCAATTTCACCATAACTTAAAATGATGGAATGATGTAGAGCGAAATACATCTCCAAATTGAAGAAAATAGATTAAAATGGTATGGTTACTTTTAGTAATCCAACTTTGCCTGCATACGAACTGTGACTTCTAATCCTTTATGGCTCTAGTAGAATAAAATAAGGAGGATTTTCATTATATGCAATTACCAGAACTGTAGAAAATCTTTCTGGAACAGCAGGCATCCAAGTATATTCAGGAACTGCACTTCCCTTTGGCCGACTGTAGGAGGCAAAGTGTCTAGCAACAGTCCTTCTGACGTTATAAGTCCTCATTTATAGGTTAGTTTTTCAGAGAGACAGACTCTTTCATCTTAACTTTTCTAGCTGCAATTTATTCTATCAATACAGTAAGATAAAAAGCAGAAACAGCAAGCCTTTAATATTATGGAAACGTCCTTCATATTTCCTGCTTTTACCTGCTTTTATGTTCAAAAGGAAATTTTGTATATCAGCTCTCTTCTATAGAGTGTGCCTCATTTCATACAGCTAATTAGATTAAAATGCTGGATTGTAATACATACCCAAAATTTTCAGAGTCCTCATTTTTACATTTCACATACACATATATGAAATTAAACAATGGCTAACTAAAATGTGCATACTTGATTTTAGTCAGTCAACTAATTATTTAAAATCCTTTTTTTCACCCATACTAATGCAACTAATGCAATGACTGCTTTGGAGTTTCTCCCTTTCTTATATAAGTGCCATTGTGAATTAAAAAAAACAACAACAAGGAAGGGATTTTCTTAGGCAATTTTGAAAGCACAAAGAAAAATTGAAGTAAAAGTAGATACCATGTCTTATTTATCATTGGGAAAAAAGCAACAAAAATGTTCACATTTTTCTTCTTTCACCCATAAAATGCTTCATTGATGTTAAGAGAGAAACTAAGGAGGAACTGTCTTTCTCAGTGCACAGATAGTCATTAGCAAACTAACTACTATTTCGACATGTCATATGTCATTTCTCAGGGCCATGTTGATTTCTTCTATTGTACCTATGCATCGGTGCTCAGTGAAGTTATTGGAAATATTCTTTTATTTGAAAACCTTCACAGCCTAATAAGTATCACAAAAGGCGACTAGGGCTATATTCTTCACATAAATAGTTATAATTACTTTCTGCTTTGATTGGTCAGCTACTTGAACTGCTAAGAAGTATTCAATATTGAATCTTCTGAAATTATACACTGGTAGTCATTGTTACGTTACTTACGTTCCTAGTAAGTACATGAATTACATGTAAAGTAGCTTCTGAGTTTGTTCTTAATTGAGTTCTTGTAAAAGTCATTTTAAATTTGTAATGATGACCGGCCTCCAGAGAATGCAACTGTCAAGACACAATGAAGTTTGTTCAGGCACTGAGAGGAAAACAAGCCTTCATTATGCAAATATTGTGTTTTTTAGTAGAGATATTCAGCTTTTTCCTTTTTTCTGAAAAAATACACAAATATTCTAATACAGCATTTATGCAGGAGATACCCAAGTTTTTATCTTTTGTTGGGTAAGAGATTCCTGGGGCATACTAAGTAGAGAGATGCATATGAAGAAATTACACATATACATATATAACATGTATTCATATCTATATCTATATCTATATCTATCTATCTATTTATCTATCTATCTATCTATCTAATTAGACAAGGATTTTTCAGACTGTGAGTCTCAAGGTAGTACTTATGACCAAGAAAGCTGACAATAGTACCTGTGAACCTAAGGAAACTCATAACCAGAACCTAGTTTCCTGTTTTATTAAGATATTTATGTATCTGGTAACCTATTCTGAATGTTATGAATGGACAGATATTTTGTTCCTGTTTATATATGTTTGGGATTAAAAAAATTTCTTGGGAATGACTCTGCACTTACCCAGAGGCTTGAGATAATGCTAGAATGGAATCTGCACTGAATTGTAGTATTCAAGCATAAAGAAATGTACAGGAAAGTGAAATAGCAATTAGTACTGACAAAAGAGTAAGGAGTATTCATTTGCGTCCAAATACCTCACTTCCAACTGGTTACTATAGGATCAAATTTTGGACTCAGAGTGTGTTGGACTCCAATCCTCAACATTTATTAATTTGAGCAAATTACTTATACTTAAGCTCCTGTTTTATATCTATAAAATTTTGTAAACTATGCAACACAACAACATCTGTATGTCCGTGTCCTAATTTCAAAAGCATGTGAATATAGCATTCCACAAACTAGCAATGACATTGCATATAGGATTAATCTAAAGAAACTAAGAAATGGGGAGACTAGTTTGGATTCTTTGGGTGGGCCCTGTGAAATTCACAATTCTTTAAAATTAGAGCTGACGGTGGTCAGAGAGAGAACCAGAGAGGACATCATGAGAAAGACTCAGTCTAACATTGCTGGCTATGAAGACAGAGGTGGGTCTTTAGGAGAGATAAATGCAAAGAATCATTGTCCCCTAAAGCCTCCATGAAAAGGAATGTCTTCCTGCTGGTACCTTCATTTAACCCAAAAGAGATCTGTTTCAGCATTCTGACTTTCAGAAATGTAAAGTAATAAATGCGTATTCTTTTCAGTTGTGGTAATTTTGTTAGTGATAATTTCCTACAAAGACAGTAGTAGACAGTACTACTTCATGCGGGCCCTTATGAGAATTACGTTAAGTTATATGTAACATTCCAGGACTGGTATGCGATACCTTGTGTGTATAATACAGTGCTAACAATCACTGTTATGACTCTTTTAAGCAGATTATGGCTTGAACTTTTAGGGAAGGGCAATGGATATGACTACACTAATGACAACATATCAAATAAGATTAGATGTGGCATTAAAGTGCTGTGAAGGATGAAATGTAGGAATGGTAAACTTATAGGGACCACATTTAAAGGAAGCCTTAGATGCTGTGTTGAATTTGCTCACATTTAAAGGAAGCCTTAGATGCAGTGTTGAATTTGCTCAGATTATGGGAAGATAGCTCAAGCAGAGCAGGCAATACATGTGAAATTACAACAGCCAGGATATGAGTGCGGTTTCCCTTTTATGCCCTATGCCTTTCACCATGACTTTAACCTTCTTTATATAGAGATATATGGGAATGCCAGCATAGGTAATATCACACAATGAAAATTAGTACAGTTCCAGAGGACAACTGAAATTTATCCAGGTTCCTCCAATACTATCATGGGTACATTTTCTCTTGTCTTTTTGATTTGTGTTCTTCTATTGTAATTAACTATGAATGTGAATATACTGGCTTCAGAGTTCTATGAGTTCTATGATATCATCATACCTGAAGGTGGTTTGGCGTACCTCAACCGTTTTCCTCAATCCTTAAAGTTATAAACAAGTAATGAAAAGCAATGTCCTGATTATTAATGTGTCAGAGGACCCTTACATGCTGAAATAATGGGTTCTTTCAAGAAAATGTAAGACCATGTTATGAAATCCATTTCCCATTGACCAAATTCCTGAGTTTATTTGTATCCTTTTCCTCTCTGGCTACTTCATGTATGCTTCTTTATCTTCTCCAGAAAGCAGAAAGTTATTCTTTAGTCTTAGAAATTCAAATAGCTGCTATAGTTCCTGTTGCTTTAAATGATAATGGCATTGGAAGTTGGAACAGTGAAGCATGTGGTAGTATTAACTTGACCTTGATTATATTTGTTAACCTAAATGTCGTTCAATGTTGGTAACTCTAAAGTTGGCTTGTCAAGCATAGTAACTGATAGATTTCCATAGTAAGTAGTATTACAGACTTTAAACCATTATATTAATTTTGATGTTCTTCCCATCACATTTTCTATGCTTTATTGAAATGAATACATATTATGGCGGCCTCATGGTTTATAAGCTATAACATTGAAAATGCTACCTAAAAGCTTAACTTTAAAAAATGGAAGAATATAGTAAATATGCATTCATCAATGTGGATTGTGGGGCGCACCGACTGGCCCCGCCTGTCTGCGCCCTGGAGGTGTGTGGCTGTTGCACCTCAGGAGTGAGGCCCTGAAGAGCCCCGCCTGCCTCAGTCCCTGGGCGCGTGCTTGTTTGCACCACCTCTCTCCCGGAAGAGGGATCCCGGTTAGCCCCGCCTGTCTTCCTGTCCGGAACTGGAAAGGCGGCTCTAACTGGCCACGCCTCCCAGCCTTAAGACCATGTGCAGCAAGATGGCTGCCGGCAGTAACCTGGGGGTGGTCCTGCTAGTACTTAGGCCGCCCCTTAGGAAGGTCCCATGGCCTTCCGCCCTTGACTGACAGCTCGGACCGCCAATCACAACCCCTGGCTAGGTATGTTACACCCTCCTCTTCCTGCCATTGCCCATACTTAAGATCCGGTCCACACCACTAAACTGAGCCGTCTTGAACTTCTCCGAGTCGTCTGATTGTCCAACTGCTGGCGAAAGGTTGGGTTGGGCTGAGTGTGGGCGACTTGCGGCTCGTTACCTATTCTGGGTTCACCTTCGGCGGGGTGCGCTTCCTTGCCTCTCCCGCTGGTTGGGAGAGCACCCGGGGTGCAGAGACCCCTGCAGTGTATTGAATCAATAGAAACAGCTTCATAAAAACTGAGAATTTTCTTCAGGATACATTTAGATAGCAGGTCAGTGATCAATACAAAATATGCACCTACCTGAGGCTCTTCATTCTGTAATCTAAGCAGTTTCCTTCATATTGCCCTTCTTTAATGTCTGTTTTTCCTAGAATTTCAGTCCACGGATAATCTTTGGCTTCTTTCCAGTCCAAAGAAAAAGTGAGCAAAAATACCTACAAGGAATATAATTGCCTTTATTCCATCTGGAAGACAAAAGAGGAATTTGGAGAGTAAACTACATTGTATATCTCCCATTACATGTTGTACTTATTTATCTTATCCTACCTCCTCTAGGGAACTCTTCTTAGATATTTAAAGCTAGACTTCAGCTTTCCTCTCCGGAGGCTCTGTTGTATGTCTTGCATAGCACCAAATCTATTTTTTCTTACACTGGCATTGATGTCAGTGTCTTTGTTTCCCTCTATTAATTATGATCTTGAGGATAGAGCCACATATCTTACCTATATCTCTGTTCAGTCAAGTGCAGAAATGTTTCTGAAGTGATGTATTGAGTCTTTGTAAAATCAAGCACAATTTAAATGACTCATAATGGAATATCAACATTTCACAACTCGGTTCTGTTTGATATACCTCCATGTATGCATATGTATTTTTTCTCACTTATATATGTATATATTCTCAGTTATGGAATATATTCAAATAGGCAACCATTCACTCATTCAATTAGCAAGTATCTTTTAAGCAGCTACTACAAATCAGGCACTATTCCAGACATATAAAACACATCAATAAACAAAAAAACTTTTCTCTACTTGTTTTAATGACTAGTGGCATCATACAGACAATCAACGAGAGACATAGTAAATAAATCAATTATATGATAGCTTGAAGAGTTATGATTGCTATAGAATAAATATAAGGGGTAGGGTAAGGAAAAATGTGTGTGCCTTGAAAATAGAGGCAGCTTTCAGTTTACAAAGGGTGGCCAGGGCAAATTTGCATGAAAAAGTAGCATGGAAATGAAGAAGCACAAGGGATTGGCAATGAGGATGCAGAGGGAGAAAACAAGCATTTAGAATGAAGAAACAGCCAGTACAAATATTATAGTTACGGAATGTGACTTCATGGCCAAAGAAAAGAGGACACTAATGTGGCGGAAGCAGACATGAGTAACTGTAACTGGACCCACTTGTCCAGGCACGCAACATGTATAGCAACACAACACACTGTTCCCCTCCCTGTATTTCTCCAAGTGTACCTCAGCTATGTTTTCCCTTGACATACTGTTGCTTCTCACTCAGGAGACTTGGAAAACTAATCTCCCAGCTTCAAGGAGACACTTTCTGCCTCACCTCATCTACCAATTCTTCTAAGCTTGTGTCTCCAAATGATGACCAACTCAAATCATGTACTCCCGTGTGTAAGACTCTACAGTCACCTGACTGGCTATGATATAGGCAGAAGGATTTCAGTCTGGCCATAGGAAGCAAACTAGGGAATAACTAGGTCCTAGATATTAGGAGGTCAGGAAAGGTGCACAGACTCAGGGGCTTTGGGTTATAGTCTTTAATTAAGACACGGAGGAGACAAAGGTTTATGTCACCAGTCACCCAGTTCCTCAGCTGGTTGTATCAGGGAGATAAATCTATGGACTTACCAGACAAGTCAAGGTTACGGACCTTCAGGGGAGCTCCCATGCTCATACACTTGTGAGGCTTAGAGCTGGCATTTGCACATGGCTCCCATTCCCATGCTCATAACTTGAAGGCAGCACTGGCTTCAGCCCATGTCTTCCATGGGTAAAATAAGACTGGAGGACTAGACATTTCTTATAGCTCTGCCTAACTCTTAAAGGCTGTGAATCTGGACAAAAGAATCTATAAAAGAACTCTTCTGCCACTCTTTTCCAGTTTGTTTTTTTTAGTAGCTCAGATTGCTTGCAGGTGAGATGCTTGTATTCCATCATAAAGGTGACCTTTCTTGGCATGTAAGGTTCCAAGCCTGTCATGTGAAATGTAGAAAGACATCAGGTATGTTTATTTGTGAATCTAGCAATTCAATACTTTCACCACCTTCTATACAGAGACCTCCTAGCAATGTATTGAATGCTCTTTCCAATATAAAAACTGCCATTTCCCCTAGACTTTGTATTGACACTGTGAGTCATCCTTCCCAGGCGTATATGTCTCTACTCAGCAACTCTAAGTTCAACTTCCAAAATGAATTCTGAAATTGGTGTTTTGCAATTTATATCCTTAGATAATAGTATTAGTTCTCCCAGGTTAATAGAGCTGCCTGCTATCCAAAGAAGAGTGTATCTTAGCTAGAAGAAGAAACACCCATTTCTCAGGAATCATCTCTAAGCCTCACATATTACTAAAGGTTTCAAATGCAAGACTCTGAACCAGGTAGAAGCTTGAGGTTGGATATTATATTTTTGCTTTATTCTTCAACTAGCACAGACAACAGAAAGCATACACTAAGTGCATATTTAAAATAACTCCATGCAATGGCTCCACACATTCCTCAAGGGATACTTTAATACATAATCTCTCATGAACTGCTGTTCCATCAGATCAGTGTTCATGCTTTTCTGCCACAATTCTGTTCAATTACCCTGGAAATGGTAGTTATTTCCTCTTCTCCTATGCTTTGAACATATGAATTCATTCCTCTAAGGATGTGTTTGTTCACTTTCTCTTGGCCCTGACTTATTCCTTAATCTCAGTTAATAGGCAGATAAAAACCACTTTCCAGAGGAGTGAATGACTTTCTGCTGTGTATTATGATAATGACTTTTCCTGCATTCATAGCAGTATCAACTGAAATGAAATATCCAGGAAAAAAAGGGTTTGGCAGCCCTTAGTTTCCTCCCAGTTTCTAAACTTGGACTACAGTTGCTCCAATCAATTCCTACCACTGAAACTGAGGCTACTTTGTATTCTTTCGTGTTACCTGAAATTATCTCACTTTGTATACGCATCCTGGACTGATAGCACTCAGAATGTGTATTTCTTAAGAAAGATGTTCACTCCATTTAACCATACAACCCCAAAAGAATTTATCTCTGCCTTCTTCCACCATTTTCTCACATGGCACATAAGCCAATGATCTGCAGATATTAGGAAAGCATACACCTCAAGGATCACTGGTGACTCATATTTTAAGCTATTTGTTGGCTTAATAAAGTGTATTAAGTAAGTGGGTATATGTTATGGTTTGAATAAGTGTACCCAAAATATGAAAGGACTCTACTGGGAAACAGTGGGATCTTTGGTAAGTTCAGCCTAGAGAGAGGTCCATGGGACAATGCCACTAAAGGGCTAATGAGATTTCAGCTATTTTCTCTTTCTCTTTACCTTCCTGATGAGAAGGTAAGAAGTTGGCTCTGCCATGTATTCTCCATCACTTTTACTCAGCACATTCAAACAGAAGCCCAAAGCAATAAGTCCTTATGATCTTGGATTTGAACCAGTAGGAGTGCGGGCAAATATTTTCTCATCACAAGTAATTATTTTATATAAATTTTATAGTGACAGCTGATTAACATAAAAAGTGAAAAATAGTAAAGGTTATAGAAGCTAAGTAAATGTCATGGGCATTCCAGCTACACATTCCATCTAAGATTTGAATGTAAATCTGAGTGACCATTAAAGTGGTATCCTCTGCTACTATGCTATACTTTCTCTCTGTAAGTATTGGAATACAAATGGTCAGCTTGTAATCTGAGCTATGATGACATATTTGTGTTACATGACTAACAGATTAAAATACTAGTGCTAGTTCTATATATCATGTGGATTTAAATCCACTCCTTTTATATTGAAACATTGAATATCTCCATAAACATCCCAGAAAGACATCAGTGTACTTGAGTCACAAGTCTGAAAAAAAGAGAAACTAGTACATTAAATAACTGTCATAATTATATGGTGAAACTAGGCATTGCCTTGCTTAGTTTTACAAAGTCCACCATTTTAAAATGAAGGGAAATATGGTAATTGCTTCTGAATGAACTCTTCTATGTCATGGGGACTCATATTATTGGAAGAAAATCTTCAGAAAATAATGAGAACTAATATTTCTTGAATTTATACCATTTATGAGATAATGTAAAGTTGAGTTTGAATGTAGAAAAACATTAACAAACATTTTATGCTTATTAATTTAAAACAGGAATTACTCAATGTCATGTGATCTCCTGTTAGACTTTATGGACATTTTACTTCATTTTCTCGTTACGTCTCTAATAACTATTTTCTCGTGTACCTGTTATATAATGAGTACTCACTAAAAAAAACAATCCTGAAATGAGAAATTTAAGAAGCATATAGAATTAAATCTTCTTTTGTAGACATAATGGAATGTATTTAAACTTAAGAACTGATAAAATAAAGGAAAATGAACGAATGCCTAGGTAGAAATGATTCAGTATTGATAAACATATTGCTAGATTAATAGAAATGAGAATGACTCTTCTGAACAAAAGATCTAGCACAAGGAATTTTCTCTATACTCAGTAAATAATCATTTTTTTTTCTTTATTGTCAAAGTGAAGTACAGCGGGGTTACAGTTTCATATGTAAGGTAGTGAGTACATTTCTTACCCAACTTGTTACCTCCTCCCTCATTTTCCCCCGCCTTCCCTCCTCATTTCCCTCTCCCCGCCAGGAGTTGTATGGTTGGGTTACACCAAATGGTTGTAAGTATTGCTGTTGCAATGGTTTGTCTTTTTATCCTTTGTCTCTCAATTTTAGTATTCCCTTTCGCTTCCCTAGTTCCAATACACCTATATAAAGTATCCAGGATACTATGATCAGTTATAGTAGGGGGGAATATGAGAGAGAAAAAAAGGTACAGTTTCACATGGCATGTTGAAAATAACAGCAATGATATACCGCTTGTTTCCATAACTTGGAGTTCCTTTGGCTTAGCACCATCTTATGTGTTCATACAGGCATAGCTATTGGGGTATTGTATCTTCTGCTAGGACTATCCTAGCCATGTACTAATTATTCCCTGTGAAGGAAACCATAGAGTCCATGTATTTTTGGGTCTGGCTCACTTCACTTAGTATGATTTTTTCCAAGTCCTTCTATTTCCTTATGAATTGGGCAGTGTCATTATTTCTGATAGAATAATAGAATTCCAATATGAATAATCGTTTTATAAACTAAACATATGGGTTAAATTGTGTTGAAGTATTTTCCTACATTCATACATAGGCATATTCCCCATACAAGATATGGGATCCTATAGTTAGTAAACAGCAACTCCTGGATAAAGTTTTACAGAGGTGATTCAAAAGCCTATTTTCTTTCCATTATGGTCTTCAAGAAAAGCTGGCATACATTGAGTAAATATGAGAGGCAGAGTTATTTTGCCTGAAAAGGTTAGCTTAATCTCTAAATACAAAGTATCATTTGAGTTACCTTGCAAAGATTAAAGTGACATTTGCTAAGAAAGTAGGGAAGGGAAGTATATTTAAAATATTTGTGCTTGAAATGTAAGTTTCGAATACACATACATGTGTAAAGGCAATAGGACATAAAATCGATTGTGTTCATATATATTATAAAATATCATAGATAATGAGATTCATTGACAGGCTTTATCAGGGAAGTGAAGATTTATAACTTGGAGATATTTAATATCTGAGCAGAATACTAAAAGAAGCCGGGTGTGGGTGGCTCATGCCTGTAATCCTAACTACTCAGGAGGCTGAGATCTGAGGATTGCAGTTCAAAGCCAGCCCAGGTCAGAAAGTGTATGAGACTCTTATCTCCAGTTAACCACCAGAAAACCAGAAGTGGAGTTGTGACTCAAGTATAGAGGGCTAGCTTAGAGCAGAAGAACTCAGGGACAGTGCCCAGGCCCAGAGTTCAAGCCCCATGAATGACAATAATAAAAGAAAGAAAATTAAAAATGAGAATGAGCCAGGCGCCAGTGGTTCACATATGTAATCCTAGCTACTTAGGAGGCTGAGGTCTGAGGATAGTGGTTCAAAGCCAGCCCATCCAGGAAAGCCTGTGAGACTCTTATCTACAGGTAAAGAAGTGCCACAACTTGCTCTGTGGGTCAAGTGGTACAGTGCTAGCCTATTTCACTAGTCTAGACAAGAGAACAGTAAAAAATGAACACAGAAGCAGAGGTCAGGAAAATAATGGTAGCAAGACAACAGAGGAGAGATTTTTAAAAATTTGAACAGAATTGAGATCTGGTGACTAATTAGATAGGGGTGATATAAAGGAGAGAAGGAACTGAGGGTGAATAAATTTTAGGCTTAGTTGTCAGGCTTACTATTGGCATAATTAGTTAAGAGAGAAAATACATAAAGAAAAATCACCCTAGAGATAATATAATGGCAATTCTGAGGGCAGAATTGAATCATATCGACGATCTGATGTTTTTTTCATTCCCACTTTTACTATATACTATTTACTCAACTTATTTAATCACATTCAGCTTCTGCTTGGCTTTTGTTCAGTTTGTGATTTTTCATCATACCCTGTGTATAGAGCAATAGCTGTATACTACTGATAGAAAGTTTAGGGGAGAATGCCTATTGTATGCTTTGCCTAACAATTGACTTCTTTAGTGGAAGGTATGAAAAAAAAATACATTGGGCATCTTGAGAGTTTGGAATTTGGTGATATTTAGACCAGAACTTCTGTTTAAAAAAAATCAGGATTCCTTGAAAAGATGTCCAAGATGGCAAAATAGAACAACTCAATAGTTATCTTCATAAAGAAGAGTCAAATCAACAACTAAATAACAGCATATTGAGGTGAATAAATGAGAGAGAACACTGGTAGTCAGCAAACGAGAAACTCTCTTAAATATAAAGCCATGGATCTGAGTTATAGTGGCTTACACCTGTAATCTTAGCTACTCAGGAGGTTAAGAGCTGAGGACTGTGATTTGAAGCAAGAGAAAGCAAGAAAGTCCATGAGACTCTACCTCCAATTAATACCAACAACAGCAACAACCAAAACCCTGAAAGTGGAGCTGTGGTTCAGGTGGTAGAGTTTTAGCCTTCAGCATACAACCTCAGAGGCAATTCCAGACTCTGATTTCATGCTCCAGTACCAGCACAAATATATACTTACAGATATAGATATAGATATAGATATAGATAAAGAGAGATATAAAGAGACAGACAGACATTGAGATGTCATCCTCCAGAGAAACAGAGCAGGGAGGGAGAATAATGGGGTGAATGATGGAGGGGTAAGGTGCACTGAACTCATAACCTGACTTATAGAATTGTTAAGCTCTTTGGAAACTTCTAAGTAATAATACTTTTAAAAATCAAAACATATGTGTAGGCAGGAGGGGAGGCTGGAGCTTGAACTCAGGGTCTAGGTGCTACTTTTGCTCAAGGTTGGCACTCTACCACTTGATCACACCCCTACTTTCAGCTTTTTAGTAGGTTATGGTACATAAAGAGTCTCAGAGTCTTTCCTGCATGGGTTGGCTCTGAATGGTGATCCCCAGATCTCAGCCTTCTAATTAGCTAGTATTACATGAGTAAACCACTGGTGCCTGGCAAGAAAAAAATTTCTGGTAAGCTGAGTGAAATGAACTCTATGTTATGGAAATGAGCGTATATCACTGTTGTAATTACTTTCAACATGTGATGTGAAACCTTAGCTTCTATTATTGATGATCCTCTTGTATCCCTTTCCTGTGGTTGTAACTGCACTATCTCTGTATCTTATCTGAGCACATTGGAAACCATGTATACTGGTATTAGAACTAGGAAACTGAAAGGGAATACCAAAATCGAGAGACACAGGGTAAAAAGACAAATGACTACAAAAGCAATACTTGCAAAACTGTTTGGTTTAAATGAACTGAACAACTCATGGGGGGGGGGGAAAGGAAAAGGGGGAATGGGGAGGGGGGAATAAGGGAGGAGGTAATAAACAGTACAAGAAATGTATCCAATGCTGAACATATGAAAATGTATCTTCTCTGTACATCAGTTTGACAAAAAAATTTAAATAAATAATTAAACGTTCCCACATTAAAAAATTTGGGGGTGATGTAACTAGAACTCAGGGTCACATCCTTTCTAGGCAAGGTTTCTACAACTAGGCTACAACTAAAGCCCTTAAAATTTGATCATTTGTGGCCTATGCGTAAATGAGAGGAGTCATGTGATTAGAAATTAGCCTTATGAACACAATTTTCTGTGGAGCACTTAAAGGTCTAAATATCTTGTTAGCTAGTATTGTGAATCAAATCCTTTTGACCTCCAGTATATACCAGTTGTGATTTCTAAGACAACATAAAAGGGCTGCAAGCTAGAAAGGTTATTTATTTACATAATATAGTATGCTTATAAAAATCTTGTTGAAGAATTATATGTAATGATAAATGGCTATCAAACTTCAAACACTAATAGAAGTCTATGTTAATACTCCAGTCTATACTTGGAAAAAATTTCAACATTTTTCTTAAAATTTAAGAGTTTCTGATGGAAGAAGTATTAAGGATTTTACTACAAAATTAAAGAAACTGAGAAGGGTTGGGTTGAGAAGAAAGTGGAAAGTGATTTCACAGTAGATGTTGATCATGATGCATTATATTCACAAACTGGCTTGTTGAACGGTAAGCTCGTTGAACAACTGTTTAAAAATTATAAAAATAGAATGAAAAAGGAATTTAAAAGAGTTACAAGTCATAACATAAAACAAATATATCAGCTTTCCTCACAAATATCCAAATGCAGCTTTGGGTCAGTAGCTTATACCTCTCACTCTACCTACTCAGGAAGGTGAGATACAGAGGATTATGGTTTGAAGGAAACCCAGGCAAACTAGCTTAATAATTATGAGACTATGAGTTCAAGACCTACAGCAGAAATAGAGACAAAATGAGAGAGAGAGAGACAGAGAGAGAGAGAGAGAGAGAGAGAGAGAGAGAGAGAGAGAGAGAGAGAGAGAGACTAATGGCAGGATAGATAGGAAACAAATCCAGCCATTCCTATCTCTATTCATGAATCTCTTCAGTTTCATTGGACATATGATGATGATGTCCAGAAGGAAGACATATATATGTAGATTCAGACTGAAATATTACCAGAATGGGGCACAATTCACTCATAAAAAGAACCAAAAATGAAGAAATTAATTCAGTAATTTACAGAGCAAAGATTATGTAAGGAAGATTGTAATCCAGTTAACATACAAGCTTGCAATAACAACATAGATAGTAAGTTGGTAAAAATTTACAGTAAACAGTACAACACAAAATATCAAAACTTTTTATAATATCAATATAATTTCAATGTAGTTTCATGCAAGTCTAGGAACTTATTAAGGAATAATAACTAGAAGCCATTGTTGGTGACTCATTCCTATAATCATAATTATTCAATCCAGAAGATGATAGCTGGAAATTACTCTGGGCAGAAACGTCTGAAAGACTCCATTTCCAAAATACTAATCTAAAAAATAGGACTGGAAAGTTGTCTCAAGTCATAGACACCAATGGAGCAAGAAAGACAAGGAAATTTGACACCTGACGTTTAAAAAGAAAAGAAAAATTTAAGAAGAAATAATTATATGGAAACAAAAGCTTACAAAAGTCGGTTATTATAGTATTGGTTATGAAACAAAACCAGGAAGCAATGAAATGCTAAACATAAGCAAATTATCATATATATTAAACTCAGGATTAACATGAGATTTTCATAAAGATGTTGAGACCATGGAAAATCCGTGTGTAATTATATTACGTAAAATATAGAAGACACCAAATTATGAAGAGTCTGACCTTGCGTGTGACATAAAATATAGCAGCACAACTATTTTTATTAAATAAGTTATTAAAATTAGACACTGCTATATAATGGATTGTTTGATTATTGTTTTAATATTTGTAAATTTCAGCAACTAAAATAATCTAAACTTTGCTAAGATGACAGAATAATTACACATGAAAAAACTTAAAAGCCATCATAACATCAAAAGAGATTATCTTCAAAGAGACATCATTCAGACAGATAGCAGACTTCTCATCAACAACAATAAATGTCAGAAAATAGTCACATAATTTCTTCAGACTCTTGAAGAGTAGCAATTTATACAATAGAATTGTGTATTCAGCTAAACTGTCATTCAAAAATGCAGGATTAATAAAAAAGTTTTCAGCAGATATACATGACCAAGAAACATTCACCAGGAAAAACACATAAAAGCAAAAAAAAAGTAATGGTCTTACTCCAATATGAATAAAAAACTTGGAAAGAATAATTGAGCTATAAGAAACAAAGATAAATAATCATAAGAAAAACAAAACAAGATACAAAAATACCTTTTTAAATTGACAATAAAAGTACACTACTAAATATAACATAGTTTCCTTACTTATTCAACTACTTGATTTAATATTTCTTATCCTTATTGTAAAATCTAATATTTTTTCCTAAAGCAAACACAGAATGGTTATTTGAAATAAAAAAATAGTACAGACTTCGTAGATAGAGGACACAGAACTGGTAGTACATTATAGTGTTCATTAATATTCAGAGAGAATACACACTTGTGCATCTCCAATGCTAGTATCTACTTTGTGTGTTTTAGTTTGCTGCTATCCAAAGTCAAATGTGATATTTTGAGTTTTTTTTAAATTATAATTGTGAACATTGATTCCTTGGTTTTGTCAAAGGGGTTGTTTCTGTGGAAAAAAATCAATAGAATCCTTTGGAAAATCTTGATCAAAATGAGTTATTTTAAGGAAAAGGTACAAAATTTGTCTGCATTTGATTCAGGACTAAATGTTAGGGAAAATAATGTAGATTTCACATTGATATTGCTTCGTTTGTATTCTTAGTCTGCTTAGTAGTGCACAATGAAAGTTGAAGAGGAATAAGACAATATGAGGGTGATTTACATCTTAATCTTTTGTAATTCAGAATATTCCAGAATTCATTTCCTTGCTCTTCTGACAGCAAGAGGAGTACTTTGGGTACAGGTGCTGTTTTTGCAGGGATGAAATAGCAAAATACTGTTGTGCATTGTTGAACAGCTGAACTAAATTATCTCCAGATAGTCATTTTAGGAAATGCTTGTGATCTGAAAGAGGTAGGAAGGAGTCCCTATGATGTCCTCCCATTAGCACCTGTGCCAGACAGATTGTTGCCAGTTTTTTCCATACTGTGTTACAAGAAGGTGTCCCTGTACAAAGTGCCCAACGACTATGAGAGGGATGACAGAGTGGAGTCAGGAAACTATGTGTCTCTCTCCTGCTTCAGCCAGAGAAAGACTTCTTTTAAACTTTTTATATACTCATTTACAGCAAAAGGTGTTTACCTGTTTTCTGTCTGTTACAGAATGGTTGGAAGAGTAAATATGTCTGAAATCCATAGCCTTTACCCCATAGACTATGAAACACAGAACACTAATATTTCTTAAGGCAATATGAACTTAACCCAAGTACAGTAAGAAAAATCCTCAGAAGATTGGGCACATGCTAGCAGAAAGAGGGTTGAAGTAGTGATCTAGGGCGTGTTTGTTTGTGAATGCTGGGATAGTGTTGGGTGGTTTAGAGTGACATAGGAAAAGCTTCTGGATTTTAAAAGAAATAGGTTAGTAGGAGAGTAAACTATTACTTAGCATCTTGCTATCACCCCTTTCCTTTTTAAGGCTATCCTTGTCACTATTGCCCCCATTTTCCCTTCATTCATGGAGAGGAAATATGCTACCCCCCACTCTGGAAAACTGAAAAAGGATTATGAAAGAAATTACCATCATAACACCATAAAAATCTCATTCTAAATAAGATTAAGTGATATTCTTCTGTTCTCAGCATTATGAATTTATTCCATCATTTTGATTCAGGAAAACATTAAGAGAAACTAGGTGATTGAAGGATTTTTATGATACTTTTAATCCAGAAACATTGAAATGTATCCAGAATGGGGCTGAGCCTGTTGCTCAGTGGTAGAGCATTTGCATAGCATGTATGAAACTATAAGTTCCATAATTATCACTGCAGAATAAAAGAGTACTTTGTTCCATTTCATTTCTTTTTAGACATTCTTGGTAATTCCTTACATTTCACATATGGCCTATGCCAAAAAGTTTAACATTAAGACAGATGGATCATCTCAAGATGAGATGAATTAGGAATCCCTTTCCTTATAATAAATAAATTCCCTATTCTTCCTAGTCTCTCTACAAGACTTTGGCTGAAAAGTATTAGTTCACTGGGGGTAATTTGACTTCCAATTTTATACTTTATGTATTTTGTAACATCTACTTTAAAGGAAGAGCTGAAAAACTGAGCAAAGAGATCTTGGATGTACTTCACCCAGCATCTTGTAAAGTTACTATCATGAGCAATTATAGTAAATTTAGTTATAAATGGCAGGAAATTAATCTTCACAGCAGAGCATTAATTACAATATAAACCTTTCTCAGGTTTCATCAGTTGCCCTTCAACGGCCTTGTTTGTTTTGATCCAATATCACACAGTAAATTTACTTTGTATATCCACAGTGTTCTCTTCTACTTCATGTCAAATTTCCTTGATGTTTATTTCTTTGCAGCAGTGCCAGTTTTTTCAATGGTATTGGACAGTCATCATTTTACAATTGTATGTTTTCTTTTAAGTTGCCTGAAATAATTCAATTTTAACAAAAATGCTACCGAATGAGGTGTTCATATTAGTAGGTAAAAGATATCAATCCTTGTATCAATAGTTATTTTAACCTCGATCACTTAAGTTAGTGTCTTTTGTGTTCCTCTGTTGTAGAGTTTCTATCGTTCTACAATTTTATCTTTTATTTTGAAAGGAATACTCTGAATTCTACCTGGAGAACAGATTGTTAAAGAGCAAGATAGAAGTTAGAGACATTAGAGACTAGTAAGTTAGACTATATCAGAGACATAACTCAGACTTGATATACAATGTTACAAAACTGAAAATGAACATTTTCTATACATTTTGCAGGAAAAAATATAAGATTTGGTGATGCATACAATACATGTGGTAAGGAAGTATAAGTATAAATTCACATTCTGAGTATTCTACCATGTACAACTAAATTTATAATCTTTACAGACATCGAGATGAGGGATAGTTGCTATTTTTAGAAGACATATGGGTAGAGTTAAAGAGTTACCAGCTTGAAAGGAAAAACTAGTTGGGAAACTATTGCATTAGTGCTAATGGACAACTATGATTTCTGAAATTAGAAGAGATGCTCTGAATGGAGAGAAGTATTTTATTTGGGAGATAGTTTGTGAATTATAATCATTTGTTATTACCTCTCAGTAGATTAAGGAGAATTGGTGAAGAAGAGAGAATTGACAAGCTTATCTCCTAGATTTCATTCTTGAACAACTGAATAAATTGTGGTTCTTTACCGAGACAGATAGCAGTGAGAGGGATATAAGTTTAGGATAATGCATCACTTTCTCCTTTCCTAATAATACCAGAGTAAGCAGCTGTAGAAGCTAGAGGAAGGAGATTTCTGATTTCTCCTGACAGAGCTTTAGGCATGTCCTCTTACAATAGAGATTTCCAGCAGTATATTGTCAAATCTGGCACAACAACACTTTCTATCTGGCTTTTAAAAGCAACAGTCAAAGAAATTTGCCAAGAGATATTGTTCCTGTTCAACTATGTCATTGATTCTTTCATCTTGCAGTAAGATTTGTGATGTTGCTTTGGCTAGCACTACTGAATTGCTGCTGCCTCTCTTCTTCAGCATGAGAAAATCTCAAAAAAAAAGTCACAAACTCATATGTCAAAATTAAAAAAAAATCAATCAACATAATAGGTGTTATACCATCTGTACTTAATCCAGGTGCAAAATCAAGCAGACAGAACTCCCCTTTGAACAGAAAACACTATGCAACCACCTGACAGCTTCAACAGTGTGAGGGAAAGAATGCAAAAGCCAATAACAAGAGGAAAGACTGGAATGGACTTGAATATACTTACGACTACAAATGGAACTATGCCAACCCTGATCTACATAATCAGTGATCAACAAAATATGTATCGATTTAAGGAGAAATGGCCAATAATCATTTCCTGAGGAGAAACAAAAGAGACACATCAGAGCTCAGGGAAATATAAGTTAATGAAGACATCAAACCATATTAAGTATATGCTAATGTTTCCTTTTTCTTTGGTAACAATGAATAGTACTTATGTCATTTACTTCTCTTGCTTTATTTCAATAATAGTAATAATTTCAGTAATATAGAGGGAGCTCCTGAAATATTAACTTTGTTCCCATTATGACATATGGCAAATTGTATGAGGTTTCGATCTAAAATTATAGCATATGTATCAGGTGAAAGATCTATAACTTCCTGTCATTATAGCAGCAGGCAAGCGATACTGTGAAGCACATTGGAAAATAAGAACAGAAAGGCAGTCCAGGAATAGACATTTTCAGCTAATCTCATGTTTCTTTAGATTATGTGCATTAATTTATTATGGCAAAATGAAATGGCACACTAATTACTAATGACAGATCATTGCATTTTAAGTAGGGAAACATTTCATTTCTAGCCAACAACACAAGAGCTCAAATGATTTTAGAGTTTTCATCTAAAGTCCAAATGATTAGTTAATTCAGTAAGACTAATTTCCATTCCCTAATCTCTACATTAACTATTTGATCAAATGGACGTTTTAGCCATAGCAGTTTATTTTTAACAACTCATTGAAATGTGCTTATTGAACAGAAACCAAAAATTTAACTCAGATTAAGCAATCATTTTTGTTTCAAAAGCCAGAATATTTCATATATATATATACATATATATATATATTTTCTGATGTATCTAGAGTCAATAATTCTTTAACATTTCATTCACCGAAACAAATTATATGGTATTATAAAATCCTCACTAAATATCCCACACTAATATATAGATCCCAGATATATACATTATATAATCAAGAATGCTTGGGGCTGGGGATATAGCCTAGTGGCAAGAGTGCCTGCCTCGGATACACGAGGCCCTAGGTTCGATTCCCCAGCACCACATATACAGAAAACGGCCAGAAGCGGCGCTGTGGCTCAAGTGGCAGAGTGCTAGCCTTGAGCAAAAGGAAGCCAGGGACAGTGCTCAGGCCCTGAGTCCAAGGCCCAGGACTGGCCAAAAAAAAAAAAAAAAAAAAAAAAAAAAAAGAATGCTTTTTTTCTTTTTACAAATTTAGAAATCTAAGCCTTCTGATTTCTATTCATTGTTCCAGATGCATTATGTTAAAATTTTCTGTGGTGAGATAGTGTAATTTTTCAGCGGAGCAACTCTCAAACTACCTTGTGCTATTAAGTAATAAATAGTAAATATAAGTGACAAGAAAGTCTGTAATAAGTAAAGTGGGTTTTTGTCTACTGATTGTGCTAGTAAACCCCAAGTAATCTAGATTACTTCCCAGGTAGAGGTTCTGGTTTTTGGTGGCCTTTAAGATTAGTAAAGAATTTAAAAACTACTGTATTCTCCAAGGCTATGAAAACTACTAATATTAAACTGCTTCTCAAGTAAGAAATTAAAGTAATATTCAGAAAATTTCACATTTATAGAAAAACAATTATTACAAAATATATCTACACTAGATACTGATTAAAAGAATAGTGTGATGAGATAGATAATTTATTTAAGATAAGCTTTCTGATATTTTCTGATTCTGTTTTGGTGAGAAACACTAAGAGAATGCAGTCATAATAGTCAATGCCTATTCTATGAAATTGAGAAATTTGAGGGAATAGATTGGGTTAAAGGAATTGGATTGAAAAGAAAAATTGTGAAAGCTTTAGCATAGATAGAGATATGTTGTATTCATAAACTGATTTGATGAATGGTAACACCTAAAGACAACAAAATATAATTTTTAAAATTCAAATGAATATTCACCGTTTCTTCATTTATCTTTTGGAAATTTACCAACATGTCCACTTTGTTCTTCTCCACATAGTATAAAATGCAGAAATATTCTTCTAGGCTACGTGGTTTTCAAAAAGTGATCTGTTTCAAGTATGTATAGTGATTTGGTTAATTCAATTGCTTCTAAAGAAATGAAACACATGATCCTTTCTTATTCTTTTTTTTTTTTTTTTGTCTTTCCTTTTTTCGTACTGGGGATCGAACACAGGACATTGCACTTGCTAGGCAAACACAATGTCTACAGGGGATTAACCAAAGGGAAAAAGAAAAACAAAAGAAAGAAAGAATTTCACACATTACATTAAAAACATCATCAGCAACAACAACAACAAAAACTCCTCTTGTTCCATATCTTGGAGTTCGTGTTGGTTAGCATCATTTCTTATGAACATATGTATATAGCTATTGAGCTATTGTGATCCTCTGCTGTGGCTTTCCTAGATATATACTAGTTATTATAAATGAGAGAAAGTATGGAGCCTATGTTTCTTTGGGTCTGGCTCACTTCACTTAATATGATTTTTTTTCACTTCTTTCAATTTCCTTACAAATGGGGTGGTGTCATTCTTTCTGATGAATGCGTAGAACTGTAACCTCTCTGTATACCACCTTTATAACAAAATCAAAGTAATTTTTTAAAGGTATCTACAAAAACTGATCTGCCTAAGAACTTAGAAGGAGAGAATGTACTGCCCCCAAATCAGCCTAGCTGAGAAAAGGGCTTAATTTCTGAACGTGAGCCTAGTGGAGGCCCATCTCCATTCTCTCTCTCAGTCAACTTTCATGTTACATTGGTGAAATCCTAAGAAGGGATAAGGGTTAGTTCTCATACTGGTAATAAATGTAGCTTCATTTGCATAGGCAATGCAGAATTAGGAATAGAAACTAAGAAAATAGACACAGTATAATGAACACAAATGTTTTTCTTGGATGGAAAAGTATTCAGTACTTAGTGATAATCAAACCAATTAAAACTGAAATCACAATGACATGTCACTTTTCATTTGTCAAATCAGCAAATCCCGAAAACACCATTATTCTTTGATGATAAAGGAATGATGGAGGCATTGTTTTGTAGTGCTTATAAAAAAGCTAACAAAATTGAGTTCCTGGAGAAAATGACAATACTTATCAACAGTCTTCAAATTCTCAAATTCTTTGTTATTTGCATTTAAAAAAAGCAGTAAAAGCTGTCCACAACAGCTGACCAACAGAGTGACTGACACCACTCTCCTGTTGATACAGCTCCAGCAAACTGCTGCAGGGTGCTTGAACAAGTTCAAGCCTATTGTGATTGCACTTGCATCCTATGGCATTTTTGCCTTTGAATTATCATTTGAAAATCTACAAATGCAATGGAAAAAGTAATGCACAGACAAATAGTTCTTTAAGTAAAGGCCACTGGAAATGCTTAAACTTGCTATGTTACCTCACGGGAAGCAAATTCATTTAATTGGAGTAAATCTCGAAAGACCAGATCTGTAAGAGGTACTTTATATCAAGTCAAAAGAGAAGCTATTTTCTTCACAAATAGCATAGGACATATTAGAATAAACTGAACTCCTTTTAGTCAAAGAATCAACCTTGAGAAAATGAATTCTTATAAGCAGCCTTAGAAATGTCAATAATGAAAATTCTTACTAAGAAATGCATTCACACATTCTCCTGCTTGGCATTTGTAGTTGATGTGAATGTTCTTCATCTTGTTTCACTGAATATCTACAATTATATTACACTTTTGACTCCCTACAGGTCGTGGATTTATAAAGATAGACCCTAAACAGAGCTAGTATGATCACAATCGAGTTGATAATCATCCTTTAAAACATACAAATTGTAGCACAGACCTTACAGAAGAATGAATCACATTTCTGTCCTTGATTTAAAACAAAACAAAAACCTGCACTAAGCCACAATGTAAAACTCAAACACACTGTTGTATCTTCACTTCTGATGAACACTAAATAATGGCTGGGGAAGAATGACATGAGGATAAAAATGTCACGATGCATTGCTACAAGAAAGGATCAAGTAGCCCTGGTAATTAGGAGGCTGTCACTTTGATGTGAAAAAAAAATAACAAGAAGTACCAAATATCTGGGAAAGATGTGCGCTTGTCATTTCAATACAGAAGGAAGGAAAAACCAGCTTGATTAGAAGAGGGTGTTTTGGAAAAGAAGGGCACTTTGTGCCTTTGATAGCTTGAACTCCTGTGAGCACATTTTAAAAGAAAAATAGTAAAAGCTGCCCATTAACAGTTTCTGAAAAAGTGTTTAGACAAGAAATAGTATTTAATAAGAACTGTAGTTCAGGTCAATCCCTGCATTTGTGCTATTAGGTAGTATCTTGAGTCGATTATATGTCAATGATGCAACCTCTCATGTTCAACTTAAATGTAATATGGTCCCATGGAGGTGCAGCTATTTTCATGACATACTTTCAGATTTGGAAACTGGCTATGATAAGGTGGCCACAGAAATGTAGTTTGTTGTTCCGTTACATGACCACATTATCTTGCAGTTCTTTTAAGGTTTTTATTTCTTTTAATATTCAAGTCCTTTAAATGTGCTATGTAATTCAACAGGGTCCAATTTAAGGATATGAAAACTAGCTCTCTGAACTAGCCCAAGGGGAAAAGGCAAAGTGTGTGTGTGTGTGAATGAATATATGTGTGTGTATAAATTGTAAGAATACTTTATATACATATATAAAAGTAGAAAGGTGAAACCTAGTTAAGTTGTTTTTTGAAAGCACGAGAGGATGTAACTGAGAGATATGGGGTTATTTTTATTGAAATACAGCACATGTAATCATGTTACTACCGCAATGTTAACCCCCTTGTCCAACTAATATATGCAATTAGAAATGGAAAAATAACTATTCATCTGAGAGGTAAACAGCATAAATTCACACAGTATAGAACAACAAAGAAATTTCCCATTTTGTTGGGCATTCACTGCACCTATATAACCTTTCCCTTATACTATTTTATTATACAAGACAGGGTACAGGTAGAAAAACAAACAGTATATCTGGGATCTGATGTCACGTCAATGTATCATCTTAAGAAAACTAGCCCTTAATAGTTCGTCTTCTGTCCACTAGTCATTTTATATGTCATATACATTTATTGCCTCTCATGGTTTTCATTGGCTGTGTTTTTCTCATTTTATCAGCATGATCATTTAATGAATACTTTTGGAATCAGACTGCATAGGAGGTTGAATGAGCTCCCACAGGCTTCTAGGATAATTACACAAAGTCCCTTAGAGAGTTATTTCAAGCAGGGCAAGAAGAAAACATCAGAATTCACTACCACTAGTCTTTCCTCCTCATAGGCATTGGTTTGATTCTCTGAACTTGCCATCATTAGTGAGGTGTCTGGAACTTAGCTAGTCGAATATTCTACTAGCAGAAAGCCTTAAACAGATTATTTCATTAATTGTGTTATCTGTTAATAGTCTCTTGCCTTAGCTGGGATAATTGAAACTTCACTGCAATAACAATGAGTTTTTTTTTTTTTTTGAAACTTGGTGGTGTCAGTCTCACAAAGCAGAATTGACAAAAATAGCAAATATATCAAGTTACCTTTTATTTTTTTCTGTAAAAAAAGAAAGATACTTGGTCAAATATTAATGAAGAACAACTGTATAGGAGAATATCGACGATACTGAAAATGTTATCTATTTTTGCTGAAATTTATATATGAAGTTGTTAACATAGAATTAACAATTACTATCAATATGCTGGTAATGATAATGAAATTCTGAAGTTCATTGTTTGAGTTAAAAGTTTATTTATTATAGTCTGAATATTTGGAAGCCCAAGATCAAGATGCGAGATGTTTCATTTTTCCTGGCTTGTAGATTTTTGGCTTCTCACATGGTGGACAGTTATGTCCAAGTCTCCCTCATTCTATGAATATGAATTCTATCATAGGGACCTTTCCTTTAAGAGTAAGACACATTAATGAAGGGTTATTTAGAGTATGAAATGAAGAGCAGGACAGAAGCACATGCCTCCTCAGATAAAAAGGGAGTCTCCACAATACTATTCATATAGTTTACCTGATTTAAATTGAGAACTAGTGGGCGTTGAGGGGCTTCATTTTGCAGGTAAAGTAAGTAAAGATCCCGCAGCTGATCATGACATGATTTTGGAAGACGTTGCTCTTTTCGCTGCACAATGCTAAAACATCTGGGCTTCCTTGGATGCTCCTTTGCCTTCATGATTGAAGAAACACATTTAACAGATGAGGAAGGATGCAGTTTGTGGCTTTATAACAGAAGGCATTATTCCTCTAGCATTATTCCTCTACGTAAAAGCAACTTTTCATGTCCCTCATTATCACTAGGATCCAACCAACTGAGCAAACTAGCCCAGACTTAGATTCAGAGAAAATACAGTGCTGCCTAGATACTGGGATGAGCTGGTTTAACATCTAGTTAACTCTGGAAGTGCCCCTTTGTACAAGAGATTTCATTATTAGTCTATTGACAGATAAAGAAAACTGAGCCAAGAAAGTTGAGATGACTGTTCTGGAAAGTGGAGAGGAAGGGTGGAAATGAGGGAGGAGGTAACAATTTGAACAAGAAATATACTCACTGTCTTACCTATGAAACTGTAACCCCTCTGTACTTCACTTTGACAATAAAGGGAAAAAAGAAACCATCTAAAGAGCTGGAAAGAGCTTTGTTGCCTTTGAACTCTTCTTTCATCTTATTAGGAAGAATATTCCATATGAAACACAAACACATAATCCAATTATTCCTGAAAATTATAGATTGTAGAAATACATTATCACACAATAAAAATAGTGGCTTACTTTCTATGACAGCCAAAGGAAATTTGGAAAAACTACTAACAGATAAATATGGACTTGAACTTTCATGTAACAAATTAATTAGTTGTTTCTACACAGGATTCCATCAAGATGTCCCCAACTGTTTTTCAGCAGTTGGAAAGGCATGTGTCCAGAGTAAATATTCTGTTTATTCGGATCCCAAGTGTGATTAATAAATAAAGCCTCTTTATAGAAATCCAGGTACAGGACCAAGCTCCATGTTCTCTATGCTCCTCAAAATAATGAGTCTGAAAAGATTCCATCCATAGCTCTTTTTTTTTACTTTACTTTTTTTTTCCCTTTATCATCAAAGTGAAGTACAGAGGGTTACAGGTTCATATGTAAGGCAAGTACATTTCTTATCCAACTTGCTACATCCTCCCTCATTTTCCCCCATTTCCTCCCTTGGGCCCTGGTCACTCCCCCCGCCCCTCTCCCGAGTTGTAGAGTTGGTTTACACCAATTGGTTTGTAAGTGTTGCTATTGCATTGGTTTTGTCTTTTTATTCTTTGTCTCTTGATTTTGGTATTTCCTTTTCCTTCCCTAGTTCCAATACACATATATACAGTATCTGGGGTACTAAGATCATAGCTCTTTTTTTTTAAGCCCAATATTGGCAGGCACATAGGCCTTATTTTATGTTACCTCGCTCACTACCAATAATCTTTTTGTTTCGCTATAAACAAAATCAGAATGAATTCCAGTGCTGAACACTTGAGTAGCACTCAAAACTCATAGTTTACTTACAGAAAAAGGATGGTTTTAGTTGAGAATATTAACATTATGATGCATATTATCATAAGCTCTTATAAATTGAGCACATGATTATGTATTGATTGGTATGCATTATTTTGTTTATTCCTTACAAGAGAGCTTGGAGGTAGATACTGTTTGTTTGTTTGTTTTATTCACATTTTATATGTATAGATACTGGGGCCTAGTACATTGACATAACTCATAAGGCTTTGAGAGTCAGAGAATGTATTTAAATTTAACCTTACCATTTTTGTGCCTCAGCTCTTAAGCAATGTTCAACATAAATCTTCTGCCAGGAAAACTATACAGAGATACAGAGCCAATGAGTCTGCTGAATAAGTTGGTCCAAATTCCCAAGTGAAGTTCAGCCTGGGCTTTTAGCCAGTGTACAGCATTATGCCTCATACTTCGCAATAAGGACTGTGAAGCATTCACTATCAAATCATTAGGCATTTTTGCAGACTTCTATTGCATGGAGTGTTCCAGACAAGGAAATGTTAAGGTAGGAAGACGAGACGGGAGCATCAAAGCAACACTAAAAATCACAATTTGTATCATACGAGTCGGGAGCATCAAAGCAACACTAAAAATCACAATTTGTATCATTTGACTTTCTGAAAGGAAGGAGAGTCCTAAAGTGACACTATACAAGGCTGACAAGGTCAACAATCAGCATTTATGTCTTTTGTTTAGAAAGTTTTACATAGTACCATTCAAATATACCTATTGTTAGATTAAAATGAGTGCAAAAATTCCTTTGAGGCATGATGAGTTCATTTTTCTCCTTTGTGTCATTGCGTTTACCAGTACATACAGATCACAAAACAGACCACACACACACACACACACACACACACACACACACACACTCACAATAGTACTGAAAGTTCTCCATAAAATAAATCTCATATCGTTGATATGATCTCTGAAGTGACTTTTTTATTTAATTCTTCCACTCAATTTGAGCTAATAGTACCTCCCTTTTGGGGTTTACACCAAACAGTTTTGCAAGTACTGCTTTTGGAGCCCTTTGTCTTTTTATCCTTTGTCTCTCAATTTTGATATTCCCTTTCACTTTCCTATTTCTAATACCCGTATATACAGTTTCCAATGTACTCGGATGAGATTCAGTGATAACGCAGGTACAACCACAGGAAGGGGATGTAAGAGGATCAACAACAAAAGAAGCTACTGTTTCACATGGCATGCTGAAAGTAATTACAACAGTGATATAACACTCATTTCCACAACATGGAGTTCATTTCACTTAGCATCATCTTATGTGTTCATAGGGTCATAGCTATTAGGCTCTTGTGATCCTCTGCTGTGACTAACCTAAACCTGTGCTAATTATTCCCTATGAGGGAGACCATAGAGTCCATGTTGCTTTGGGTCTGGCTCACTTCACTTAGTGTAATTTTTTTCAACGCTTTTTAATAATACTACTGATGCTTTTAAATGAATCTACATTGTTTTTTTTTAATACCAATATCTGGACACTACACCACAGATTAGGACTGAATTGGCCTAGGGTGAGACATGAGCATGGACATGAGCATGGACATTTTTCTCTCTTTGGCTTCCCAAGTGGTTTTAAGTGTTCATCAAGTTATGATGCAGGGAAAACAGAACTTTTGAGTAGCCAGTAATAATATTGCTTCTTCCATTATGTGTGTGTGTGTGTGTGTGTGTGTGTGTGTGTGTGTGTGATATCATTACAAATGGTATGACAGAGGAAGGAGCAAGGCTCCTACATTTCCTTTCTTGCATAATTAGTGAATATGTAAGAGGTTCTTTATACTTTTCCCTTCATTTTCCAGATGAGAACACAAAAAAAATCAAGATTTCTGCTGAGATAGCATTATTTACAAAAGTATTGTAATTTGTAAAATATTAACATTTAAAAATTCTTTAGCTGGCACAAAAGCCATTGGACAAGGCAATTTCAAATTTGCAGAAGTGTTCACCAGACCTTGTCTGTGAAAGTATATGAATGCTTATTGTACTGCAGATACTGAGGCAGTATCAAAGTAAGAAATAATACTTCTGTTACATATTATTTGTAAGTACATATAAATTGAAGCGGATAGATAATATCAATTTATATCAAAATTAAAATTCTATAAATAATTTATAGCAAATTATTAGATATTAGAGGGAATAAAATATTTGTAAAGTTTTAGAGAAAGCCATTTGAATGCCAAGTACGGTAGCAGACATCCTTTTTTTATTTTTTAAAATAATTTTATTGTTATTATTTTTGTTTATGTGGTACTGGGGAATTGAATCCAGGACCTCATGCATGCTAGGCAAGCATGCTACCATTAAGCCACATTCACAGCCCAAACATTACTTCCTTTTTTTTCTTCAAACATACTTCTTGATACAATTTAAAAAAAATAAAAAATAAAGGAAAAAAATAAATGTCATACAGGTAGCACACATCTTTAAGCCCACTACTTGGAAGGGAGAAGCATTAGGACTACAAATTTGAGTTCAACCTGGCTTACATAGCACAATCTCCTAAAAATGTAAAAGAGGAGAGAAAGGAAGGCATTAGAAGGAAATATAAGTACAACAGTGGTGTGGGAAAAGATTTTCCCCCAAAGGGCATACTCAACATAAAGACTATCACAGAAAATATTTATTGGCATCATCATCATATTGCACAAGTGAGTATGAACATGTACTATTTAGGTCTTTGTTCTTGACTTGCTTTCTTGAAAATTATGGTATCCAGTGCTATCCATTTTCCTGCAAATGACACAATTTCAGCCTTTTCTTTGGGCCTGAGTAGTATTCCTTATTTTCTTCTTTATCCATCCATTGGTTGTTGCCATGTTAGCTGATTTGTCCATTTGGTTATTGTGAAGCTTTCTTAAATCGGGTGTGGGTAAATAAGTTTCTACCATGAGACCATGAGCAGGATGTAGATGTAGCGAGAGATGAAAAATAAATTCAGTTTCCAACAAAATGGAAATGAATTGGGAATTGATTCTAGTTGTAATGGTATTGGAAATTTTTTTTCTTTCCAGAATATTCTCCATTGGAATAACATGAGGTGATTAGTATATGAAAACTACTATTCTTAATTTACATTTAAGATTGACATATCAAACTATTCATGGAAATATAAAGAAGAAAATGTCACTCTTATTTCCTTTGATAATAACCCCTTTCTATATGTTTGTGTACATACATATGCACATACACATATATGTATAATATACTTCTGTATCTAGAACGTATTTATCTTACATGGACTATATATTCTTAAATATACTTAAAGGACATACTTTATAGTTTATAGCTATAGATTTAACACATTTTAGAAAATTAAACCTGCATGAAGACACAGAAAATTTATTTAATTTGAAATCTTTTGTAGTTGTTTTGTTATTGTGTGGCTACTACAAATAAGACACTTAGAAATAGCCATTTACTTCATCCTTTATGTCTGTGTGATGGATAGAAAGGAAAATGCTAAGTCAAAAAAGATATGAAATTTGGTATTTAAATAGATCTTGCTAGATTCTCTCTAAAATAATTGTAATAGTTTACATTCTCTCTAGAAGGAATCACCTCTTCTCAGGATTCCTAGTAAATGTCTCATTCTGATATGTTACCTGTGAGGGTGAGCTGGCACTCATTTCCTCACCAGCACTATCATTCCAAATCATTGTCCTAATGAGCTCTGCTTATGTGAAGCAGAGAAAAATGTTATTTGAATGAGCTAAGGCTTTCTACTGTTGGCTAATCATTGTTTTATTAGTTTTGCAATCTCCATAGAATTGCAGGCCCAAGGTATTGCATCAAAGGACAGGCTGAGTCCAGGTCAGTGTGTCCAAATGTAACAAATGTTCCCAAATTTACACTTTAGGGATTAAATCTAATTATTTGCAGATAGCTAGGGAGCTACATAATAATACTAAATCCAAGTGAGAATTGAACTGAGAGCTAAATTAGGGCACTTCCATCTCCAGAAAATAGCATTCAATAGAAAAGATATGGAACAATTGTACTTACTGAGCAATTTCAGGAAAAATACGTTTATTTGCTATTGTGTAGTCATAGTCTGATATGGAATTTTAAGCCTTCTCAAAATTGCCTGCATCTTGAAATGAAGTCATTCAGTAAACCATAAATTTAGCTTCCCTCCTCCATGTTTTGCCAATACAGTAATAACAATGTTGCCAATAACACATGTTAAAGGAAAGTTTATAGACAATGGCAGTCCTTATTGAGATATCTCTATTATTTATATGCCTCACAAGGAGAAATTTAAATGTACCGTGAAATCAATAGAATAAAAAGAAATCAATGTTACTTTATTCTTAAAGTACCAGACTAGAGAATAATTTCAAAGTATATATGTACCAGTGACTAGGGTAGTTAAAAATTCTGAGTGTCTTATACCCATGCAGTCACAGTAAGTGTAATATTAATTTTTAAAAATAAGACTTAAAAGTGTATATGTTTGTACATGCATCACTGTATGAACATTTAAAACGATTTTCTTATAGCACAAGTTTGAGTTTGCTAAGGTTGCCATGTATGGCTGCTCTGTTGGTAGACATCTTTGGAAGAGAGTATTTTTAATAACAACAAATTATGATTAAAAAAAACATTTTTTCCTCTGCAATTAACTTGTACTGCAAACGTAGTTCCTAGTTAGGAAATTAGAAAGTTGGAATAGCAAAAACATTTATCAACTGTGCTTAAAACCATTCTATATGCAACTTTGTCCATCACACTCTAATCCAAAAGACCTTGTAAGAGGAAACTAGGAAAATATTCCAGTGTATATGAATAGACATCCTAACACTAGATATTATTCAGTGTGATATGTTGAAAGTACACTGGTTGTCATGTACAAAAATTCAACCACAGGCAACTATGACAAAACAAATGACTATGGATTAAAATTACTCTTGTGATTTTGCATTTAATCTCTTCCCTTTCTGAAGTTCCTATGAGTTACTTACTCACTTTTTGGATACTTTCGCTGTTTTATTTTGTTGATTTTTAAGTGAGATATGGAAAAGCAGAAAATATTTAAGCTTCATTACAACCCCTACAACCAAAGATTGAATCTTGTAGTTGTCATTTTCTTGTCATTTGCAACACCTTGATTAACTTTACCATTGCTGCTAGACATAGTAGGTTATGCCAATAATTCTAGCTACTCTGGAGTCAAAGCTGAGGAGATTGATGCAAAATGTCATGAGACACAAAGTCAAACAATAAAAAGTTGGGTCTACTGGCACAGGTCTGTCATCCCAGAGAATCATAAATAGGAATATCATTGTTCAGGCCAACACAGACATAAATGTAAAACAATATTTAAAAAATAACTAAAGCAAGGGGCTGGGGATATAGCCTAGTGGCAAGAGTGCCTGCCTCGGATACACGAGGCCCTAGGTTCGATTCCCCAGCACCACATATACAGAAAACGGCCAGAAGCGGCGCTGTGGCTCAAGTGGCAGAGTGCTAGCCTTGAGCGGGAAGAAGCCAGGGGCAGTGCTCAGGCCCTGAGTCCAAGGCCCAGGACTGGCCAAAAAATAACTAAAGCAAAAAGGAGTCAAGTGGTAGATTCTTAGATGTCAAGTGAAAAAAACTCGAGTTCAAAAAATTTCTTTCATAAAAATCCCAAACACTACATCATTTATTCACCTAACAACTTGAATAATAATAGAGCCTAATGTAGTTAATAGTAGTTGAGTAGTTGAGATCATGAATATAAGTATATAGTATTGTTTGCTATATCACATTATCACTTAGATTAACTACTACTACTACTACTAACACTGTCACCACTATTAGCAAATAACTCAACACACTGTGGCAATAGGCATCTGGCTACTCAGAAGAAATAACAGCATGTTTAAAGGAAATATGACAAAGTAACAATGATAATGCAATAAAATGGGATTATACTTTGTAAGAGGATACTATGAAAGAAACAAGGGATAATATTTGCTTATTTTACAAATTATATTAGCTGCTTTTCCAACTGGTATATGGTTAAATGTCACATTTACACTAGTATTTGGGAAGATGTCTAATAATTATTTGACATTATATCAGTAGGGAAAGTGCCTGGCCTATACTATCAATTACTTTTTACAGCCCCCTATTGTACAGACAAAACAACAAACTTTCCATAAGAAATGTTACCATAAGAAAAGCAGAACTCAATTTGTTCCATATAATAAATGTCATATTTTAGTCATGTATTCAAGACTACACAAGTTCCTGAGGTTAAATCTTCACAACCAAATCCTTTCCCCCTTTCCTCTGCTAATTGTTAATCCCTTCTGTTGCCTATAATTGACCTCTTTCTGAAACAATCTGATTTAAATAGTATGTGTCATTTTCACTTGGCATAATGTTTATAAGGATCATTCATCATTGTGTGCATCAATAATTCTCTTGTTTCTCAGTGGGTGGTATTTCACTAACATTGTTTTGGTCAATCTTTTCCAGATTTAGTAGTTTTGAATAGATCAACTGTCATGTTTGTGCATAGGTTTTAATGTGAGTATAAGTTTTCATATTTAAGATAAATTTCTAAACATGAGATATAGAATCATGAAGTAATTGTGTGCTTATTTTTGAGTGCTTATTTTTGTGAGAAAACTTTCTGATTGTTTTCCACAATAGCTATATCATTGCCTTTCCATCAACAATGTTTGATTGATGTAGTTTCTCCACAATCTAATGAACACTGTGTCCTATCTGAAGAGACATTCTCTCTTCAAAGATTCTTAGAATTTAATAAAGCTAACATGTCAGTCTTCTCAAAGTGATATATAGATGCACACAATTTTAAAACAAAGTTCTAACAGGGATTTGCTCTGCACAAAGAGAAAATCTGATTCTAAAATGCATCTGAAAAAAATAAATGAACAAAAATGACCAAGTTTAACTATAGTGGTCTTAAAACACAAAAATAGAAATAAAAATACATTTTCTTTAACTTTTGGGAGTAACGGAATTTGTAGACATTAATTAGGTCATGCTAAGGAGATGCTCAAGCACTTGACTTCCCCTTCCACCATTTTCACTTAAGTTATTATTTAGATAGATTCTTTTATGCACATTCACCAATTTGAGAAATAATCTTCCTATTTTGGCCTCCTGTATAGCTGATATTACAGGCATATCACAACATATGGCTTATTTCCTGAGGTGATAGACTAACTACTTACTTGGGCTAAACAAGGATTGTAGTTCTCTAAATCTCTATCTGCTGGTATAGCGGGATTTATGGATATGAGCTACTGACAAAAGTAAGATAACTTCTATATTTGTTAAGCCTATTCAACCTATCAATTATGAATGGATAAAGAAAAACATTTACATATATATATTACATACATATATTACATATATATGTACATATATATGTATTACATATATATGCTTATACAAATACAGAATACAGTAGTATTATATATTAAGAAAAATAATATTGTGCTATTTGCAGAAAATGAATGGAACTGCCAGTCATGTTAAGTGCAATAAGATAGGCTGAGAAAAGCAGACAAGGTACGTTTTATGTAGAAGAAAGGTCTTAAAGAATGTGTGATGGAAGTAAAATGAGGCCCGTTCGTGGTGGAAACCAATGTAATCAAAGAGAGCATGAGTAGTAGTGGATCTGCATGTATACTTCACATACATGTACAAAAGTACAACAACGAAATCCATTGAAAGTGTTCAAAAAGGAGAAAAAAGGGAATAAAAAATAACAGAGGGGTTGAATTGGATCAAAGTATACTATATGTATGTTCGAAAACATTGCTGCCATGAATTCCTTTATAAAATTAATATATAATATAAAAACACTTAGTGCAGGATGTTTTGTAATGTTTTTATTAATTCATAGCTTTCATGTTACTTATATGAAGTCCAAGAACAGAAGAACAAATTAATTATAAACAATAATGGCAGTCCCTTTGGAAACATGCAGGAGTTGACTAGAAACAGAGACAAAGATTTTTTTTATACATTACAAAGCATTTAGGTTTTGATATGATTGGTGGTTGGCTTAGTGTATACACCCTTAAAAGTTATCTATATGTATATCTAGCACCCGTACATTTACATTTTTTATTTTTAAAAGTTATTATTTAGGTAGTTGAACAAAGGAATTGCCATTTAACAATGTAGTTTATGAATAAAATATATCAATATCTATGTTACCCCTTTCAACATTCCCACCCATCACTCCCCTACCCACCCTTTCCCTCACTCTTCTTAATTTTGTAGGGTACACATTGAATCCTTGTCTGCATTTTCCTCTTCTCGTCAGGCAGAGACTGTGTAATGTGGGAAGGTAGGTATGCTGCATAGTACAAAGAAAATGAAGATAAGGACATCTTCATGTAAATGTAAAGTATGTGGGCTGGTTAATTTTCTTCTGCTTATAACACAATAGCACTGACTAGATCTTAGAGATTTTCGTTTGTTTTATCAGAAGGTAGTTCTGGAAAATCAAAGCCACCAGCCACCCATTGGAGATGCCATGGCCTTCCTGCAGGGCCATGCAGTATGTTGTATGGCAGGAAACAAGAGCTCCAGCTTACGACTGTTTTCCTGTTTGGTGTCTCCTTCTCCTTATAAAGGCTCTGGGATTCCATGCAGCTCCATCCTCATTAGATTTTCTGATCCTAATCGGTTCCTAAAGGACACATCTCTATATATCAGAGTCAATTAAAATTTCCACTTCTTAATACCTTACATAGAGGACTAAATCTCAACACATAAGGCCTAGTAGGGAGGACAATAAACCACAAAACAATTCTCATAATTCAACTTTAAAATTAGGATTTTAAAGTGTATTTATCTCAATATCTGTTTTGCTTATTTACATTTTGAAGTTTTTCTTCAATTAAGTCCACAGAAAAGTCCCACAACAATAATATATGATTGTTTCATGTCCATATAATATCTCATGATGCTTTCTGCCTTGGAGATTACATTGCCAGGTATAAAATATGGAGATTATATTTTTATCTTCAATTATTTTAAATTCATTACTTGCCTTTTTGAACAAGGAATTCTTTAAAATTTGATAACAATGCCATTTTCTTTGCTTAACAAATATTTTATTTACTGTTCACCTGAAAGTTTTATTTTCTGTTTACCAGAATACCTTATTCATTTTTAACATTTAGATGATTTTCTTATATATATATATATATATATATATATATATATATATCATAGATTCCTTTAGTGTTAAGTTCATATTATCATTTAATTTTGAACAGCTTTCTTGATTTAAAATATTTATTGAGTGGTTGCACAAGTTTTCACTCCCAGCAACAGTGCAGTAGCATTCCCTTTTGGCCACATCTTCGTCAGCATCTATTGTGATTAGATTTCTTGGACATTCTTACTGGCATGAATTTTACATTTCTTATTTTACTTTTGAGTACTTTGTGCAGTTAGTGTAAGACATTTTGCTTATCTGCTTTAACCTCTGTAGGAGTTTGCTCGTCTTTCCTCATATGACTTAAGTACCCTTAGCAAACCAGATGCTGGTGGCTCACACCTGTAATCCTAGCTAATCAGATGGCTGAGATCTGAAGATTAGATTCTCACTCATTGCCTGGCTAGCTTCAAAACAGGATCCTTAGATCTCAGCTCCTGGGTAGCTAGGATTACAGGCATGAACCATTGAAGCCTGGCTAACTAATTTTTGAAGTATGTTGATAGAAGAAAGTATACTGCACTCACCTTCCTTGAGGAAGCACATTCAATTGACTTGATAAGGAATATTCGGGGGAGGGGGTTCTGGGCCATTTTATGTATCTATTCTTTACTTAAAAATTAATTATTTGTATTAAGTAATTAATTTGTATTGCTAATGTAAAGGTAATGTACACGGGTGGTGTTACCATTGAATATGTCATGTAATGAGTACATTCCTTTTTGAACAGTGTCACCTCTTCTCTCTTTATCTCCCAGTTTTTCCCTGACTCTTCCCTCCCCCACTAGTTGTATAGTTGATTCTGAACGAAGTATCTAGTGAATATCACTGCTTCATTTCTTCATCCTTTTCCTACCATTTCTGTGCTCCAGCATACCCTCCCCCAAATAGATAAACTTACATCCAGTACAGAATATACAAAAATCAAAAACAATTACAAAGGCGAACAAAATGAAAGAAAACTGACAAAATACCTCTTGTTTCCATTTCTTCAAGTTCTTTTGAAAAATATAATTTTATGTGATTATGGGCACATATCTATTGAGCCTCTCTCATCATCTCCTAAGAATATACTGTATTGGTTTCACTGTGTGATATCTAGGTTCCTGTGTAATTTACTATATCCATGCATATTTTTTGTCTTTTACCATTGAATGTTTATAGGCACATTCTAGTTGCAACAAAGTAGGGAACCCATGCAACCTATGTTTCTTTGGGCCTAGTTTACTTTGCTTAATAGAATTTTTCCAAGTCTTTCCATTTTCTCACAAATGGGACATTATCATTTTTTCTAATGGAAGCATAAAATTCTATTGTGTACATAGATCATATTTTTGATCCATTCATCTGCTGAAGGTCATCTGAGTTGATTACATATCTTGGTTATGGTAAATAATATTGCAATGAGTGTGGCTCTGCTGGTAGATTTAATGCAGCCTTGTTTGTGGTCTACTGGATAAATATCCAGGAATGGAAATGGGAAATTTTTCCATGTTCGTGAATTGGAAGGAATGACATAGTGAAAATTACAGTACTGCCCCAAACTATTTATAAATTTAATGCAATACCCATGAAAATCCCAACAACATTTTTCAATGATATAGAGAAAACAATCCAAAACTTTATATGGAATAATAAAAGACCCTAAATAGCAAAAATAATTCTTAGTAGAAAGAATAGTGTTGGAGCAATATAAATGCTATTCAAACTGTACTATAAAGCCATAGTAACAAAAACAGCTTGTTACTGGCACAAAAATAGGCTCGAGGACTAATAGATCAGAATAGAAGATCCAGAAATGAACCCACATACCTGTAACCACCTAATGTTTGATAAGAAAGCCAAAAACACAGGGTAGAAGAAAGACAGTCACTTCAAAAAACAGTGCTTGAAGAACTGACTATACATAGCAGAAAACTGAAGCTAGATCCTTATATACCACCCTGCAACAGAATCATTTCTAAATGGATCAAATTCTAAATGAATCAATATAAGGCCAGATACCATGAAAATATTACAGAAATGGGTATGCAAAATACTAGGACTCCTAGACTCAGGTAGAGACTTCCTAAAAAAGATCCAGACTCACAACAAATTAAAGAAAGACTGGATAAAAGGGATTACATCAAATTGAAGAGTTTTTGCATGGCAAAGGACAAAGCTAACAAGATAAATACAGAGACCACTGCTTGAGACAAGATTTTGTTTTACCAGCTATGCATTAGACATGGGCCTCTTATCCAAAACATACTTAGAGCTCAAAAAATTAACACTCCCCAAATATAGCCTCAAAGAAACAACAAACCATTTAATAAATGGGCTAAATGCTTAGACACTTTTCAGAAGAAGTAACAATTTCTAATAGTCACATGAAGAAACGTTCACTATCTCTGACCATAATATAAGTGCAAATCAAAAGGACATTGAGATTCCCCTGTTAGAATGTCCATAATCAAGAATACTAATTGTGGGCTGGGGATATAGCCTAGTGGCAAGAGTGCCTGCCTCGGATACACGAGGCCCTAGGTTCGATCCCCCAGCACCACATATACAGAAAACGGCCAGAAGCGGCGCTGTGGCTCAAGTGGCAGAGTGCTAGCCTTGAGCGGGAAGAAGCCAGGGACAGTGCTCAGGCCCTGAGTCCAAGGCCCAGGACTGGCCAAAAAAAAAAAAAAAAAAAAAAGAAAACTAATTGATAAAGAATTTTTAATATTCTATTACCTTTAGTTGTAATTTAACAAAGCCATTTATGAATGCTATGCATCTTGATTAATAACAGCCATTCCATCATTCTCAATCATCTCTCCCAATCCATTCTTTCCCTCACTTTCCTCAATTTAGTAGGCTATACATTGAACTTCGGACTGTAGCATTCCAGCTTCCTCTCTACCCCCTGCCCTTAATCACTTCTACCTCTTTCAAAAGCCATTTCTTGGTGATCATTTTGTTGAACATTAATTTAGCCTTTCTAAGTAATTATACTTTTTGAGTTCTCCTACAAATCTATTGTATTTCAATTAATATATTTTTGCACACTTGCATACCACTCAAAATATTTACTTGTATTTTTATAAACTAATTCTAGCTTTCACATATGAGAGAAATATGCAGCCCTTTCTTATCTGGGCCTGATTTACTTCACCTATTTTTTTCATGTCCTGATAATCCTTTGAAAATGAAGCAGTGATATTGATTCTCATGGATGAGCAAAATTCCAATGTGTATAAATGCCACATTTTCTTTATCCATTCATCAACTGAGGGGTATCTGGGCTGGTTTTATATCATATCTTGTCTAGAATGAATAGTGTAGCAGTGAACATAGTTGGATTTATGGCTTTACTGTATTCTTATTTGTAATCTTTTTGATAAATGTGGAAGAATTGCTGGATCATAGTATACTTATGTGTATCTTTTCTTTTCTTTATTTTTTCTTTCTTTATTGTCAAAGTGTGATACAGAGGGGTTATAGGTTCATATGAAAGGCAGTGAATACATTTCTCATTCTACTTTTTTCCTCCTCCCTCATTTCCCCCTCCCCCCTCCCCAATCCCTTCTCCCCTCAAGAGTTGTACAGATGGTTTACACCAAATGGTTTCTAAGTGTCGCTTTTTGAATGGTTTGTCTTTTTGTTCTTTGTCTCTCAATTTTGGTATTCCCTCTCCCTTCCTCAGTTCTAGTACCTGTATCTGACAATATCCAGGGTACTTGGATGTAGTACAGTGGTAGCAAGGGTACAGCCACAGGAAGGGACTACAAGAGAAACAAAACTACACAAACCACTCAGTCAAACAAACAGACAAGGAAAAAGAAAAAAGTAGTATGAGTTCACATTGCATGTTGAGAATAAGTACAACAGTGTTATAATTTGTTTCTATAACAGGGAGTTCATTTCACTTGGCATCTTCTTATGTTGTCATATGGGTGTAGTTATTGGGGTATTTGGTCTTCTATCATGACTAGCCTATTCCTGTACTAGCTATTCCCTATGAGGGACACCATAGGGTTTATGTTTCTTTGGGTCTGGGTCACTTCACTTAGTATAATTTTTTTCCAAGTGCTTTCATTTCCTTAAGAATAGGGCAGTGTCATCCCTTCTGATAGAGGCTTATAATTCCATTGTGTATATGTACCACATTCTCCTGATCCACTTGTCTACTGAGGGGCATCTAGGTTGGTTCCATGTGTCGGGGTCTCTAGCCCCCCAAGCTCCCCCGACCAGCGGGAGAGACCAGGAAGTCAAGCCCAGATGCGAACGAGCCAAGAAAGGCAAAGGGTCAGCAGGCCACCTGCACCAAGCCCTCCCTCACTGGAGGACAATCAGATGGCCTGGGAGTCTAGTTGGAGCAAGATCTTGTTTATTGGGGAAGTACGTGCCACTAATATAAGGCACAGGAGCCAATCAGATCTAAGATTGGCAGGAAGGCGAGGCATGAGCTCTCCATCAAGGGCGGAAGAGCTGGGATGTCACAGCCCACAGAACTGCCTCCGGGTTATAACTAAAGACACTTGTAGTAGCTGTGCGTTGTTGTTAGGCGCCGCCATCTTAGCCACACATGCCCCAAGACAGAGAAACAGGTAGGGCCAGCTAGTTGACTTCCAGGTGTGCCCCACACCATGCTTTAGCAATGCCAAATTGTGCTGCGATGAACATAGTTGTGCTGGTGGCTTTAGTGTGGTCTTGCTTGAAGTCTTTTGGGTAGATGCCCAAAAGTGGGGCTGCTGGGTCATAGGGGAGCTCTATATTTAGCCTTCTTAGGAACCTCCACACTGCTTTCCAGATGGGTTGAACAAGTTTGCCTTCCCACCAACAATGTAGTAGAGTTCCCTTTTGGCCTCATCCTCTCCAGCATGTGTTATTATTAGATTTCCTGATAATAGACATTCTTACTGGGGTGAGGTGGTATCTCAATGTTGTTATGATTTGCATTTCTTTTATGACCAGTGATATAGAGCATTTTTTCATGTGACTCTTGGCCATTCAGCCCATTTGTTGGTTCTTTGTTTGTTTTGGAGGAATTTAACTTTTTGAGTTCTGGCTGTATTTTAGATATCAGGCCTTTGTCCGTTGTATGGCTAGTGAAGATCTTTTCCCAATCTGTGGGCTTTCTTTTTATCTTGGAAGCTAAGTTCTTTGCCCTACAGAAGCTCTGCAGTTTGATACAGTCCCACTTGTCCAGCCTTTGATTTGTTGTATTTCTGCTCCATTGTTGAGGAAGTTTCTTCCAGTGCCAAGGAGTCCTAGAGTTTCTCCTATTTGTTCTTGCATAGTTTTCAGGGTGTCTGATTTTATTTCCAGGTCTTTGACCCATTTGGACTTGATTTTGCTCCAGGGTGATATATGATAAGGGTCTAGTTTTAGTTTGTTACAGGTGTTGACCCAGTTTTACCAGCACCATTTGTTGAAGAGGCTGTCTTTGTTACAATGTATATTTTTAGCTTCTTTGTCAAAGATTAGGTAGCCGTAGATCTGTGGGTTCATTTGTCGGTCTTCAGTTCTGTTCCATTGGTACTCAGGCCTGTTCTTGTGCCAGTACCAAGCTGTTTTTATTACTATAGCTTTGTAGTACAATTTAAAGTTTGGTATTGATATTCCTCCTGCACTCTTCTTTCTACTTAGGATTATTTTTGCTATTTGGGTTTTTTTTTCCATATGAATTTCTGAATTGCTTTCTCTATTTCATTGAAGAATGATGTTGGGAATATTGATGGGTATTGCATTGAATTTGTAGATAGCTTTTGGTAATATTGCCATTTTCACGATGTTAATCCTCCCAATCCAGGAGCATGGGAGGTTTTTCCATTTCCTTAGTATGGCCTTAATTTTCATTTTTTGGTTTTTAAAGTTTTCATCATAGAGTTATTTCACTTCTTTGGTTAAGGTTGTTCCTAGATATTTTATGTTAATTGAGGCTATTGCAAAAGGCTGATTTCAGCCTTGCTCTTCAGGTTGTTAGCATATAGAAAAGCCATTGATTTTTGAGGATTTATTTTTATATCCTACTACTTTGCCGAAGTTTTGAATCAGCTCTAGTAGCTTGGGGGTAGAGTCTGTGGGATTCTTTAGGTATAGGATCATGTCATCTGCGAAGAGAGAAAGTTTAACTTCATCTTTTCCTATTTGGATCCCCTTTATGTTTTCTTCTTGCCTCATTGCTCTGGCGAGGAATTCTAGTACTATGTTGAAGAGCAGGGGAGAGAGTGGACATCCCTGTCTTGTTCCTGATTTTAAAGGGAATGCCTTTAGCTTTTCACCGTTTAGAATTATGCTTGCTGTTGGTTTGTCATAGACTGCCTTTATTATATTCAGGAATGTTCCCTGGAACCCCAGTTTTTCCAGGGCTTTTATCATAAATGGGTGCTGGATTTTGTCAAACAGCTTTTCTGCATCTAGTGATATAACCATGTGATTCTTTATCTTGCTCCTGTAAATAATTAAAATCAGAACAGAATTAAATGACTTGGAATCCAGAAAAACTATAGAAAGAATCAACAAAACAAAGAGTTGGTTCTTTGAAAAAATTAACAAGATAGACAAACCCCTAGCAAACCTGACCAAAAACGTATACAGCACACCCAAATAAACAAGATCAGAGACAATACAGGTAACATCACCACAGAAACAGCAAAGATCAAGAATATAATAAGGTACTATTTTGAAAACCTATATGCTAAAATATTTGAGAACCTGGAAGAAATTGACAAATTCCTAACAAAAATTGATATGCCCAAACTTAATCAAGAGGATATAAACCTACTGAACAGACCCATATCCAACAATGAAATAGAAACGGCAATACGTAAACTACCTTCTAAGAAAAGCCCAGGTCCAGATAGTTTCACAGCGGAATTCTCCAAGGCTTTCAAAACAGATCTCACACCTACACTCCTCAAACTCTTCAATGAGTGAAGAGTAAAAAGCTCACTACCAAATTCATTCTATGATGCTAGCATAACGCTAATCCCAAAACCAGAGAGGGACACCTCAAGGAAAGAGAACTACAGACCCATCTCCTTGATGAACATCAATGCAAAGCTCCTCAACAAAATTCTGGCCAAACGACTTCAACAAGTCATCAAAAAAAATCATACACCATGATCAAACTGGATGCATCCTAGGGATGCAAAGTTGGTTCAATATACGCAAGTCAATTAATGTAATCTTTTTTTTTTGAGTAATCTGCATACTGCTTTCCAGAGTGGTTAAACAATTTCACATTTTTACAAACAGTGACCTTTGGTTTGCATTTCCTTTGTGGCTAGAGATGTTGTATATTTATTTATTCATGTGTCTGTTGGCCATTTTAACTTCGGAGAAGACTATCTCATTAGCCCATTTATTAATTGGTTATTATTTTATTGCTTATCTATTCATTAATTGATTAATTGTTGATTCTTGGTGGGTAAAATTTTAAGCTTTCTTTATATTCTGGATATTAAGCCCTTGATTTATGGGGGGAAAATCTCCCATTCTATAGGTTGGTTTTTCTTTAGGTATTTATAAAAATGAGTTGCCATTCAATAAACTAGTATGTGAGTACAGTGTTTCTTTTAAAATTTTTTTCCCTTGATTGTCAATGTGAAATACAGAGGGGTTACAGTTTCATATGTAAAGCAGTGAGTACATTTCTTGTTCAACTTGTTACCTCCTCCATTACCCCCCTCCCCCTTCCCTTTTCCTCCTGATGAGTTGTACAGTTGGTCTATACCAAATGGTTTTGTAAGTACTGCTTTTGGAATCGTTTGTCTTTTTATCCTTTGTCGCTCAATTTTGGTATAGTACAGTGTTTCTTGATCAATGTCATCCCTTTCTTTATTCTCCCCCATCCTTCCCAACTCCACCCCACCCCTTCCCTTGTTATTTTTTTTGCCTTTTCTTCTTTTTAAAATATGTCATTGAAAAGGTTATGTACAGAGGGGTTACAGTTACACAAGTAAGTTTAACAGTACAGTTATTTTGGACAATATCACCCTTCTCTTTCCAAGTTTTTTCCTCCTTTACCTACCCACATTTGTATAGTTCATTATACCATAGTGTCTAGTGAGTACCACAGTTGCATTTGTTCAACATTTGTCCCACCATTTCTGTTCCCACCTTGTCCTTCCAAACACAGATAAATTAACAAAGAAGACAGAAAGAACTAAAAACAAACAAAATGAGGCCAAAGAAGGATATTCTATTCTAAGATAGAATCACATAGATGCAATAGCTATGTGCATCTGACCATATAAAATAATATATATTCATTGAAATGAATTTCAGTTTTCTTAATTGAGTAAAACATGCATTCAAATTTATGTGTGCATTCACTCCTTCTTCTTTACATTTTACTTGCAAAGATAAGTCTTTCACCCTTTTGAATACCTGTTTTACATGGCATTTATTTATTTTTGGACTGTGAGTTAGTTGTTCTAAGGAATTATACCATTTGAGTTTCCTCCAAATCTATCATATTTTGAGTAATATATTTGCATATTAATTAATTCTAATTCCACATAGGAAAGGAAACATATATCCATTGTGTCTCTGGGCTTGACTTATTTCTCTTAACATGACTTTTTTCAAAGACCTTCCATTACATTGTAAATAGCAACTTTTTAAATCAGTTGTACTAAATATGCTCAATGATTGAAAGCAAACGATCAACAAAGAGCTAAATGGATTCACTAGAAAAATAGCTTGTGAATGAATAAGGAATTTCAATAATGGCTATTTTCTGAACCAGTCAAAGAAAGATTTTAGAGTTTAGCACTATTACAATTGAGGTAAAAAAAAACACACAATAGAGAGTTACCAAAGAGATTTAATTAAGCAAATAGTTTAGTGAATTGATGATTAAGCAATTGGATTTGTGTGTTATAAGGATCAAATGGAATAAAAAGAAAATGGAGAAAACTAAATTGAAGTTGATGGACCTGTGAAAAACTATCATGTACACAATATGTAACAACTGCGAATCAGAGAAGTAAAAGGAAAATTCAAAAGAACAAACAAATTTGAAAATACAGTGACTAACATCTCCCAAAGTTCAATAAAACGTGTGAATCTGAACATTCTGGAAAAATGATGATTTCTAACGAAGAGAAACACAAAGATATCCACAGCAATACATATTATAATCAAACTGTCAAACTCATGGCCTTAAAGAGAATCTTGGTATCTGCAAAACAGAAACACTTTAGTACTTGCAAAGTAACCCCAGAAGGACTGATAGCAGAGTTTTCATAAAATCAATACAGGCCATACACAGGAGAAAGATTTTTTTTAAGTTATACAAGGATAAATCTGTGAATAAAAGGTGCCATCTTTGTATATCTGAAGGCATTTCAAGGTTAAAAACAATAAGAAAATAGTTGCTTGTAGATCTGTACCACAAATGCAATGGTAAAATATCTTTTTGGCCAAAACAGAACAAAAACTTAAAGCCAAATGGAGGTAAATTATATATCTGGTAAAAGTAACTAACACATTGGATAATTTCAAACAATTTTCTAAGTTTGGTTTATAACTCCTCTTTATATTTGCTACATGATTTGAAGCACAATATACAAAATAATAATTCTAATTATGTTAGAGTTAGTGAGTGTCACTACCTTTAAAAATACCATAACATGTTACTTAGGCAATCTAATGTGAAGGAGAAGGGAGCATAGAGTTTTATAGACTGAGATACAAATGAAAAATATATCTGGAATTTCATGAGAAAGCAACATCTCCAAGTAAATACAAAATATGTAAAAATATACATGAAAGAAACGAGAAGATAATATGGTATGCCTTAAGAATCACTTAAATAGAAAACATGACAGTGGTAGTGAGAATGAGAATCAAGAGACGTACAGAGCCCAAATGGGAATAAAATGTTTGAAGTCCACTTTTTTTTTCCTGGTATCTATTATGTCTGTTTCCATTTCCCTCCTTGGTTTTAACTGTTTGACACTTAATGATCTCTGCCACTAGAATCTCTATGGCTTAATTTGAATTCTGCTTCCAGATGTTTATCTGCCCTGTGTTTTCTTATCATTTTGGACCATTATTTTGGTTATTTATTTTATAGATTTCTTAGAGCCCTGGTCTCACTAGCACTATGAACTATTCTACTTTCATCTAAGCATTGGAGTCACAAAAGCTCCTAGTTAGTGTCTGTTCCTGATCTAATTTATTAGTCCATTGATCAATCAAATGACTATGAATATCCCCATACACACATATTTGAATTTCATAATTTTCTTGTAGATTTACTCATGGTTTGGTCATGTTTCTGATAATTTTGCTTTGTGTCATCGATAAATTGTTGAACACACACCCCCCCCACACACACACATACACACACACATTCTTTCTCTCCATCAAAGCAGCCAATCTCCAAGGATACTCTATCTTTAATTTTACCCCATCCACGATTTCTTGCTAAAGCAATAGCTATATTAAGCCACTAATGAAAGAAAAGTGATAGATTATCATATGAACAGGCTTAATCTAAGAAGTCTTTAACAGAACTACATTTTTCATTATTAGGCAGACATCTTTCAGTTTCCTTCACTTCTCTGTCTCTCAGTTTTGTGTAGATTTGCATAAAGGGATTTTAGCCAATGTCTATACTTGGAAATAATGTTGAAATCTCAGTTAGGCATTCAGTTGTTGTACATTGAAATTTCCCATTGGTAGCTTATTCATGCTCCAATAGTTTATTTAACATTTTTCGTTCTTAAAACACAATGTCATCTGTTTGAAACTATTGTTTTAGTTGTTCAGTGAGTTCTTGCCTGAATAATTTGACATACTCAGCAGCTCTGTTTAAAGAAAGGACACTGTTTAAGGTCTTTTCTTCTTTACAGGCATAATGTGTGTCAGAGGGGAATAAGGAAGGAATTACCATTGTTTAATGAATACTAAAGTAAAAAAGGATTAAACATCTCTACAAATAGCCAAATCTCATGGGCCTCTTGACTTTAAAGATAGTAGAAGTTAATTATATAGAGTAATTAAATTATTTTAATTCAATTTCAAACTTTTTTTTATGAATAGAAAATATCCCCTGCTATGAATAGGGAATACCTTTCAGCCAATCCTCTTTGGGAATAGAAGAGTATTTGTCTTTTACATTTGAACAACAAAGGAGAAAGTAAATTTCAAATAGAAACTAGATATTACCTGCTCCAAACTCTCTTATTGTGTAAAGTTTTGGATTAAAATTCATATTTGTAAGTCATATTATTGGCATCAGTATGAATTAAGCCTTTTTGAATTTAGCTCTCTATAAAATATTTAATCATTTATTCATTTTATGATAGTACTAGGGCTTGGGCTCAGAGCTTCACATTCTCATTCTGCTTTGTTGTTCATGATGGATGCTCTACAACTTTAACTGTGCATGTACTTCATCTTTGCTTGTTATTTTGGAGAATGAATCTCATGTACTTTTCTGTTTGAATCCTCTTCTTTAGATCTCAGTTTACTGAGTAGCCAAACTTAAAGGGGTGAGCCACCAGTGCCCAGGCACACTTAATCATTCAAAATATTGTATTTTATAATATTTATATTAGTTACTCATTTATCTCTATGGGATATCTCAATGATGTGCTTGTCATGCTAGATATAAGAATAAATTATACTTATCATTCTTCCATGGTTCCCCAAAACAAATACATACATAGAAACACATTAAATATTTTCTGGCAATAATTTGAGTAATATTGTGGCTGTTATTGTAAACTAAGCAGATTTTTCTTACCCTAGACTTGAGGTGTGGGTGATAGGGAGGAAAGTAACTATGTCATGGGAATATGTGTGGACATGGATTACAACACATGCTGGATACCATCGACAAGCATAAAATATTTCATTGCTCATGTAAACTAGTGAAATGAATTTTGTCTCTTGTATTGTGCCAAGATGATTTTCAATTTGCTTTAAAGAACTACATGACTGACAAAACCTGCCAGCTTAATTATCTGAAATTCTTTTGAGCAAGATTTATCTGTGTGGATGTCACTCAAATTCTTTGGGTTGAGTATATTTCATCTTAAATATAAAGTCGAAGAAATACCAAAATGCTTCAAGTTATGAAAATGGCAAAATTAACAGTGGCTACAAAATCATGCGCCCATCTCCTGTCCTTGCTATATCTTTTCCTTGTTTATTTGAAAGGCAAAGTAGTAATAAGAACTTCCCAGTAAAAAGTGAAAACCTTGGGGCATAGTAAACAGTTGACAAAAGACTCCTGTGCATATTCAAGGAAACCCAAGTGAGTAGAAACAAAATAGGTGACATTTTAAGTTAAAGTTTGCTTATTTTTTGAAGAAAGAAAAGGCAAATATTAGTTTGGTATGAACCCAAACTCTCTGGTTTATCATCTCAGATTTGGGAGAACTGGAAGATGACTAAACTTTTTCTTTCATGAGTATATATTGTGCTAGTAATTGATACTTTCTTAGTATAATTTAATTGAAGAATTTTATTTTGATATTTTTGTACAAATAATGTAATCTGGCCACATCCTTCACTTCTACTATTCCAGTATTCTTCCCACACTTTCATTATTTTTCAGTGGGTTTTATTGGGACACTCAATGTGCTTCAGTCCTACTCATACCTCATTGCTGTCTTATTATTCTGTCTCATTGTACATTGATTCCCTACCAAAGGCTCAGGACCTGACCTCTGCTACACATGCCACTACCTCTACCTCACAAAAGACCTAGAATAAAATTAAAGGAGCTTTTGCAAGTTTATTTATTATGTTTTAATCAGCAATGCCAAAGAAGTCTTGTTGGGATAAGATTTGGTTTCAGTAAACATGAGACAAGTCCTCTAGAGCTATGACATAGTGTTTTTTGTTTGTTTGTTTTGTTTGTTTGTTTTTTCTTCTAGCTGTTATCACAATGAAACTTTTTGTGGGAGGTATATTTTTCTCCCTCTCTTTATTTAAATATAAATTTCATTTTTTATTTTATTCATCAAATAGTAAATTATGAAAAACGGATCGCTGGCTTTAAAAAAAAACATTCTTAGCTTTTTCTGAATGTGTTTGAAGTATTTCATTCAATTTCCTCAATAAAAAGCTATCCTATTAAGAAAGCAAACCAGTTTTATATCATTAAAGTTTCCAATTTATTTATCTCTACTTGATCCAGAATCCATAGATTTCTGTGGAGGCTCATTCACATTGAAACAACAGTAGCGACATAACTTCAGGATTCCTGACTACACTTCACAAACTTCAGACAAACGGAAGCAACCTCTTTCAATTTTGATTGGCCAGCAAGAAAGACATTCAGCCAATGGCAGTTCTAAGGTGACTTAGATATCACAAACCTAACTTGTGTCACAATTCCAAGTGTGGGGAGGGGAGATTGAAAGGAAGAACAATTTTAAGCAGGCACTTTGTCACTAAGCCATGTTCCCAGCCCTGGAAGAACAATTTTTAAATATGCTATGTAGAGAAAGATTCCGTAGTAACAACAAATCATCTACATAGTCTCATATTCTATATTATCAGTGGGTGGTATGGTAATTTCTCCCAATTCACTCTTCATAGCCTCCCTATTCATTGGGTCATATACCAATTCTCAGAAATACCTTGTTAGGATCAGCCAATGGACAGACTCCTACACCACAGGCCCCTGTCTAGGGCAGAAGGAGCTTAGCTCTTGATCAAAACTATATATAGGAGGAGCTGGGAATATGGCCTAGTACATTTATGGATTCATTGAGGAAGGTTTCATTTTTTTCTAAGATAAACAATGTGTCTGTCCTGCCCAAGTCTTCCCTCCTAGGCCCCAAAATAGCTTGACTTAGAGAACTAGTGTATATACAGTCTAACTCTGTGTCCAATGACCTCCAGATGAGAACAATTAGCTAGGGCCTAACAGAACTCCTATCTCTATGCTGCACTCTTACTAATGGAATGATAAAACAGAATGATTTTATACACAATGATCCCATTGAGAAAACTCCCATAGATTTTTATTTCTGCAGATGATTTTATATTTAAGCTCAAAAATAATCACATTGAAAGCATCCCGAAGCTCCTATTGAAAGCTACTACTACTACTGAGCATCCAGCCTCCCATTCCCCTCAGTAGAAAGTATCAAGAAGCAGAGGTACTGAATATGGAACTCTCCCCTGACATTACAAATTGGGAATTCAGCCAAAAACCCATTATGCTGTTTATAAAACAGTTACACTAGCAGACCAATATTGCTGTTCTGATTTACTGCTGTTTATTAATCTATGAAATATGCTGAGCCTAATTGAGTGGAGTAGCAAAATATAGTGACAGGGAAATAAAAGACCCTAAAGGTCCATAATATACATTATGAATACAGATTGTTTCCTAAGATTTTGCTAGACTTTTAAGTGCATTTTAAGTGCTTCAAATAGCCTCAAATTTTGGTTTACATGATCAACTTGATAAGTCATGTAAGAAAATTAAACTACCACACTCAAATACTCGGCAGTTTTAATAGTTTGTGCATTCAGGGCTGAGAATATGGCCTAGTGGTAAAAGTGCTCACCTTGTATACATGAAGCCCTGGATTTGATTGCTCAGCATCACATATATAGAAAAAGCCAGAAGTGGTGCTGTGGCTCAAGTGGTAGAGTGCTAGCCTTGAGCAAAAAGAAGCCAGGGACAGTGCTCAGGCCCTGAGTTCTGTCAGAAAACAAAAACCAAAAGCTTGTTCATTCATTTAAGGGCAGATAGGTACTTCTATTATTAACATGGTAACTGAAAAAAGCATGTATTTTTACCAAAGTGCAGCTCAAATTGTCAATATTTACTATAATTTTGAAACTTTTTAATTTCACCAAAGGATAATTTTCAAATTGCTATAAAACTGCTGAGTGCTTTGGTTTTGAGAAATAAAATCAACCTATTGTAGTCAGTTGTAGAGACAGTATGTTATAGATCAAGTGTTTTTCTCTTCCTTAGCTTTAGAAATGTCATATGTATTTTTGTTTTCATTGTCAATTTCTCCCTTCCTTCCTTCCTTCCTTCCTTCCTTCCTTCCTTCCTTCCTTCCTTCCTTCCTTCCTTCCTTCCTTTCCTCTAGGCAGTCCTGGGGCTTGAACTCTGGACCTGAGCACCTCCCCTATCTTTTTTTTTAATTAATAATTACTTACTTATTGTCAAAGTTATGTACAGAGGGGCTACAGTTACATATGTTAGGCCATGGGTACATTTCTTGCACTATTTGTTACTTCCTCCCTTATTCCCCCCTCCTCTTCCCCCTTTCCTTCCCCCACCCCCCCATGAGTTGTTCAGTTGATTTACACCAAATCGTTTTGCAAATATTGCTTTTGGAGTCATTTGTCTTTTCATCCTTTATCTCTCGATTTTGATATTCCCTTTCACTTCCCTAGTTCTAATACCAGTATATACAGTATCCAATATACTCAGATAAGATACAGTGATAGTGTGGGTACAACTACAGGAAGAGGATACAAGAGGATCATCATCAATAGAAGCTATGGTTTCAATGGCATGTTGAAAGTAATTACAGCAGTGATATAACAGTCGTTTCTATAACATGGAGTTCATTTCACTTAGCATCATCTTATGTGTTCATAAGGGCATAGCTATTAGGCTCTTGTAATCCTCTGCTGTGACTAGCCTAAACCTGTGCTAATTATTCCCTATGAGGGAGACCATAGATTCCGTGTTTCATTGGGTCTGGCTCACTTCCCTTAGTATAATTTTTTCCAAGTTCTTCCATTTCCTTATGAATGGGGCAATGTCATTTTTTCTGATAGAGGCATAAAATTCCATTGTGTATATGTACCACATTTTCTTGATCCATTCATCTACTGAGGGGCATCTGGGTTGTTTCCATATTTTAGCAATGACAAATTGTTCTGTGATGAACATTGTTGTGCTGGTAGTTTTAGTATGTTCTTGTTTGTGGTCTTTTGGGTAGATGCCCAAAAGTGGGGCTGCTAAGGCTAGCACTCTATCTCTTGAGTCACAGCACCACTTCTGGCCTTTTCTATATGTGGTGCTGAGGAATCAAACCCAGGGCTTCATGCATGCAAGGAAAGCACTCTACAACTAGGCCATATTCTCGACCTGGTCAATTTCTTTTAGTGTGAGGTAATTTTGACAATTATATCAGTTATGTGTGTTTTATAATGTTACCTGAACCATTGTCCAATTTGGTATGAAGAGTTAGGTATGAAGAGTTGCAATGCCATGTTGTTGTGCAGAGAGGGTTTTGTGAGTACATTATGTTTTCCTCTTAATCTTCCCAGTTTTTTCATCTTGTGAAACATTTGATGAAAATGCAAAGTAGATTCTTCATAGTCTCTCCCTCATCACTTAGTTTTACTTTAGACAAAACATCAAAGATCCAGCTATGTATCATACAAAATATACTTTGTATTATATTTTTGGTTGTAGAGTTATGATTCATAATTTATTTACAAACTTTGAGTAGAATTTACCGACAGTTAACCTGGACAACGAGGGCAAGCAGCCACATTTGTTTCTTTGTTTTATATGTGACCCTGATTAACCTGGAACCTACAATTCCCTGACTCAACTTCCTGAATTCTGGTATTACAGGCATGTATCTCCATGCCGGACCTTCAACCTTCCCTTTTAATTGTACTATAAAAAAATTTCAAATCACTTTGATCCCGAGCAATGACTCACAGACTGTTTAGAAATACTAGGTCTCCAAGAAGATTGACTCAGAACATAGACTTTTAAGCACCTTGACAGAAAGAATATTTGTTCATTGCAAAAACACTTAAGATACACCCTCTTAACAGTTTTCATGTGCTCTATAGAGTATTATTAACCCTAGGGACAATGTGGTAAAAAAAAAAGTCTCTAAAACTTATTCATGTTTAACACAACATTTTCATTAGTATAAATTAGCTCAATATAAGGGAGATTCATTTCAAAATGCACATATAAACATATGAAGTGCCTTGATCAGACTCATGCACCCACATCTTCATTCACCTTTATCTCTTCCACTGTTCTGTAACCGATCTAGAACTTGCTCAACTGAAAGTTGATGCCTTCCGCTTAGCACTCTTCATTTCCCTTTCCACTGCTGTAGAAACCATCAATCTCCATGCTATCTACTGTGGACATAAAGAAAAACAAGAATCTAGTGTTTCTTTATGGCAGTGCTGAAGGCAAGGACAAAAATTTGGTGAGTACTATCAAAATCCCGAATGAGAGAACAATACATAGCAATATATCATATTAGGATTTTTATATTGCTGATTATTTCCAAGCACTATGCCAAGCATAATATCTACCTTTATTAAATAAAATTGCAAGGTGTTTCTCTCCTCAAGGCTTTGAGATATACAATAGAGTAGAATATTCAGCTATGTTTCTGGAACTTTAGGAAGTACTTTTTATTTTCCATAATACAGCTTAATTCTTTTGAGGTGATTCAAGATCCTTCACAATGAGCTCAAGTTAATGATCCAAGAACCTGAGTAAAGGTTATAGCATTAATGAAAATAATAAAGTGATGTTCTGTTTGTGAGTTTGCTTATTAAAGATGAACAAAAGATGAAAATGAAGAAAAATGCTCACTTCAAAACAGACCTTGTATAGAAACTTTTCCATTACCCAAACAATGCATAAATAAATAAATAACTTTAAAAAATCGTAGCAGCAAATTCTTGCTTGTTAATTCAAGACATGGATAGAAGGTTCTTTGCTCAGACAATTCCTGAATTCAGACTGTAGTGATTCTATCTTGGCTTAGTAGGGGGGCATTAGGGACAAGGTAACAAACAGTACAAGAAATGTATCCAATGCCTAACGTATGAAACTGTAACCTCTCTGTACATCAGTTTGATAATAAAAATTTAAAAAAAAAGAAAAAAAAAGAAAAGAAAAAAATAAAATAAAAGCTTAAAAAAAATAAAGTTGCAACGTTGTCTTATAGCCTGATTTAGCCCCATTTCAAAGTTTTGCTGGGAAGAATTGGACAACGATTCCGGGAACATTCTAAAACACACATAACTGATAGAATCTTTGCAATGTATTCTATCAGAAATACAAAAAAGTAAAATTTATTTTTACTCTGAAAGTAGATCCTTTTACTTAAGTTTCTTTCCTGTCATTATTCAGGAAATCCTGTCATTATCAAAGAAATTCAGAAAACATTGAAAGATAATATCAGAAATAATTATGACAGTATTAATAACCTTATTTGAGTGTTTATTGGCTAGAGATCATTCCGAGGACTTCAGGTACTAGTTAATGTGTTTAGTCCTCCTAACGCTCTACAAAGTAAGTTTTTATTTACCTTATTTAACAAATAATAAAAATAAAGTTATAAATTTCAATAATCATTTAAAGCAAGGCAGTTCTTGGGCTTATATTTCAGTTGTTTTTCAGAATACAATTTGTATGTGTCCATTAGATTGCTAAATTATTTCAGAAATAAATGGAACATACAACACTGAAAATGAGAGTGTCACTTAACCATTTCTGTATGCCAAACACTACATCCTTTGAGAATATTGAATCTTGTCGTAATCAATGCATTGTGAAGTCTGTTTTAAATATATATATGTATATATATAATTTACAGAGACAATGCTTGGGAGTTATCTTGTACAACATTGCACAGCTAGCAAGTAACACTCATAAAAATGACAGCATGAGCTTAAATGATTTGTACTTGGAATTTAACACTTCCTGGATTAAAGCAAATCTTTAAGTCACATTGTAGACACAATCTCAGTAGTACATATTGACTGAATTAGAAATTTTTTCTGCAACACTACTGGGTTCTTTAATTTCACAGATCATATTTCATCACTTCAGTTGCTGGTTTATTGAGGACCTCTCCAGACCAGAACTGCCATCCTCCTATTGCACAAATGTTGCTTTGCATTCCTCTGATGCTGGGGCTAGATTTACTTAGACTTGGTTTTTCTTCTTCAACAATTATATCTGCTAATTGAAGAGAAGAGAGAGGTTTGAACTGAAAAGAATTTTAGAATTCATCTTGGTTCTCATCCTATACCTTACTTTGCTTATTATTTAAATCTTTAAATAATCTTTAATCCACCTTGAAAATGTAAGAAAAAGTTAAAATATTCCACTGGCTATGTTACATCACATTCTTTTCTTTTTATTGTAGAGGAGATGTACAGATAGATAAGTCAGGAAATGAGTACATTCCTTTTTGAACTGTGTCACCTCTTCCCTCATTTTCTCCCAGTTCTCTTTATCCTGTTAAAGGGATACACTGATTTGGGCTTAGTTCCTCTAATTCTAGATTACCCATTATAAGGTAATTTATTTTCTTCAAAAATCACATTAGCGGGCTGGGGATATGGCCTAGTGGCGAGAGAGCTTGCCTTGTATACCTGAGGCCCTGGGTTCGATTCCCCAGCACCACATATACAGAAAACGGCCAGAAGTGGCGCTGTGGCTCAAGTGGCAGAGTGCTAGCCTTGAGCAAAAGGAAGCCAGGGACAGTGCTCAGGCCCTGAGTCCAAGGCCCAGGTCTGGCCAAAAAAAAAAAAAAAAAAAAAAAAAAAAAATCACATTAGCAATATTTAGTTTCAAGTAAATTTTAAGTATTGTATCTTCAGTTTTCTCAATGTCTTAAGTGTTAAAATATACTAGTTAAAGTATACTAGTGTTGCAGGTATGCTACTATTGAGAAGGGGTGGAAACTTTAAGTGGTAGAACCTAAGAAAGATGTATCTTTTAGGTCATTCTGGATGTGAACTTGAAGGGATTAGTGGAGACCCAGATTTCTGATCATTTTATTTGCTTCTTGGTGATAAGAAAAGCTGTTTTGTTGTCCAGGACTCCTACCAAATGTTCTGCCTTGCCACATACCCCAAAACAGTGAGGCCAACTGATCATAAATGAACCTAAAAGCCATAAAAAAATGAATCCTCCTCATTGTAAGTTGATTCTATGAGGGTAGTAACAGGCACAACAGTATAGTTGTTACAGTAAGAGAAAGCTGAACAATTTTACAGAATACAGAATGATAGAAAAGTATTCAGAGAATATCTGAACATGATGTCTGAAAATACATTGTATGGGTCTGGATCCCAGATTCATTATTTCTTAGACTATAAAACCTTTCATAAATTATAGATGTTTAGTTCTGTTAACTACTTAAATGTGATAATGTTGGTATCTACCTCAAAGTTACCTGCTGAGTTTTCCTGTTATCCACTTGTGTCTCATGGACTTCCTGGGCTGAACTGAAACTGTGATCCTCATATCTCACCCTCCTGAGCAGCTACAATTACAGGCATGAACCAACAGAGTCCAGCTTAAACTGTTTGAAATAAATATAAAATATCAAGTCACAGATATTCAATTGATAAATTTGGTGCCCATTCAAATGAAAGATATGTCTAAAACTCTAGAATTTCTGTATGATTAATGAATAATATGCTATATTTTCAAAGTTTTTTTAATATAGAGATATATAAATACAAGTACACTTTAAGTGAATAAATGAAATAATATTCAAGTATCAAGGAACTTCAAGCAAGAATCAATTAAAGCTTTTGAATTACTGCATTAAAACCAGTAAATGTTATATGTAAAGAAATATGCATTTTTATGTTGGCTGTAGGATAGTAGATTCTATGAAGTAAACATCGGTGAGAGAAAAATAAAATAATATGAAAGTTCGTTACAAATTCTGAGCAATGTCAGCAATGATGTTTCCCAATGTGGCAATACTGTGAGACACATTAATGGCTATGAGTGATACTAATTAGAGAACTACTTTGGGCCCTCTTATCAAAGGCTTTAGAACTGATGATAAATATTTGTACTTAGTTCAGTGAGCAATGCAGTGGCCACTGTTGTGATTTTGCCTAAATTCTCAAATGAAAACACAAACTTTGTCCAGCTCATCATTGTTTTTCCAGTAGCTACAACACTGTTGGACTCATAACAATCCAATACATTCTCAATGAATGTATAGTAAATATGTAATACTGTATCAACCTTTTATTTTTTTCAAGACATGATGGTCCTACTGAGTACTCTTAAGACTCTAAGTTTAGCTACTTGTTAGGAATTGTTCAATCTACCAATTTGTCCTTTGGTTCTTGAGATATTCCACAGCACTACAGAACAGAATACCATACCAAATACCATTCGCTATATTACTCTCACTTGCAGCAAATACAAAGACAATTCCTGTCCTCAACAAAATAATTAGAATGAATAAAAATCACTTTCTATATAAAGTTAGAAAAATGTTGTAATTATTTGAATTAGGAAATAATTTTTAACGAAGTTATTTATAATTGGCCTAAATTATCCATTATCATTAAGATCATAGAGTGTGTCTTTAATCCCTGAACAGTCATTCATATCTTTCTACTTCATTGGGACCTCATTAGGATTACAATAGAATATTTAGAGCAAATAAGCAAATAGCAGTTGCTCTTTCATCATGAATTGCTAGGAAAAATAAAGTATAAATATGTAAAACACTTGCCACCATTTTCTTATTTTTACACTATGTAAAAATTTCAAAGTATAACTGACCACCTCAGGGGGGAAAGGGAAAGGGGGAGGGGGGAGGGTGGTATGAGGGACAAGGTAACAAACAGTACAAGTAATGTATCCAATGCCTAACGTATGAAACTGACCTCTCTGTACATCAGTTTGATAATAAAAATTTGGAAAAAAATTTCAAAGTATATACATTGTGAAAAAGCATATTATTATAAGCACAGAAAGAATGCCCATCACTTTTCTGGTACATGGAAAAATAGCAGAAATTTTCAGTGAAACAATTCTCAGTAAGTAGTGTAAAACAAAGCCCAAGAAAAATACTGAAAATATTTAAAACATAAAAGTCAAAGTAGAGACAACACAAACAATTTCAATGGACTTTCTGGTCTATTATGCGATATACAGTGAAAGGTGTAAGGAGAGTGTTCACAATCTGAGACATACCATAAGCAAATGAAGCATTCTCAAAGAAAAATTGAGTCAGTTGAGATAAGGATTCAATTCTTAATCTGGAATCTTATCAAAATGTTGTGTTAATTGTTAGATCATCTTGAGAAAGCAGAATTTCCTGGGCCAGAAAACCAAGTCAACATCTCCAAACACAGCACACTGAGTAAGCTGGATAATGTAGTTACAATTGCAACTATCTTTGAAAGTTACCCATTACTGTTTCTTTCCTCGAAGCATGTTATGAACCTTGATACTAATATTGAAGGGCACTCCAGTGCAAGGGTACGAGTATGATATTAGAGATAGATCATGAACTTCACACCATTTATTCAGACCTGGACAGTACCCATAAGTAGAAGACTCCCATGTTTATAATCTAGCCAGTTGTTATTTCCAATTGTCTACTTAATATATTTGCTTAATAATTTGATTGATATATCAAAATTAACACATTCAACTCAAATACTTAATCTTTTCTCTCAATTTTTTTCTCCAGAAGTAGCATAAATTATCTATGATTTCACTTACTCATGGAATCTGAAGAAGTTGAACTTACTTTAAAAAATATGTAGTTGGTTTCCAGAAGCTGTGGATAAGGGCGACTGGATGAGCAAATGATGAGGTCATTCAAAAATACTGAGTTTTGGACTAGAGGAGTAAGTTTTCATGATCAATTTTGCTTCATGATTACTCTAGTTAAGAATAATGTGTATTTCAAGATTTCTAAGATGAATGTAAACATTCTCGACAGAAAAATAATGATAAATTAGTGTCTGGACACATACATTATTTAACTTGCTTGACTCTTTTATGTATGTTTAAATGAGAATATCATGTATCCACAGTCATTCTACTTAAAAGTTAAACTAAAAAACTCCTAACAATCTTGCATATGTAATTCAATTGTTAATATAATTTCCTCTGTGACTAATAAATGAATTAAAAAATTGCTGAAAATACATTAAGCATTTTTGAAGTGGAAGTAAAAGCTTATCAAGCTTGGTTTGAGATGTGTGAAAGGAGGAGGCAGAAGAGTGAATATGACATTGCATCTGCTTAACACACATTGTATGCAAAGCTAGACAAATCAGAATGAAAACCCTTGTACAAGTAACTTATGCTAATAAATACATCAACTAAAATAAAATTCATATTTTGAGATTTTTTTCAACATATAATTTGTAACTTCTACTGTAACTTTTAAATGTGTTTTTTTTTTCTTTCCAGATACAGACCTTGAAAAGAAAATGTTTCCAATATTGCTGCCTTGGGAATGTGAAGATAAGAAACCAGTTTGTGATTTGACATTTAGCTGTAGAAAACCATTCCTCTTCTGAGAGCCATTTCAAACTTCCTGCTTAAAAAGGTTTCCTTCAGGGCATTATTGAGTTGAAAACCCACCACACTAAAATCCCATAAAAAATTTCTTTGATACTCGGTTCTTGGCTCAAACAACAGACAAAATGAGAAACGTATTCTCACTTGCCAAAATAAATTTTAACAGTCTCTGTATTAGCCCACATAGTTATAAAGTTCTTGAAAACTATGAAAGCGTCATATTCTGAAGAAGTCATTTTAATTCTATGGACAAAAATAGACAATGAAATCCTGAAACCACTTACTGATTAGAGAAGCAAATAAAGGCAATTTCCTAGAAATGGCACCCATATGCATGCACATGTAATCTCCCTACACAGAAAACATTTTATCCTGAATTTTTATTCACTTAATTACAATTGTTAATGCTGTCACCAGTAGGATCTTCCTTAATAGAGTTCTGATAGTGTCATTGCTGAGCTTTGAAATCTGTCAGCAAAAGAGGAACAACAGCCTTTTTACATGTAGGTTCTTACATTAGCTGTATTCAACATGTATCTCTTCCTTTGGGCCTTCCACCTCCTCCAAACTCTGCTACTACCCAGCTGAGGAGCAGCAATAATGCATACCTTGTGACTCTTGACAAATGGATATTTTAGTTTTTCTTACAGTAACACTGTGACTAGACAATCTCCCTCAGTAGACAATTGAGATAATGTATGTCTCTGTGTTTAGTCTCTATCTTTATAAATTATTACTATCAAAGAATCTTATGGTAATTTAAAAATCATGAGTGCACACAAAATAAAGTGATCAAATAAACAGAGAAAATAATCAAGACATACATGTTACTCTACTAATTACACATTTAGTCTTTCAGATAATATTAAAATTGATATTTCTATTCATTAAAGGAAAAAAATCTTCCCACTGGTTGCTGGTATATGTAATTAATTGTGTGGAAAAAATAACATAAATCCCCACTTCACTACTTGAACTAAAATGTAAAGGAGAGAAAATGTGTTTAAACATGTGCTTTTAGTAAAACAATCCTGCCTAGCCTTTCACATGCAACACCAAGAACCTAAAAACCATAGAGAAAAGATAAACAGCTAGAAAAATTCACTGCAAAACTACTCAAAGAAAACAAATGGCCAGCAGGCTGCGGCTTACATATGCAGTCCTCACTACTAAGTAGAGTGATATCCTAAAGATCATACTTCAAAGCTAGTTTTGACAGCAATCTCCATGAGATTCTATCTTCAAATAATAAAACATGACCTGAAGGCATAGGTAATGTGGTAGAGTACCAGATGAGCAACTTATAAGGCACTGACTTCACACTTCATTACTAGCAAAAAAATGGAAGGAAAGAAGGAAGGAAGGAAGGAAGGAAGGAAGGAAGGAAGGAAGGAAGGAAGGAAGGAAGGAAGGAAGGAAGGAAGGAAGGAAGGAAGGAAAGAAGGAAGGAAGGAAGGAAGGAAGGGAAATGGAAAAGAAAAAAAGAAAGAATGTTCAGATCTTTACCATCTCACGAAATTCCATGCCACTGTCATCCATAATAACTTTCAGTATTAGTTCTCTATGATCAATCAGCTTATTGGCAATTTCCATCAACAAGAATCTTGCCAAGGTCAATGAAGTAAATCATGCCACTAGAAAATTTGCCTCATAGAATCACTGTTCTTTTCATCAGAGCAATGTGTCATCAATTGTTTTTCACAAAACAATATCCCTCTCCCCCTAAGAGTTGTGCAGTTGGTTTACACCAAATGGTTTTGTAAGCATTGCTTTTGGAATGGTTTGTCTTTTTGTCCTTTGTCTCTTGATTTTGATATTCCCTTTGGGGAAGGGGGAGGGGGGAAATGAAGGAGGAGGTAACAAGTTGAACAAGAAATGTACTCACTGCCTTACATATGAATCTGTAACACCTCTGCACCACACTTTGACAATAAAGAAAAAAGATTAAAAAACAATACCCCAATTATTTCAGTACCTAATTAGTGTATCTTTATTATTTTCCTGTGTGATTATGAGAGGCCTACCACCATGTAGTACAGATTAATTTTTCTGCATTTATTTTAAATGCCACCATGGTTATATTTTAAACAAAGATATAAAACAAACCAATAGCTATAACATCTCTCTCGCTCTCCCTCTCTCTTTCTCTCTCTGTCCCCCCTCTCATTCTTATTCAACTTATGTTGCTTCTTTTCTGTGTCAAATATGTAAAGCAAATAAGCATGACTTAAAATATTTTTCAATAATTTATATCAATTTCTTTACCTCAAATTATGTAATTCTATCATTCAATATAAAGATAAAATTCCTGCATATGACAATTGCAATACAATCTGGCTCCTGATTCTTGATTTATCTTTCATTTAATCCCCTCTCATTCCATTGCAGTCATCAGGGTGCTCTTGCTATTCCCCCAAAATATGAAGTTCACTGCACCCATAGATCTGCTTATATGGGCATCCTTCAAGGAATGTTCTCCAATATTTTTGCAGGTTTGAATGTTACCCATGACTTTCTGCTCAAAATTGTTCATATTATAGTTCATTGTCTAAATTTGTAGTCTCTCCTACTCTGGCCATGTGCTGTATTTTTTTAGGCTAATTTACTCTTTTCATAGGAATTTTTCCTACTTGTTTTCTATGAAGTTCCCTACTTCTATGTCATATTCATAAAGACAAAAACTATGAATGTCTTTTTTATTCAGGAATGTATCTCCTGTGCCTGTTATGTGGCTAGAAGACAGCAATGCTTAACGAGTATTTGGTAACTGAGTGGAAAATAAGCCATCTACTGACTCAATATTCATATATGACTGGAGTAGCTGAGTTTATAAATTATAAACGTATTAAAGATCAGTGTTTGTTCAATGTCATTTTACTTACGTATTAGAAATAAACTATTGCTTTGCTACACTGGGCTTGTCTCCATCTTTTAACAACTGAAAATATTTTCCACATCTACAAGAACATACATATCCTTGTGTTTCTATGACCATAATCTCTCTATCACATTTTTTTCAAATTTTTATTATCAAACTGATGTACAGAGAGGTTACAGTTTCATACGTTAGACATTGGATACATTACTTGTACTGTTTGTCTCTATCACATTTGACTGGAAAGTCCTGAACAGAAAGATAAGGAAATGACTGTAGTTACCAGCCTTGTGAGACTCATTTAACTCATTATGCAAATGAAATACAACCTAATTTTCAGAACATGCCACATCATTTTCCATTTTGGAGCCATAAATACTCATATGATGCAATTAAAATAATAGTGCCCCAATTATATTAAAAATCAGAATAAAATCCAAGGAAAATGTGTCTAAATAGGACAGCATTAACTCATTTGATCCAAATAGCTCTTATTATAAGCACTAAATATTGCCTGATTTTGGCTAAATATACATTGCACTTTAATTGTAAAATAAAGTGGCACTGGGATTCAACATTTATTTCTCCTTTTTGATTGAGTATATGTTTTGGAATTAATCACAATAGGATAAGATGTGTCAGTGTTGGAAGGAAAAGATGCTAACATTTTAATAAAGAATTATAATTGTTGGATATTTTATAGTAGAAAATGTTGAGATTAATATTCTGTTTTCTGAATTAATAAAAAACACAATCATTTCATCTAGTCTTCTTAAAAATTAATGTATTATGTATTTATTTTGGAGAATGCTAACCAGCATGCAAATAAATTCATCAGAGCCAGATTCATCCAGATTTGTCAATCTAAATTTAGAAGAAAAATCCTAATTGAAATAAGATGTCAGGATATTTTGTTTCAATTTCTATACATAATTCTGGCTTAAGAGACAAAATTTAACAAATCACACTGTTGTAATTTGAATCTTGAATATTCCCAAAGGCAGATACATTTGGGGGGGCTTGGCCCCCAGGGTGGTTTTGCTGGAGTTGTTAAAACATAAAGGATGTACTTGATGGAAGTTAGATCTTTCAGGTAACAGTTTTGAAGCTTATATTGAGGCGATGGCCCTGTTTCTTCTCTCATACTCAGCTGCAATGAGGTGAGAAGATTTACTTTATCACACATTTTCTGTCATAAACGTCTGTCTTGTCTCAGGCACATCGGTATAGGGTCAAACTAACATGGGATGAAATAATCTCCTAAGGAAACTATTCCTTCTTTATATTGTTTTAGGTATTTTGTCACAGTAATGGAAAGGTGACTGATATAGGCTTTGCATCTTCAATTCTCTTTCCTCATCTTTAGCATTTGCTTTATTTCTGTCATAAAATATATTTCTATATGGATGGAAATTAAAAGTGCAAAATATCTTTCACAAGGCTCAGTTCATGGGCAAATGTGTATGATTGATTTGAAGTCCTTCCAAAGACTTTACAATGATCTACCTCTACATAATCTTTGTCAGATGCCATTAAATGGCTTTACTATCAGTCTGCCTTCTACTGCTTAAAGACTAAGAGTTAAAAGCAAATGAGGAACGCTATTAACTACAGTCAATTATCACTATACATATTTATAATATTTAAAGATTTAATCACTTATGGCTTGTTTTCACTTTTTTCATCAAATAATTACTAAGTCCCTTTTAGTTAGTCTTGGTAGACAAAAACATTCTGTTTGATTCTACTTCTTGAAATTTCACTTCAATAATGGCACATAGGGATTGGAAATGGTATAAACTCACATAGACAAAATCAGCGTCAGAGGCGACAGGAGATAAAGATGTCACCACATTTTTAAAGATGGATAGCACAGTAGTAAATGATTTAGAAGAGGCTAGAGAGCAGAAATTGAATTGTCTGCAGATAATAGTACTGATAAGCAGTGAATCAATGTGCCATCCAGAAACCTGAAATGTTTAGATTTGGAGGCACCACTAAAACCAGTAGGCAACAAAAGGAACTGTGCTAAAAGTAGAATTGTATGAAGTGCTGTGTTTAGAGGAGATAGTACCCCACTTCCTTCTTCAAATTGATACCCCTTTCCCTTGAATAATGTCATTATTGATCTTTAACCTTTAAAACAATTAAGATTTACTCTAACATGAAACATATTTGACAAAATCTTGCTCATGCCCAGAGAACTCCAAATTCAAGATATTATTGTTATTGTTTTTATTTACTAGTAGTATTTGAACTCAAGGTTTTGTACTTGCTGCACAAGCACTATACTGCTTAGTCATATCACCAGTCTATTTTGCTCTGATTATTTTTGAGATGGAGTTTTGAATTTGCCCAGGATGCCCTTGAAGTTAGTCCCGTGATTTACATTTCCCTGCATAGCTAGGATGACAGGAGTACACCAACATGCTCAGATTTTTTTTTTCTGTTGACATGAATTCTTGCAAAACTTTTACCTGAGATTATCTTAGAAACATGATTCTCCTGATCTCAAGTTCTTGTAGATCTGATATTACAGTTACATACCAGCACATTCAGCTTGTTGTTGAGATAGTATCTTATGAACTTTTTGCTCAGGCTGACTTTGAACTATGATTTTTTCCAGTCTCCACCCTCCAAGTAGCTAGTATTGTCAGCTGCCAGCAGATGGCCATAAGACTTTATTTCAAGAAATGGAAATAAAATTTACAGTTTAAAGCAGTGTAAACTAATGATGCCCAGTTACATCTAACTCTATACAATTACCAGCTACCCAGTAAATCTGTATCCTTCTCCTGTTGTGATATTGACGAGTTCGTTGTAAGTGTGCACTTTAAAATGCAGTGTGACACTGGTTAACTTCATGTGGGTACCTTGTCATGCCAGACAATGTATCAGAGTAAAACTACGTTTGTATGCATTTATCATGATTTATAATGTATATAATGAACACATATGTATGTATCTCTCATAAGACACACATATGGAACAAATATAAAATATATGAAACTGAATATGTATGTGTATGTTGAATTATTTTTGTTATTAGTAATATTTCTGGTCAACACTGGACTATTAGCATTAATGTTTTGGAGTTCTACAAGAACGTCCATTGGTTTTTCACTAGAGTGTCAGTGCTCCTAATTGCCATCTTGCTAAAGGTCAACTAATTTCATAAAACATGAACATGAATAATTAGAAGCTATTTATTTATAACACAAGATTAAATAAACATAGTACTTGGAAACTCAATTAATATTGATACAAGTTTTGAGGAAAATGGAGGTAGGTACGAATCATGGGGTAAAATAAAACATTTTAAAGAAATAACCTTTGAAGTGTGGGATTTATATTGGAGAGGGAATATCAAAGTGCTGAGAAATGAGTCTAGAACGTATTCCAAAGTTCTGACCTTAATATTTTTGGGAGACGCTGTAATGTTTAAGAAGTAGGGACTGGGCTGGGGATATGGTCTAGTGGCAAGAGTGCTTGCCTCATATACATGAGGCCCTGGGTTCGATTCCCCAGCACCACATATACAGAAAATGGCCAGAAGTGGCGCTGTGGCTCAAGTGGCAGAGTGCTAGCCTTGAGCAAAAAGAAGCCAGGGACAGTGCTCAGGCCCTGAGTCCAAGGCCCAGGACTGGCCAAAAAAAAAAAAAAAAAAAAAGAAGAAGTAGGGACTGTAGGAAAGGGTTCAATCACTGGAAGGGGACTACCTTCAAGATATTATTTGCAGCCAGTGTTTTCTTGTTCGTATTGCTTTTGGGGCCTATGACAAGTCAATACATAATTGTAAGAGTGAAAAAAATTAATAACTCAAAAACTATAACCACAAATAAACTATTTCTCTTTTAAGTTGATCATCTGTTACATTGAACCTGATTAACAAACCCATGAACTGCTGCATTTTATTGTCTAATTCTAGTACTAATTTAGTTTTAACAATATACACATCAGATTCTAGTAAATATACATAAAACGCAGCCACAAACAGTGAGTAACCTATGTTGAAAACTTGGTGCTGGTGGCTCATGCCTGTAATCCTATCTACTCTGGAGACTGACACCTGGAGGATTGCAGTTCTAACCCAGCCCAGACAGAAAAGTCCAAGAGAATCTCTTCAACTAACAACCAAACAGTGGGAAGTAAAGCAGTGGCTCAAGTGGTAGAGTGTTAGCTATTAGCATGAAAGCTGAGCAAGAGCAGAAAGCTCTGAGTTCAAGCCCCAGAATCAGTCCTACTGCTAGGTGTATTTGGGGTGATTTTCAGCATGGCCATTCTCTGAACACAGGAAATTTAATATTCTACTGTGTAACCAGGTCCTCAGTGATGCAGAAATTTCAGACTCTGAAGATTTCAGTTTCAGAAATTACATCTAAATACATGTTTTATGACTCAATATTCAATCAGTACTTCATACACCAAATAGATGTTTTATGTACATTATGATAATCCATGAAATTATATGAAAATTATTTTAATTTCATGAGAATCTACAAATTGTACTGAAACTAAAGCCTTGCTTCCATTCTCTCTGCTGAAGTACATTTACTAGAGCTTTTTGGAATCAATAGATTTAACTGGTTTCACATTCAAAAGACTTTTATCCTATATTAAAAGAGTTTGGATTGCTACACTGATCTTGGAAGAAATTTTCCATCATCTAGTTACACTGTTCTGAGGTTCTTTTTGTAACTGCAAGGCTCATGTCATTAATAATATAAATGGCTACCAATTGTTATGCATTTGTTCCATGCCAGGCAGCTTACATTACTCCAGAAAGTCTTCTTACAGTCCATTGAGGTAATAACTATTATATTCTCATACTAAAGACAAATCTTAGCTTCAGAGGAATTAAACAGTTTGCAGAGTTCCAAAGGCAGTGAAAAAGGCATGCATGACTCAGGAGCAGATACTGAACTCACAGCTATTATCCTGCCTTTCAAAACACGAATTCTTTATTGCCCTCAGTCTGTAATTCAAAGTCAGGAACCTTAAGTACTTTGATTTTTTTAACACTCGTCATGTATTCAATAAACTGTTTTTGACCATGTTTTCCCCTGAATGTCATGCTAATATCCATCCCAACAGAGTTTCTAAAAAATTTTCCCTAATGGTATCCACTTCCTGTTCAGGTTTTATTCATCTACAAGTTCTATTTATTTTCTGTTAAGTTACAGAGATATTCTTTCCACTGTTAGGTCTATATATTGCGGATATATAAAAACACTCATCTACAGTCTTACATGGTACTTTGCTGGGCATTTGTTTTCAGTATTAAATAAAATATGGGCTCACAAAATTGGAATTTATATATGTATATATAATATTTACAAGTTTGGGGGAATATGAGCACATAGAGTTCATTGAACACTCACTTAAACTTGTCAAAGGATACAAAATTTAGTAAAGCAGCAAACATCTATATAATAGCAAAAGAAATTAGGTTCAAAGTCAATGGGACATAGAGCTATCTTTGCGTTATTTAATATGAAAGAATTGCCAGACAGAAGACCCATTGGCTTTCATTATTGAAAAACAAAGCATATGCAAGGTCAGAGAAACACTCAACATTTCTCTGCAACTGTATTAATGAGAAATGACAATGACAAAAAACAAAACAAAACAAAAAAATGGGTAATAAATAGCCCCGGAAGAACATTTCCCCATCTGATTAAACAGAGTATTTGCTTTTCTTTTGGATGCATAGTATAAGGCTGCAGAAAAAATATAGTAATTTCATGTAGTTGTGTAAAGGTCATCTAATTTAATTTCTAGCAGAAGAACGTGAAAAGAACATGGAATCTCTTTGTGCTGAAAAATACGTTGACTCATATTGCAGCTAAAAGGAAATCCTTACTAACAAGGTGAAAGCTGCTGGATAATGCTGTCCCTACAAACTCTTGATAGTTTTTGTCCCTCATCTATTTTTTTCTGCTCTCCTGTATACTTTATATTATAGAAAAGGTCATGTTATAATAATTTCCAGTAACATTTATTTAAAGCACATGGTAAAGCCCTACAAGATTTATGCAACTTTTGATAAGTACAGCATTGAAAATTTTAATTGCACCATAAATACCACATGGAGGAAGAGATTGCCCAAATGATAAGACTTGTCTTTCAGCTGGAATTTACACAATGCTAAAACATCTAAAAACTAAAATTGGCATCCTAATTGCTATGGAGTTATTTAGTCACCTTAATTATACTCACCATGCAAATGGCAAACTATATAATTACTATTATTTGAAAGGTTGTTTTGCCAAAGAGTCTGTTTGAAAGGTTACTTCCTTTTTCTAATACTTTACCTCAAAATTTGTCTCTGATTTCATTGAGATTGCAAACGGTTTACAATAACACGAATACAAATGAAGAAATTTCAAGCTAAAAGGTCATTTACACTGGGCAGAGGACTCTCAAGGTGTCAGAATTGCAGCTGAGCTGCGTGAACTGCACAAATTCTTACCGGATGAGATAATGTATAATATATAGCTTTTTAGAATTCCTTTAAGCACAAATTGTGTCACATCAGCTTTCTACTATATCATCATGCCACTATTTCAGAAAAGATAGTATAGGATACTATTCTCCAATAAAAGGAATCAAGATTTTTTGAACAATAGTTGATTTTAGGTTGTTTCAGGAAATATAGGTATAAAGCGTCTTATACTGCTATAGACAGTTAAGACACAGGAAATAGTGAAAAACAAAGCAAAACCTACAGAAAACACCAGGCAAAGAAACACTGAAGGATGCTGCTGTGGCCAAAGCTAAAATAATTCAAGTAAGAAAATAAAATAGTAACAGATGAATAGGAAAGTATAAATTAAATGAAGATGAATTCATACCAATATACATAAATCATTGAGTAAAAATTCAAGTCTCCTGTGTAGATAATGCCCAAATCGTTTATATGGAACCTCCTTCCTAATGGTGGAGAGAGTATGTAATTGGTCACTGCTGTATTACTTCCCCAAACCTCTCACAATGGTCTGGTCATGACGGACATACCAGCTTTACCCTAAGTAATGGACACTCCACAAAATACTTGACTGGTACTTTTAATTATCAGTCATATGGCTTAAACGCAAGGCCTGGGAACTGTCCTTGAGCTCTTTTATTCAATGTGAGCACTCTACCACTTTGAGCCACAGTTCCACTTCCAATTTTCTAATGATTAATTGGAGCCCCTCAGTTGGCGAATAGATCAGGAAAATGTGGTACATATACACAATGAAATTCTATGCCTCTATCAGAAAGAATGACTTGCCCCATTCTTAAGGAAATGAAGATTTGGAAAAAATTATACTAAGTGAAGTGAGCCAGACCCAAAGAAACATGGACTCTATGGTCTCCCTCGTAGGGAATAATTAGCACAGGTTTAGGCTAGTCACAGCAGAGGATCACAAGAGCCTAATAGCTGTGACTTTATGAATGCATAAGATAATGCTAAGTGAAATGAACTCCATGTTATGGAAAGGACTGTTTTTTTTTTTGTTTGTTTGTTTTGTTTTGTTTTGTTTTGGCCAGTCCTGGGGCTTGGACTCAGGGCTTGTGGAAACGACTGTTATATCACTGCTATAATTAATTTCCACATGCCATGTGAAATCGTAGCTTCTATTGATGGTGATGCTCTTGTATCCCCTTCCTGTGGCTGTACCTGCCCTATCACTGTATCTTACATTGGAAACATTGGAGTACATTGGAAACCGTGTATACTGGTATTAGAACTAGGAAAGTGAAAGGAATATCAAAATCGAGAGACAAAGGATAAAAAGACAAACGACTACAAAAGCAATTCTTGCAAAACCATTTGGTGTAAACCAACTGAACAACTCATGGGGGGAGAAGGAGTGGGGGCGGGAGGAGGGGGAATGAGGGAGGAGGTAACAAACAGTACAAGAAATGTATCCAATACCTAAAGTATGAAACTGTAACCTCTCTATACATCAGTTTGACAATAAAAATTTAAAAAAAATGTACCCAAGGCCTAACGTATGAAACTGTAACCTCTTTGTACATCACTTTGACAATAACTAAGAAAAAAAATAAAAGACAAGCCATTTGTAAAATAATAATAATAATAATAATCTCATAGTACTCCCTTCCACCGTTGGCTTTGAACAACTCAATCCTCAGATCTCAGCTTCCTGAGTAGGTGAGACTATAGGCATGAGCCACCAGTGACTGGCTTTTTAACTGGTCTTTTTTTTCTTTTATTTGTAGGTACTAGGGATTCAACCCATGATATTGCACGTGATGAGTACTTTTTACATTTTTCTAGATCATCACAAAGTACAGTGTCTAAGAAATTGTTATAGGTAAGAAGACTTTAAGAAGATAAAATAACTGAAGGAATGAAGGAAGAAAGGACATCTGAATAAACTATACACTTTACTTAAAATAGTACTTGTGCAACATTTTTTTCTACCAGAGAATTAGATCCTTAAGGTTATGAAAACTGCAAGAGAAGATGCTACTTATGCCTATGAAAGTTAAATTATACAGCCTAAAATTCCAGCTGTAAAATTCATGTTATTCCTCACAAGATTCATAACACTTTATAATTTAAGGAAATTATATGGAGAACTATAATAAAATCCAAGGAATTAAAGCATAGTAAAACAATCGTAATCTTAAACATTCTTTTTTTTTTGCAAATCCTGGGCTTGGACTCAGGGCCTGAGCACTGTCTCTGGCTTCTTTTTGCTCAAGGCTAGCACTCTGCCACTTGAGCCACAGCACCACTTCCGGCTTTTTCTATTTATGTGGTGCTGAGGAATTGAACCCAGGGCTTCAATGCATGATAAGCAAACACTCTACTGCTAAGCCACATTCCCAGACCCTTAATCGTAAACATTCGTATAGCATGACATGGGAGGTATATAAATATGTTTCTTCAAAAAAGTTGTTTAATTAGAATCCATTAAATATGTATGTGACAGGAGGAATATAAATGGATATATATATTGCTATCTGTAAACGTCCAGAAGCCTTTACATCATAAACGATGTTTGAATTGTACCTTGAGGGATAGTTATGGCTTTTTCAATGAGATAAAGCATCTTGAGCACAAATCTATTTGTTGTCAATCAGAGTTGGATAAATGAGTCAAGATCACTGATACGTGATGCAGCTGAAAAGGAAAGGGAAAAAGTGGGAGAGCATGTACTGAAAGGTGGTAAAAGAGCAGAGATACGTATGTAGAGATGGCACAGTTGGCAAAGGTTTCAGTGCTTCCTACTATGATATTAGCATGGGGATAAGGAACAAAAGTATCTGGTCCCAGGGTACACCAAAATCCCTGTCCTCTTTAGCAATGCTCAAACTACATCAAGTTGGTTGGATAATACTGATAATGTCTATTTTTATCTAGATCTATGTGTCTCTGAAACACAGATCATAAGATGAAAGCAACACATTTGAAGTTTATAATTAAAAGGTCACTTAGCTTAGGTTATGCCAAAATAACATTGAAGTCAGTGTTGAAAGAAAAACCTAATCAAATATGACAAAAAGACCTAAAATGTTCCTAAAATATATTCCTATCTTTAAAAATCATCTGATTTATGTCCTAGCTTATACCACATGAAATAGGAAACAAAAAGTTTAATAGTTCATCTTAATAGCTATATGTTCTCCAATCTATTCTAATCTATCTATTCACTGTGATCAAACATTTACTGTAATATATATATATATATTTGTCACGTATGACAGGTCTAGAAAATCATTATCAAATCCAACTACTCTAAAAGTTTTAAAGACAAGATCTATTTTGACAATTAGGTCTCAATAAAGATGTCATGGAGTAAAAACCCTGTTAACTTTAACAAACACTATTTATAAACTACATATAATTTACCACTAAAGTTTGCTAAACTGTGGACTTCTGGGCAAATTTGGACCATGGTCTATTTGTAAAGTTTTCTGAAACACAACCATGCTCATTCATTTATGTATTGCATAGGAAAAGTAGTTGCCATAGAAACTACATGTCCTACAAATTAAAGTATTACATTTGAAACTACAGAAAACACTTGTTCACTCCTGTTTTATGCAACTGAGATACTGGGGATGTTTGTTGCTCAGTATAATACAGTACACTGTGACTAATAGGTGCTCACCATCATGTAGTATTATGTTACTATAAGATTTGATCTAATCTCATAGATGTGTTATTGTATTTAGAAATGACTAAGTAGATAATTTTTTGATAAGAGCCATACATAGTTCTCACTGACACTCAAGAAGTTTAAATATTATATTAAAAAAAACTTTACTTATCAAGGAATTTTAAGTTTAAAGAAAAAATCAAGTAAAATACAAAGAAATTTCTTTCTACATTGCCTCTGTCCCCTTTTTTCTATAACTAAAGAAAACTAACTTAGTGAATAACTTAATGTAATAATATGGAAGTGGTCTGAAATACTTTTTGGAACAAGTAACCCACTTCTTTTAAGAAATAGTCACACAAACTACTTAAAATGTTGCTCTAATCAAGCTATTTAATATACATTCTGACAGTTTTATTCCTTAGTGGATCATTCTACCTTCTCATTTTAACTGTTATGATATTATTTATTCTTCATTAATTTTTAACACCTATATGCTTATTATAAACATTACAGAATAAATTATTGAACAGCCAATTCTGTACTCCTGAGTATAAAATTGTATCCTCTAGAGTAGCTATTAGGTATTATTTATAATAAAAAAAAAGAAGAAGAAAGTACAATAAAAGAAACCCAAACAATTCAATAACATTTTATTCAAATACAACTACTTTTCAAGACATGTGAAAAACATAATAGAGTAATGACTTCACTAGGTCACTTCTTATTTTCACATTTTTTATTAATGGAAATAAGTTGTTCAAGGAGTTCCATTTGACATGTGCATATATACATATAACATACAATACTCAGACTCACTCTGTCCCTTCCTAAACTAATCTCAAAAACTTCATTATTCCATTTTCACAAGGTACATAAAGTACCTTGATTCTCTTCACCCTTTTCATTTGATATCCTTTTACCACTGGTGCCCAGATACCAAATAGAATCTATTTTCCACTGCTATCATTCATCATTCATCAATTAGTGCATGTTAATTGTTGAATGGCTTTTTCCTCACTGTTTCATAAATGCATATACTGTGTCATTTCTTGGTGAAGCATGGTCCATATTATGTATGGTAGCATTTTATTACCTGAAACAGCAGTATACAGCAGAAATACCTGAAGTAGTGATATATCCTTATCTGAATGCCTGACTGCAATTATCCCCCACGAAACAACCCATGTCCCTGAGTCTTCAGTGTTTAATTGTCATGAGAAAAGTTGGAATTGACCAGTTGTTGCAACATTATTATAGGAAAACTCCTTCCTTTTCTCTAATAAACTACATAATTCTGACAAATAAATTGCAGCTAAGCATTTCTTTGTATTAATATATTTTATTATTCATAATATGGCTATAATAGTACAGTATTTATAGAGCATGAGACAGAGAATGGTGAACCTTTATTTTTTTGTTTTTCACATGTATATGGAAAGTATTCTTCTTGGTTGAATATGGTTTTAACACTCAGCTGATTATGACTATTGATGGCATGGAATCCCTCTTCTCAGTTGTGATTTTAGGAAAGCTACTTAATTATCTCTGTGCTTCAGTTTTGTTGCCTGTATTAAAGAATGATGAAATACCTGGCTAAAAGGATGTTGAGAATATTAAACGACACAGTACACATATAATCCCCGAAAATTGGATGCTTCAAATAAATGTCAGTGATGTGATGTGAGTGAACTTGTTTTTGCTGCTAATGTTCTAAACCTCTTTAGTCACTAACAATGTCAGTCCAAGAGTCTTCTGAATGCAAGTTCCAAATCACTGGTAGTAGTTTCCAATAGAGCTACATTAAGTCTAATTCCACTCAGTGCAGGAGAGTGGGATTCAGAGATTCCTGCAAGAAGAGTGCTACAATTGCATATTACAAAGCCAAATCTATGTGGCTTTTTTCCACTTTAATTTATGCATGAGCATGTCCTTGAATAGGTACAAAGTGCTAAAGTGGTATAAGTCATCCAGCCAGAAAGCATTTTGTAAGGATCAGAAGTAAGGGTTGAATTACTCTAATAATAAACAGCAAGACTATATAGATCCCCTGCTAAAACTTTCAGCAAAATCTCAGATATGAAACCAACAGGAAAATCAGTGCGCAGAATGAGAAAACATACATAAAACAATCTCATTCACAAGAGCTTCAAATTTTCAAATATCTAGGAATAAATTTAACTAACAATTGTCCACTTTGGAAGTATTAAAAAATCTACATAAAATAATCTGTGTTCTCTGTTCTCATTCAGGAACCAGACACATTGGCAAGGATGTGTATAGCTGTCATATGACTTCTGAAATATCCAATATCAGTGAGAGCAAATTGAAGGAAAGGCTGTGGAAAGAATAGCTAAAATGACACATACAATATCCTTTGGGGATGTTGAAGGTGGAACTTACAACGTAGGCTTTCTATTATTTGTGCAAGAGTGTGAGTTAGAATGGACAAGAATATGCTGCTGACTGCTTGTGAATATGAATTCATGTGTATGCTAATGTTTTCTGAGGCATGGAGAAAATTTCCCCATGAGGTGAGGGAAAAATTTGTAAAAATTCATCAAGAGTTATTTATAATTCAGTATTTTTGAAATTCTTTTTGCAAATCTTGTAAATAACTATGTTTCATGCGTTTATCTGTTGTGTAAAGCAACATACACCTGTATTTGCATCCAGCTGAGATAGCAGGCAAACAAATTGC